>NC_059201.1:40640543-40974710 GCF_020615455.1 Coregonus clupeaformis | reverse complement strand
AAGTGTCACCAACAAAAAGGTAAACAATAGGCCTATAGCAAATGCAGCGCATGGCATTCATTTTTCACATGTAAACACAGTTTTCAGTAGTGCTCAAAGCATACCATTCCATGAGCACAGCATTTATTTTTCAACTCGAATCAATGAGCCCAATCAGTCCTCCATGACAAGAAAATCATAAACAGAGTAGGGCTGGCTAATAAGTCCTTAGTTTTGGGGTTATGCTCAGGTAAAACAATGTCTAGTCTATACTTCCATATTTCCAAGGCCTATTCTTGAAGATCAAAGTGTATAACATGTATTGGAATGACTGGAATTCTGATAGACTTTGGTTTTTAATGTATAGATATAATTTAATCGTATTATTATATGTAGTAGAAAGCGATGGGTTAGAAGAAGCCTACATAACCAACCCATAAAGTAAAATTTAACATCCATATATGGCCAGCTATGTAAACTTTAACATTGATATATCCTGCAATAGATGTTGTTCAATTGGTAACATACATTTTTGTCTTTCTTCTAATGCCTCTTAAGGGGAAAGTAATCTAAAAGTAACTGAATGTAATCAGATTCCATTACTGCATTTGGGTAATCCAAAAGTTACGTTACTGATTACAATTTTGGACAGGTAACTAGTAACAAACGGATTACATTTAGAAAGTAACCTACCCAACCCTGCTTGGGGCCCTGGTTGGGTTTTGTGGTTAGCAGCAGCTCATCCTCTCTGCAGTGCTGCATGCCTCTCTCGCTCTCAGCCTTCTGGCCTTGACCTCTCCTGTTCCCTCCTCCCTCTTGCCCCACACTCCCTGTAGCAAAGTTAATGAGCTAAACACTGTCCTCCTGATATACCAGAGAGCAGAGCGTCAGTGTTCCCAACCCCCACCTCAACCGACAGTGTTGCTGCCTGTCTTCCTCTTTGTCGTGTGTGGTGTCAACAGAAAGACCAGAGACCACATGTGTTGATCTGGCAAGACAAAAACAAGTATCAACAGTTGAAGCCCGTGTGTAGTGGTGGGTAGAGGTTTGAATTGGAAGATTGTATTTATAATCAAGCCATGGTATTCAAAAACTCCATTACAATTGTTTTGTTCAAAGGCAACAATGAAAGATTTGAAATGGAACCCCCAGGGAACTGTCAGACAACTAGGCACCTAAACAACCACATGGCCCTGTTGTATATAGATGCCTGGTTTGTTTTTGGCAAATTTAATTTATCACAGCATAATAGTAGTAGGCGTGGCAAGGAGCTAGCAAAGCTCTTTCTGTTCAAACAGAATGATTGTCCTTTTCTTCTCATTTTCTGACAAACACATCAGTTTGAGATTGGTGTACTTTGTACTAGAAAGCTCTACATGCCCACTCACTCCCCCATGTCTCCCCTACAGAAGCCCACCCTGACCAACGACACAAAGGACACCGACTACATCCCCCATGACCTTCCCCAGCGACAGTCTGTTCAGCCCCTGGAGACCTGCAGCATCGCCCGCAGAGCCAAGCGCATGAGAGCTGAGGTGGGCCTCTTCCTGGGTCCCCATAAGTCACAGTTATATTTCTAGTTCCCCATAAGTTACAATAAGCCCATTCTAAAAATGTTCATGCCTCTGACATGCGGTAATAATAAAAAGTGGTGTAATAGCCTACAGTTTTCTTGACATTTTGTTTTAATTATTGTGATATGCTAATGTTTTACCGGTACAGCGTACCCCCACTATTTATTTTGCCGGGACGCCGTATCGCCTTATTTCACCCCTGACTATAACCCACAATAGTTCCCTGGTCCTCATAAGACACAGCTCTACCCGAGTCAGTGGATGAATTAACACCCTATAAAACAAAAGCCCAGTTACCCAATTTACCAATGCAGACAAGCGGTGGTTTGCAGCTTTGCATGTACAGTACCAGTCAAAAGTTTGGACACATACTTATTCAAGGGTTTTTCTTTATCTTTACTATTTTCTACATTGTATAATAATAGTGAAGACATCAAAACTATGAAATAACACACATGGAATCATGTAGTAACCCAAAAAAGTGTTAAACAAATCAAAATATATTTTATATTCTTCAAAGTAGCCACGCTTTGCCTTGATGACAGCTTTGCACACGTTTGGCATTCTCTCAACCAGCTTCACCTGGAATGCTTTTCCAACAGTCTTGAAGGAGTTCCCACATATGCTGAGCACTTGTTGGCTGCTTTTCCTTCACTCTGCGGTCCAACTGGGGTTGAGGTTGGGTGATTGTGGAGGCCAGGTCATCTGATACAGCACTCCATCACTCTCCTTCTTGGTAAAATAGCCCTTACACAGCCTGGAGGTGTGTTGGGTCATTGTCCTGTTGAAAAACAAATGATAGTCCCCCTAAGCGCAAACCAGATGGGATGGCGTATCGCTGCAGAATGCTGTGGTAGTCATGCTGGTTAAGTGTGCCTTGAATTCTAAATAAATCACAGACCGTGTCACCAGCAAAGCACCCCCACACCATCATACCTCCTCCATGCTTCACGGTGGGAACCACACATGCGGCGATCATCCGTTCACCTACTCTGCGTCTCACAAAGATATGGCGGTTGAAACCAAAAATCTCAAATTTGGACTCCAGACCAAAGGACATATTTCCACCGGTCTAATGTCCATTGCTCATGTTTCTTGGCCCAAGCAAGTCTCTTCTTCTTATTGGTGTCCTTTTAGTAATGGTTTCTTTGCAGCAATTCGACCATGAAGGCCTGATTTCACGGAGTCTCCTCTGAACATTTTGATGTTGAGATGTGTCTGTGACTTGAATTCTGAAGCATTTATTTGGGCTGCAATTTCTGAGGCTGGTAACTAATGAACTTATCCTCTGCAGCAGAGGTAACTCTGGGTCTTCCTTTCCTGTGGCAGTCCTCATGAGAGCCAGTTTCATCATAGCGCTTTATGTTTTTTGCGACTGCACTTGAAGAAACTTAAAGTTCTTAATTTTCCGTATTGACTAACCTTCATGTCTTAAAGTAATGATGGACTGTCGTTTCTCTGTGCTTATTTGAGCTGTTCTTGACATAATATGGACTTTGTCTTTTACCAAATAGGGCTATCTTCTGTATACCACCCCTACCTTGTCACAACTGATTGGTTCAAATGCATTAAGACAAATAAATTCCACAAATTAAGTTTTAAGGCACACCTGTTAATTGAAATGCATTCCTTGCGACTACCTCATGAAGCTGGTTGAGAGAATGCCAAGAGTGTGCAAAGCTGTCATCAAGGCAAAGGGTGGCTACTTTGAAGAATCTCAAATATAAAATATATTTTGATTTGTTTAACACTTTTTTGTTTACTACATGATTCCATATGTGTTATTTCATAGTTTTGATGTCTTCTATTATTCTACAATGTAGAAAAATGTATGCACTCACTAAAACTGTAAGTCGCTCTGGATAAGAGCATCTGCTAAATGACTAAAATGTAAATGTAGAAAATAGTAAAAATAAAGAGAACCCCTGGAATGAGTAGGTGTGTCTAAACATTTGACTGGTACTGTATTTCTGGACACCAAACCAAAGAGCTTTTGTGTGTGTGTATGCAATTGTGAGCTCATAAAAAGGATTTTGCTGTTCCTGATTTTCCTGTCGTGGTCCACATGGCATGAACCCCTCTTTTCTCTTTCTCTTTCTGGCAGGAAGGCTGTATGAAGACGGTGACCGAGGAGGACTGTGAGAACCGGCCCAACCTGAGGAGGAGGATGGGCTCCTACGTGGCCAAGCCAGAGCCACAGCCTGGTAAGCACTGACCTCTGGCGAAGTTTAGTGCAATGTGAAAGAACTGAATATTTTTCATGAACAAATGAAAATGTTTTTCTGGTTTAATTTAAGTCTTGGGAATGATTGCGTTTTGAAATAAATATTTAATGTTTTACAAGTAAAATTATGAAGAAAATGTACATTTTATAATATTTTAAATCTATACTGAACAAAAATATTAACGCAACCATTTAAACGATTTTACTGAGTTATAAACTCAGCAAAAAAAGGTCCCTTTTTCAGGACCCTGTCTTTCACAGATCTTCATTGTAAAGGGTTTAAACACTGTTTCCCATGCTTGTTCAATGAACCATAAACCATGAATGAACATGCACCTGTGGAACGGTTGTTAAGACACTAACAGCTTAGACTGTAGGCAATTAAGGTCACAGTTATGAAAACTTAGGACACTAAAGAGGCCTTTCTACTGAAAGAAAAACACCAGAAGAAAGATGCCCAGGGTCTCTGCTCATCTGTGTGAACATGCCTTAGGCGTGCTGCAAGGAGGCATGTGGACTGCAGATGTGGCCAGGGCCATAAATTGCAACGTCCGTACTGTGAGAAGCCTAAGACGGCGCTACAGGGAGACAGGATGGACAGCTGATCGTCCTCGCAGTGGCAGACCACGTGTAACAACACTTGCACAGGATCGGTACATCCGAACATCACACCTGGGGGACAGGTACAGGATGGCAACAACAACTGCCCGAGGTACACCAGGAACGCACAATCCCTCCATCAGTGCTCAGACTGTCCGCAATAGGCTGAGAGAGGCTGGACTGAGGGCTTGTAGGCCTGTTGTAAGGCAGGTCCTCACCAGACATCACCGGCAACAATGTCGCCTATGGGCACAAACTCACCGTCGCTGGACCAGACAGGACTGGCAAAAAGTGCTCTTCACTGACGAGTTGCGGTTTGGTCTTACCAGGGGTAATGGTTGGATTCGCATTTATCGTCGAAGGAATGAGCGTTACACCGATGACCTGTACTCTGGAGCGGGATTGATTTGGAGGTGGAGGGTCCGTCGTGGTCTGGGGCGGTGTGTCACAGCATCATCGGACTGAGCTTGTTGTCATTGCAGGCAATCTCAACGCTGTGCGTTACAGGGAAGACATCCTCCTCCCTCATGTGGTACCCTTCCTGCAGGCTCATCCTGACATAACCCTCCAGCATGACAATGCCACCAGCCATACTGCTCGTTCTGTGCGTGATTTCCTGCAAGACAGGAATGTCAGTGTTCTGCCATGGCCAGCAAAGAGCCCGGATCTCAAATGCATTGAGCACGTCTGGGACCTGTTGGATCGGAGGGTGAGGGCTAGGGCCATTCCTCCCAGAAATGTCAGGGAACTTGCAGGTGCCTTGGTGGAAGAGTGGGGTAACATCTCACAGCAAGAAGTGGCAAATCTGGTGCAGTCCATGAGGAGGAGATGTACTACAGTACTTTATCTGGTGTGGCCACCAGCTGCATTCTGACTGTTCATTTTGACCCCCCTTTGTTCAGGGACAGATTATTCAATTTCTGTTAGTCACATGTCTGTGGAACTTGTTCAGTTTTTTTTTTCAGTTGTTGAATCTTGCTATGTTCATAAACATTTTTACAGAAAATAAACGCAGTTGACATTGAGAGGACGTTTCTTTTTTTGCTGAGTTTAGTTCATATAAGGAAATCATACAATTGAAATAAATGCATTAAGCCCTTATTTATGGATTTCACATGACTGGGAATACAGATATGCATCTGTTGGTCACAAATTCCTTAAATAAATTCCACCATTTTGCCTCATGCAGCGTGACACTTCTCCTTCGCATATAGTTGATCAGGCTGTTGATTGTGGCCTGTGGAATGTTGTCCCACTCCTTTTCAATGGCTGTGCAAAGTTGCTGGATATTGGCAGGAACTGGAGCACACTTTCATACACGTCAATCCAGAGCATTCCAAACATGCTCAATTGGTGACATGTCTGGTGAGTATGCAGGCCATGGAAGAACTGGGACATTTTCAGCTTCCAGGAGTTGTGTACAGATCCTTGCGACATGGGGCCGTGCATTATCATGCTGAAACATGAGGTGATGGCGGCTGGATGAATGGCATGACAATGGGCCTCAGGATCTCTTCACGGTATCTCTGTGCATTGAAATTGCCATCGATAAAATGCAATTGTGTTCGTTGTCCATAGCTTATGCCTGCCCATACTATAACCCCACCTCCACCATGGGGCACTCTGTTCACAACATTGACATCAGCAAACCGCTAGCCCGCACGACACCATACATGTGATCTTTAATTGTGAGGCCGGTTGGACGTACTACCAAATTCTTTAAAATTACGTTGGAGGCGGCTTATGGTAGAGAAATGAACATTCAGTTCTCTGGCAACAGCTCTGGTGGACATTCCTGCAGTCAGCTTTCCATTTGCACGCTCCCTCAACTTGAGACATCTGTGGCATTGTTTGACAAAACTGCACATTTTAGAGTGGCCTTTTATTGTCCCCAGCACAAGGCGTGCCTGGGTAATGATCATGCTGTTTAATCAGCTTCTTCATATGCCACACCTGTCAGGTGGATGGATTATCTTGGCAAAGGAGAAATGCTCACTAACAGGGATGTTAACACATTTCTGCACAACATTTGAGAGAAATAAGTATTTTGTGCGTATGGATCATTTCTGGGATATTTTATTTCAGCTCATGAAACATGGGACCAACACTTTACATGTTGCATTTATATTTTTGTTCAGTGTTTATTAGAACAGGGTTGTTTATATTAGTACATACTGTATGCCTTAGCCTCCATTTAACAATGTGATAAATGTATTTCAGTGAAAGAGTTACCTGTTCAGGTGAAACAGGAAGCCACAGAGCATGAGGAGCCAATAACAAGTGACAAAGAAAACGTGCTGACTAAGAAAAACGACCCCACAGTGAGCAAAGTACCTTTTTAAATGCTAATATATTTGATCTAATCAGGGCAAATTGTCTCTTCATTATTACTGTGATGATGGTAATGATTATAATAACCATAATGGATAGAATTTATACAGGTCAGGTCTCTCACAAAAGTAACTCGTCCCATCCACCCACCTGGTTGACACATGGCAGCCATTTTGCAACGTTTTAGCTGAAAAGTGTATAAGAAGCCTCATGGTCTAGTCTCCTCAGGTGGACCAGTACATGTGTCTGGTGTGTGGCAGCGGGAGCGAAGAGGACCGCCTGCTGCTTTGTGACGGCTGTGACGACAGCTACCACACCTTCTGTCTGATCCCGCCCCTCCACGATGTCCCCAAAGGAGACTGGAGGTGCCCCAAATGCCTGGCTCAGGTGACAGACATGCTCCCTCTCTCGTCCTGCCTCAATTACCATACTACACTGTCACTCTGTCAACAAACTCCACCCACCCTGTCCACTGGGGAAGCTAGCTGAACACTGCAGCAGCAGTAGTCTGGAAATGGGAACTCAATATTGTTTTAACTGTTAAGGCTAACACACAGCTAGACAAAAGCATGCTCAAATTCTGCTCGTCTGTATGTTATTTTCTGTAGCTACTCAATGGAATACTTCCCTCCTGTTTAGTTTTTTGTTTACATTTGCTGTATTAGTGCTTACTTCTCATTCTTGTCTTCCCTACAGGAGTGTGGCAAACCTCAGGTAGCCTTTGGTTTCGAGCAGGCTGGGAGGGACTACTCCCTACGCACTTTTGGGGACATGGCAGACTCCTTCAAGTCAGACTATTTCAACATGCCGGTTCATGTAAGTTGGGAAGCAGATGTGGTGTTTAGTAGAGAGAAAACAGGAAAATATTCGTATTAAACAAGTTTTAGACGGAGCCTCCATTTCAGAATATTTTCTCAGTGGCTCGCTTCTGAACTCCAGTCTGATTGGCTGTATTAGATGTAGCTCATCCATGCTCAGTCGGAAGTTGAGGTAACTGTGTTTTCTCTCTGTCTATCAGATGGTTCCAACAGAGCTAGTGGAGAAGGAGTTCTGGCGCTTGGTCAGCACCATCGAGGAGGACGTCACTGTGGAGTATGGGGCTGACATTGCCTCCAAGGAGTTCGGGAGTGGCTTCCCCATCAGAGGCGGACGATTCCAAGTCTCCCCTGAGGATGAGGTACAAAGGCTCTCCTCTTACAGGTTAACATAGGCTAGGTATTGGGAGGATTCTGAAGTTTATTGTACCACAACATCATGGCAACAGTACATCATCTAAGGCCAAGAGAGCTGTTTGCCACCTGAAGATAATTATTTTATTTTAGAATCTGCTTCACAACATTCTCTATAGATCGATAATCGAGACAATTATTAGCTAGCGAGTAGCTACATCACAACCTCCCAGAAATCTATGCCCCTCAGAGACCTTGGTATAACTTGTTGCTTGTATTTATGGTGATATTGGAGTTCTAATGCAGATTAAACCCTTCCCAGTAAAGTAGCATCTCAGACCCAGTGTCTTAGACTGTCACCCTGAGGTCAGTCAAGCCTTAACTTGTGCCCTGTCTCTGACCCTTAGGATTACCTGAGCAGTGGCTGGAACCTGAACAACATGCCCGTGATAGACTCCTCGGTGCTGACTCACATTACGGCTGACATCTGTGGGATGAAGTTACCCTGGCTCTACGTGGGCATGTGCTTCTCCTCCTTCTGCTGGCACATTGAGGACCACTGGAGCTACTCCATCAACTACCTGCACTGGTACATATAGGCTGCTTCTTAAGGCCCCACAGGCCACCAGTATAGTATAATATGACCTTGTGGCTGGACCCAGGAAAACTCTTGGCCCTAGGTATAAAGCATTGTGTAGAGGTCTAAGCAAATAGTCTCTGCTTCTTTCATTTTGAGGAATCTTTTCAAACCCATATGCTTACTTACATTTACATTTTACATTTTAGTCATTTAGCAGACGCTCTTATCCAGAGCGACTTACAGGAGCAATTAGGGTTAAGTGCCTTGCTCAAGGGCACATTAACGTCATTTAGCAGACGCTCTTAGCCAGAGCGACTCACAAATTGGTGCGTTCACCCTATAGCCAGTGGGATAGTTTTGACTGGGCTGTTTTGACTGGGCTGAGCGGGAGCTATGCTTCCGCAGAGGAAGGGGAGCCAGCAGGCCAGAGGTGGATGAACGCAATGCCCTCGTTTGGGTGTAGGGACTGATCAGAGCCTGAAGGTACAGAGGTGCCGTTCCCCTCACTGCTCCATAGGCAAGCACCATGGTCTTGTAGCGGATGCGAGCTTCAACTGGAAGCCAGTGGAGTGTGCGGAGGAGGGGGGTGACGTGAGAGAACTTAGGAAGGTTGAACACCAGACGGGCTGCGGCATTCTGGATGAGTTGTAGGGGTTTAATGGCACAGGCAGGGAGGCCAGCCAACAGCGAGTTGCAGTAGTCCAGACGGGGAGATGACAAGTGCCTGGACCAGGACCTGCGCCGCTTCCTGTGTAAGGCAGGGTCGCACTCTCCGAATGTTGTAGAGCATGAACCTGCAGGAGCGGGTCACCGCCTTGATGTTGGCGGAGAAATCGACAGGTTGTTGTCCAGGGTCACGCCTAGGCTCTTCGCACTCTGGGAGGAGGACACAGCGGAGTTGTCAACCGTGATGGCGAGATCATGGAACGGGCAGTCCTTCCCCGGGAGGAAGAGCAGCTCCGTCTTGCCAGGGTTCAGCTTGAGGTGGTGATCCGTCATCCATACTGATATGTCTGCCAGACATGCAGAGATGCGATTCGCCACCTGGTTATCAGAAGGGGGAAAGGAGAAGATTAGTTGTGTATCGTCAGCGTAGCAATGATAGGAAAGGCCATGTGAGGATATGACAGAGCCAAGTGACTTGGTGTATAGGGAGAAAAGGAGAGGGCCTAGAACCGAGCCCTGGGGGACACCAGTGGTGAGAGCACGTGGTGCGGAGACAGCTTCCCGCCACGCCACTTGGTAGGAGCGACCGGTCAGGTAGGACGCAATCCAGGAGTGAGCCGCGCCGGAGATGCCCAGCTCGGAGAGGGTGGAGAGGAGGATCTGATGGTTCACAGTATCAAAGGCAGCAGACAGGTCTAGAAGGACAAGAGCAGAGGAGAGAGAGTTAGCTTTAGCAGTGCGGAGAGTCTCCGTGACACAGAGAAGAGCAGTCTCAGTTGAATGACCAGTCCTGAAACCTGATTGGTTTGGATCAAGAAGGTCGTTCTGAGAGAGATAGCAAGAGAGTTGGCTAAAGACGGCACGCTCAATAGTTTTGGAAAGAAAAGAAAGAAGGGATACTGGTCTGTAGTTGTTGACATCAGTGGGGTCGAGTGTTGGTTTTTTGAGAAGGGGAGCAACTCTCGCTCTCTTGAAGACGGAAGGGACATGGCCAGCGGTCAAGGATGAGTTGATCAGCGAGGTGAGGTAGGGGAGAAGGTCACCGGAGATGGTCTGGAGAAGGGAGGAGGGGATGGGGTCAAGCGGGCAGGTTGTTGGGCGGCCTGCAGTCACAAGTCGCAGGATTTTATCTGGAGAGAGAGGGGAGAAATAAGTCGAAGCATAGGGTAGGGCAGTGTGAGCAGGACCAGCAGTGTCATTAGACTTAACAAACGAGGATCGGATGTCGTCAACCTTCTTTTCAAAGTGGTTGACGGAAGTCATCCACAGAGAGAGCGGAGGGGGGGATTCAGGAGGGAGGAAAATGTGGCAAAGAGCTTCCTAGGGTTAGAGGCAGATGCTTGGAATTTAGAGTGGTAGAAGGTGGCCTTAGCAGCAGAAACGGATGAAGAAAATGTAGAGAGGAGGGAGGAAAAGATGCCAGGTCGGCAGGGAGTTTAGTTTTCTTCCATTTCCGCTCCGCTGCCCGGAGCTCTGTTCTGTGAGCTCGCAATGAGTCATCAAGCCACGGAGCTGGAGGGGGAGGACCGAGCCGGCCGGGAGGATAGGGGACACAGAGAGTCAAAGGATGCAGAAAGGGGAGGAGAGGAGGGTTGAGGAGGCAGAATCAGGAGATTGGAGGGAGAAGGATTGAGCAGAGGGAAGAGATGATAGGATGGAAGAGGAGAGAGTAGTGGGAGAGAGAGAGCGAAGGTTGCGGCGGCGCATTACCATCTGTGTAGGGGCAGAGTGAGTAGTGTGGGAGGAGAGTGAGAGAGAAAAGGAAACAAAGTAGTGGTCGGAGACATGGAGGGGAGTTGCAGTGAGATTAGTAGAGGAGCAGCATCTAGTGAAGATGAGGTCAAGCGTATTGCCTGCCTTGTGAGTAGGGGGGACGGTGAGAGGGTGAGGTCAAAAGAGGAGAGGAGTGGAAAGAAGGAGGCAGAGAGAAATGAGTCAAATGTGGACATAGGGAGGTTGAAATCCCCCAAAACTGTGAGGGGTGAGCCATCCTCAGGGAAGGAACTTATCAAGGCGTCAAGCTCATTGATGAACTCTCCAAGGGAACCTGGAGGGCGATAGATGACAAGGATATTAAGCTTAAATGGGCTAGTGACTGTGACAGCATGGAATTCAAATGAGGAGATAGACAGATGGGTTAGGGGAAAAATTGAGAATGTCCACTTGGGAGAGATGAGGATTCCTGTACCACCACCCCTCTGACCAGATGCTCTCGGGGTATGCGAGAACACATGGTCAGACGAGGAGAGAGCAGTAGGAGTAGCAGTGTTTTCAGTGGTGATCCATGTTTCCGTCAGCGCCAGGAAGTCGAGGGACTGGAGGTTGGCATAGGCTGGGATGAAGTCAGCTTTGTTGGCAGCAGAACGGCAGTTCCAGAGGCTGCCTGCGACCTGGAACTCCACGTGGGTGGTGCGTGCAGGGACCACCAGGTTAGAGAGGCAGCAGCCACGCGGTGTGGTGCGTTTGTGTAGCCTGTGCAGAGAGGAGAGAACAGGGATAGGCAGAGGCATAGTTGACAGGCTGTAGCAAATGGCTACAAAAATGCAGAGGAGATCGGAATGAAATGGGCTAAGCATCTGGGAGCGGAGAGAGCAGGGCCTCCCTCACCAAAAACTTCTACCTCAGAAACTAAAATTGTTTCACTGAACCACCCGAACAAAAACTCTCCCAACTTCCGCCTTTAGAAATCAGAATTGTTGTGAACCACAGCGGTTCAATGTTTAAGGAATAGACTCAACCCACTTTATTCAGCTAGCCAACTATGACACCATAGCCAACTAGCAAGCTAGCATCCAATAACAATAACACACCGTTTAGCACCAACACTTGGTCACAACAAACCACCAATAATGTGATAACACACTAAACAGATCATTCGTGTCTGTGTCAAGTTCCTTTCGTGACGCAGCAATGATTAGACGTTGGCTAGCTAGGACAAGTATATTGTAGTTAGTTACTACAGTACAGCTAGCTGGTCGTGTTGGGGAGCTAGCAATGGCCACTGTGTTGACTTTGTTTGAAGAACGGCTAGCTAGCTAGCTTCGTGCTACAGCCGGCACGGCCGAGGACACTGCCAAGACACAGTAACTACCCACAACAACCCACGAAGCCTAGCTATGACGCCGTAGCTAACTTGCAAGCTAGCATCCATTAACACACAATTTAGCATCAATACTTGGTTACAACAAACTGCCAAGAGTGTGTTAGCACACTAAACAGATAATTCAAGTCCGTGTCTAGTTCCTTTCATAACGCATAACGCAGCAAAAAATTAAACGTTGGCTAGGACTACATTAACATTGGAAACAGCTCTCCAGCGTTGCTAATCGTTACCAGTAGCTACCCGCTAGCTAGCTAGCCTCGTGCTTCGATACTAACCTACAATTACCTACGGAAACCTACAATAACAACAATACTAACCTATAATAAATACAATACCTAGCTACAGCTAACTACCTACCTACAATCTAATACATGGTTAAGCAAAAAATTAAACGTTGGCTAGGACTACATTAACATTGGAAACAGCTCTCCAGCGTTGCTAATCGTTACCAGTAGCTACCCGCTAGCTAGCTAGCCTCGTGCTTCGATACTAACCTACAATTACCTACGGAAACCTACAATAACAACAATACTAACCTATAATAAATACAATACCTAACTACAGCTAACTACCTACCTACGATCTAATACATGGTTAAGCTTTACTCAACACCATATGAGAAGCTTACCTCCTGCTTACCTCCAGCTAGAGAAAAACACGACCTCTCCCGACACCAACCTGGCCAACAGTAAATAAACTAACTCCAATACTTAGTATTGGAGTTAGTTTATTGGTTGAGGTGGTATTAAACACACAAGAATACACCTCAAGCTTAAGTGATAACATCAGTGTTTTTGAGAAAATGGTGTCTGTGTTCTCAGGGGAGAGCCCAAGACATGGTACGGGGCTCCAGGATATGCTGCAGAGAAGCTGGAGGGGGTGATGATGAAACTGGCCCCCGAGCTGTTTGAGTCCCAGCCTGACCTCCTGCACCAGCTGGTCACCATCATGAACCCCAACACACTCATGAACCACGGCGTCCCCGTAAGTACCACACCCCAACACACACACAGTGATGAAGACCAACAGTTATGAAGGCAGGTGGGCAAGTAAAAAAATAAAATAAAAAATGTGTGTAGGTATACTATTGATCTAACCGTGACTTCATACCCACTCTTCTCTAGATTTATCGCACCAATCAGTGCGCTGGCGAGTTTGTCATCACCTTCCCCAGAGCCTACCATAGTGGATTTAACCAGGGATTCAACTTCGCTGAGGCTGTCAACTTTTGCACCATGGACTGGGTAAGATGCCTTGAAGGACCTTATCAATACCATACAGAAGCTAGTAATTAGCAAAGATGCTTCTAATGAGCAGTGGACAAAAGCCTGTATACCTTGTAGCTCTATGGATCAAGTTAGGTTATTACTGATGTAACCAGCACTGTGTACGGCTCTTGTCGATAGTGTTAAATCGATAGTAGTGTATAGTTCTAACCCAAAGCCTCCTGCTGTTTTTCAGATGCCCATGGGCCGCATGTGTGTGGACCACTATCGGCGGCTGAATAGGTACTGCGTCTTCTCCCACGACGAGATGGTCTGCAAGATGGCGTCCAAGGCGGACACCACCATGGATGTGGCCCTGGCCTCGGCTGTGCAGAGGGACATGACCGTCATGCTCCAGGAGGAAGACAAGCAGAGGGACAAAGTCCGCAAGATGGTGAGAGGCCTCTCATACCGGCACATACAGTGCATTCGGAAAGGATTCAGACCCCTTCCCTTTTTAGTTACAGCCTTATTCTAAAATAGATTTATTTATTTATTTAATCTATCTACACAATAACCTATAATGACAAAGCAAAAAACAGGTTTTTAGAGATTTTAGCACATAAATTTAAAAACAGAAATAATCTAGACCCTTTGCTATGAAACTTGAAATTGAGCTCAGGTGTATCCTGTTTCCATTGATCATCCTTGATGTTTCTACAACTTGATTGGAGTCCAACTGTGGTAAATTCAATTGATTGGACATTATTTGGAAAGGCACACACCTGTCTATATAAAGGTCCCACAGTTGACAGTGCATGTCAGAGCAAAAACCAAGCCATGAGGTCGAAGGAATTGTCCGTAGAGCTCCGAGACAGGATTGTGTCGAGGCACAGATCTGGGGAAGGGTACCAAAACATTTCTGCAGCATTGAAGGTCCCCAAGAACACAGTGGCCTCCATCATTCTTAAATGGAAGTAGTTTAGAACGACCAAGACTCTTCTTAGAGCTGGTCGCCTGGCCAAACTGAGCAATTGGGGGAGAAGGGCCTTGGTAAGGGAGGTGACCAAGATGGTCACTCTGACAGAGCTCCATAGTTCCTCTGTGGAGATGGGAGAACCTTCAAGAAGGACAACCATCTCTGCAGCACTCCACCAATCAAGCCTTTATGGTAGAGTGGCCAGACGGAAGCCACTCCTCAGTAAAAGGCACATGACAGCCCACTTGGAGTTTGCCAAAAGGCACCTAAAGGACTCTCAGACCATGAGAAACAAGATTCTCTGGTCTGTGAAAACAAGATTGAACTCTTTGGCCTGAATGCCAAGCGTCACCTCAGGAGGAAACCAGGTACCATCCCTACGGTGAAACGTGGTGGCAGCATTATGCTGTGGGGATGTTTTCAGCGGCAGGGACTAGGAGACTAGTCAGGATCGAGGGAAAGATGAACGGAGCAAAGTACAGAGAGATCCTTGATGAAAACCTGCTCAGGACCTCAGACTGGGGCAAAGGTTCACCTTCCAACAGGACAACGACCCTAAGCACACAATCAAGACAATGCAGGAGTGGCTTCGGGACAAGTCTCTGAATGTCCTTGACTGGCCCAGCCAGAGCCCGGACTTGAACCTGATCGAAAATAGCTGTGCCGTGACGCTCCCCATCCAACCTGACAGAGCTTGAGGATCTGCAGAGAAGAATGGGAGAAACTCCCCAAATACAGGTGTGCCAAGCTTGTAGCGTCATACCCAAGAAGACTCGAGGCTGTAATCTCTACCAAAGGCGCTTCAACAAAGTACTGAGTAAAGGGTCTGAATACTTATGTAAATGTGATATTTCAGTTTTTAGTTTTTAATACATTTGCAATAATAAAAAGAATAAGGGTTTTGCTTTGTCATTATGGGGTTTTGTGTGTAGATTGATGGAAAAATAAATAATAATAGTAAACTCTATATATATATATATATTCCATTTTAGATTAAGGCTGTAACGTAACAAAGTGTGGAAAAATCAAGGGGTCTGAATACTTTCCGAATGCACTGTACATCCCATTTACTTATACTCCAGACTCCGACATTGCTCGTCCTAATATTTCTATATTTCTTAATTCCATTCTTTAACTTTTTAGATTTGTGTGTATTGTTAGATATTACTGCACTGTTGGAGCTAGGAATACAAGCATTTCACTACACCCGCAATAACATCTGCTAAATATGTGCATGCGACCAATACAATTTGATTTGAAATGGCCACAGTAAACTTTCCTCCACTAGTGTATGTGCACAAGTCGTCCCTGTCTCTCCTCATAGTATGGCACTAGGTGTCTGTGATCTCTTTGACACTACTAATCTGTGGTTGTGTCTATGACCTTACTTATATGATGTGTATCTGTGTGTTCCCAGGGCGTGCAGCGTTCCCAGCAGGCGGAGTATGACCTGCTGCCAGACGAGGAGCGCCAGTGTTCCAAGTGCAGGACCACCTGCTACCTGTCTGCCCTCACCTGTCCCTGCAGACCCGGCCAGCTGGTGTGTCTGCACCACGCCCACGAACTCTGCTCCTGCCCCCCCAGCAACCTCACACTCAAGTAAGTCTATCCACAGCCAAATTAGTTCTAAATGCCCACATAAGAATGTTAATATTCATCATGTCCCCCTCATTACGTACGTCCCATGTTTTACAGAAGCTCATATGCTAATATTGCCATACGTTTTACAGATCCCATGCACAAATTATAAATAAATTATTCTGTTTTTGAGTAAAATGCCCCTTTTTAAGAACATGGATGAACTTAAAGTAAGGGGCAAAGTCAGGGTGCACAGCATTGAAATGTCTAAAGGCCTACTAGACCTTCAAAAATAAAAATAAACATCACCTGGCTAGAAAATCACCAATTGTGACAGCTGTTGCTCAGCCAGGATTAGTCTTCAGAAACACACTAGACCTGTGTCTTGCACTACAGCTACAGGTTTACCATGGCTGAGCTCTTCCCCATGATGGAAGCAGTCACGGTGCGTGCAGAGTCCTACACAGACTGGGTCTCCCATGTCAGTGACATCCTGGAGGCCAAACAAGACAAGAAAAGTGGTAAGTAGGATACATCTTTGGGTTCAGGTGTCTATGGAATTCAAATTGGTCATTACGTAACAAAACTTATAATGTTATGGTTGCTTATTTGCGTAACCCCAAGTAGACCGGTTGTTCTTAAATGTCTTATGGAATGTTTTGTGCTCCTAGTCACCCAGATATGTTGCCTTTGTTTAAGGATGCACACAAAATACCAGAATATAATAAAATAGATGATTATCTACCCTTTGTTAATTGTACAGCTTACTTGATCATTGGACCATGATTCTTCGAATGAATTGATGACTGTGTTTAAAGCAGTGTTTGTTTATTTATGTATGTTCAGGCTTGGAAGAGCTGCGCTCCCTGGTGGAGGAGGCGGAGGTGAAGCAGTTCCCTCCGAGTGACCTCCTGCGGCAGCTCCGCACAGTCACCTTGGATGCTGAGAAGTGTGCTGGGGTGGCCCAGCAGCTACTCATTGGGAAGAGGCAGACCAGGTAGACACACATGATTTCTGTTATTGTATTATCATGCTTTCTAATGTTAAAATCCTTTACCACGCCTGATTCTTGTATTCTTAGCCACATGGTTAGCCAAATGGTAACTAATTCTGAAAGCAATAATGTATGTAAGTAGCCTTGGCTAGTGCGAGCCGGAACTGCTCATAGGGCAGGAGCCTAAGGCAGCTTTATGTACACCACCTGGACAGGACGCTAATCTATCGCAGGGCCAATGTGCTTTTATTTCAGCTTATGTGCTCTGTAGGTTAGCCGTGTCTCTGATCTAGAGTGTGTTGTCAGGTATCGTTCAGGTGGAAGGAAGTCCCAGAGCCAGAATCTGCTAACGGTGGAGGAGCTCAGGTCGTTTGTAAGGCAGCTGCACAACCTGCCCTGCAGCATCCGCCAGGCCCCCTTACTCAAGGTAGGAGTTAGGAAGGTTTTACTTGCAATGACTGTGATATGTGGTTGTCTTAACTACCTTAGTTGAATGCACTGGTTGTAAGTCACTCTGGATAAGAGTGTCTGCTAAATGTAAATGCATGGTACTTTAGGGCTGGAGGACCTACTACCGCTACAGTTTTATTTGTATTTAACCTTTATTTAACCAGGTAAGACCCATTGACAAGTACTTTGTTTCTCACTTCACTAACACCTGACTCAGCACAGTCATGATGACTTCATTGATTAGATGTGGCATTAGGCTGGGACAAAAGCCTACCTACAAGCCACAGGAGAACCAGGAGAACCAGGAGAACACTGAACATTTTTAATTGATTAACGCTTTAACCTGCTTGTATCTCCCCCCCCAGGACCTGCTGACCCGCGTGGATGACTTCCAGCAGAGCAGTAAGCAGCTCCTCTCTGACGAGGCCCCCAGCCCAGCGGCGCTGCAGGGCCTGCTGGACGTGAGCTTGGGCCTGGATGTGGCGCTTCCCCAGCTGGCCCTGCTCAGGGAGAGGCTGGAGCAGGCTCGCTGGCTGGACGGGGTTAAGGAAGCAAGCGGCCGGCCCCACAGCCTGTGTCTGGACACCATGCGGAGGCTGATAGACCAGGGGGTGGGCCTGGCCCCGCATGCCTCGGTGGAGAGGGCTATGGCCCGCCTGCAGGAGCTGCTCACCATGTCTGAGCACTGGGAGGAGCGGGCATGCCGCCTCATGGAGGCCAGGTGAGAGAGAGGCAGGGGAGGAGCAGGAGAGTGGCTTAGACAGTACTGTAGTTGAATATGCAATTTGACAGGTTCTATCCAATTAGTTATATAGACACTAGATGACTGATAGGGGGCGCTGTGTTTAAGCCACCATGCCGCCATCTTGGCACTAAGTCCCCATTGTAAAAAAATATTTTGGAAGCTATAGAAATACATTTACTGTCTACATTATTCTATTACAGACACCTTAATGCATACTTTTAAATTATATTATGTGAGCTAAACATAAATATATACATTATATAAACATTTTCTTTAGTATCATTTTTAGAGATTACTAATTTTACTGCCCCCACTACAACAAAAAATACTTAAGTACATGTGATTTTGTCCTTGAAACATTTTATTGAAATACTGTAGAATTCCATTCAGCCTCTCAATGGCCAATACATAGCATCAGCAATCCAGGGTTTATATACACTGAGTGTACAAAACATTAGGAACACCTTCCTAATATTGAGTTGCACCACCTTTTGCCCTCAACAGCATCAATTTGTCGGGGCATGGACTCTACAAGGTGTCGAAAGCGTTCCACTGGGATGCTGGCTTATGTTGACGCCAATGCTTCCCACAGTTGTCAAGTTGGCTGGATGTCCTTTGGGTGGGGGACCATTCTTGATACACACGGGAAACTGTTGAGTGTGGAAAAACCCAGCAAATGTGCAGTTCTTGACACACAAACCGGTGCGCCTGACACCTACTACCATACTCTGTTCAAAGGCACTTACATCTTTTGACTTGCCCATTCACCCTCTGAATGGTACACATACACAATCCATGTCTCAAATGTCTCCAGGCTTAAAAATATTTTAACCTGTCGCCTCCCCTTCATCTACACTGAAGTGGATTTAACAAGTGACATCAATAAGGGATCATAGCTTTTACCTGGTCAGTCTGTCATGGAAAGAGGTGTTCCTAATGTTTTGTACACATCATTGGTTCTATCCTACATGAAACAATGTACATGGAAAACTCTTGGTTCAGTTGTCACCTTTCTTTCTTGCCCTGAGACATGGCTGTAGACGGCTAGCTGTAGTAGGAGTCTACAGCCATGTCTCGGGTTAACTTCTTTCCTGGCTTGAGTAATACATGTCTTTTTTTAAGCGCAACTGAACCGAAAAAACTACTTCTCTGGTTGAAAACAGCCTATGTGGCATCGATATGAGTCAGAAAAATGTATTCTAGTGTCAAAATTTACTACGAAGTGTAAATGGTATAATTTTGGTCTTAAAGTCGGCATCATCTAAAACAGAGATTTGCGAGATGTAAGGAATCTAGTATGTAACATATATTTCCTTGGTTTGGGCAGCACCATTATGGCGCCGGAGGGAATGGCGGCCGTTTTACGGGCTCCTGACCAATTGTACTATTGTGTTTTTTTGTGCTGGTCTTAACTTTTCTTGTACATAATGTTTCCGCCATCGTTTCCTATGACTGAAAATAGCTTCTAGACATCAGAACAGCGATCACACACCTCCATTTGGATGAGGACTTCATTGAGTCGGAGGCGAAAGACATTGATTATCGCGGACCAGGCCCAAATCCCAGACACTCGGAGGAGACAGTACTATAGAGGCCGGCGTGCAGGATACCTGACGAGACTACGTCGGAGAGTGGATCAATCGCCTCTACCCTCCGTTCTATTGGCGAACGTGCAATCACTGGAGAATAAACTGGATGAGCTCCGTTCGAGACTATCCTACATTTACATTTACGTCATTTAGCAGACGCTCCTATCCAGAGCGACTTACAAATTGGTGCATTCACCTTATAGCCAGTGGGATAACCACTTTACTTTTTTTTTTTTTTTTGTGGGGGGGTAGAAGGATTACTTTATCCTATCCCAGGTATTCCTTAAAGAGGTGGGGTTTCAAATGTCTCCGGAAGGTGGTGAGTGACTCCGCTGTCCTGGCGTCGTGAGGGGAGCTTGTTCCACCATTGGGGTGCCAGAGCAGCGAACAGTTTTGACTGGGCTGAGCGGGAACTATGCTTCCGCAGAGGAAGGGGAGCCAGCAGGCCAGAGGTGGATGAACGCAATGCCCTCGTTTGGGTGTAGGGACTGATCAGAGCCTGAAGGTACGGAGGTGCCGTTCCCCTCACAGCTCCACAGGCAAGCACCATGGTCTTGTAACAGATGCGAGCTTCAACTGGAAGCCAGTGGAGTGTGCGGAGGAGCGGGGTGACGTGAGAGAACTTGGGAAGGTTGAACACCAGACGGGCTGCGGCATTCTGGATGAGTTGTAGGGGTTTAATGGCACAGGCAGGGAGCCCAGCCAACAGCGAGTTGCAGTAATCCAGACGGGAGATGACAAGTGCCTGGATTAGGACCTGTGCCGCTTCCTGTGTAAGGCAGGGTCGTACTCTCCGAATGTTGTAGAGCATGAACCTACAGGATCGGGTCACCGCCTTGATGTTAGCGGAGAACGACAGGGTGTTGTCCAGGGTCACGCCAAGGCTCTTCGCACTCTGGGAGGAGGACACAACGGAGTTGTCAACCGTGATGGCGAGATCATGGAACGGGCAGTCCTTCCCCGGGAGGAAGGGCAGCTCCGTCTTGCCAAGGTTCAGCTTGAGGTGGTGATCCGTCATCCATACTGATATGTCTGCCAGACATGCAGAGATGCGATTCGCCACCTGGTTATCAGAAGGGGGAAAGGAGAAGATTAGTTGTGTATCGTCAGCGTAGCAATGATAGGAGAGGCCTTGTGAGGATATGACAGAGCCAAGTGACTTGGTGTATAGCGAGAATAGGAGAGGGCCTAGAACTGAGCCCTGGGGGACACCAGTGGTGAGAGCACGTGGTGCGGAGACAGCTTCTCGCCACGCCACTTGGTAGGAGCGACCGGTCAGGTAGGACGCAATCCAAGAGTGAGCCGCGCCTGAGATGCCCAGCTCGGAGAGGGTGGAGAGGAGGATCTGATGGTTCACAGTATCAAAGGCAGCAGACAGGTCTAGAAGGACAAGAGCAGAGGAGAGAGAGTTAGCTTTAGCAGTGCGGAAAGCCTCCGTGACACAGAGAAGAGCAGTAATAATAATAATAATATAATATAATATGCCATTTAGCAGACGCTTTTATCCAAAGCGACTTACAGTCATGCGTGCATACATTTTTGTGTATGGGTGGTCCCGGGGATCGAACCCACTACCTTGGCGTTACAAGCGCCGTGCTCTACCAGTCTCAGTTGAATGACCAGTCTTGAAACCTGACTGGTTTGGATCAAGGATCTTGGGGGGAGAAGGATTGAGCAGAGGGAAGAGATGATAGGATGGAAGAGGAGAGAGTAGCGGGAGAGAGAGAGCGACGGTTGCGGCGGCGCATTACCATCTGTGTAGGGGCAGAGTGAGTAGTGTTGGAGGAGAGCGAGAGAGAAAAGGATACAAAGTAGTGGTCGGAGACATGGAGGGGAGTTGCAGTGAGATTAGTAGAAGAACAGCATCTAGTAAAGATCAGGTCAAGCGTATTGCCTGCCTTGTGAGTAGGGGGGGACGGTGAGAGGGTGAGGTCAAAAGAGGAGAGGAGTGGAAAGAAGGAGGCAGAGAGAAATGAGTCAAATGTAGACGTAGGGAGGTTGAAATCCCCCAGAACTGTGAGGGGTGAGCCATCCTCAGGAAAGGAACTTATCAAGGCGTCAAGCTCATTGATGAACTCTCCAAGGGAACCTTGAGGGCGATAGATGACAAGGATATTAAGCTTAAATGGGCTAGTGACTGTGACAGCATGAAATTCAAATGAGGAGATAGACAGATGGGTTAGGGGGAAAATTGAGAATGTCCATTTGGGAGAGATGAGGATTCCTGTGCCACCACCCCGCTGACCAGATGCTCTCGGGGTATGCGAGAACACATGGTCAGACGAGGAGAGAGCAGTAGGAGTAGCAGTGTTTTCAGTGGTAATCCATGTTTCCGTCAGCGCCAAGAAGTCGAGGGACTGGAGGGTAGCATAGGCTGGGATGAACTCTGCCTTGTTGGCAGCAGAACGGCAGTTCCAGAGGCTGCCTGAGACCTGGAACTCCAGGTGGGTGGTGCGTGCAGGGACCACCAGGTTAGAGAGGCAGCAGCCACGCGGTGTGAGGCGTTAGTGTAGCCTGTGCGGAGAGGAGAGAACAGGGATAGGCAGAGGCATAGTTGACAGGCTGCAGCAAATGGCTACAATAATGCAGAGGAGATCGGAATGAAATGAACTAAACATCTGGGAAAGGAGAGAGCGGGGCCTCCCTCACCACAACTCCCAAATATGACTCTCCCAACTTCCACCTCAGAAACTATAATTGTTTCACTGAAACACCCGAATATAACTCTCCCAACTTCCACTTTAGAAATTATAATTGTTGTAAACTACAGCGGTTCAATGTTTCTAGGAATAGACTCTGACTTACTTTATTCAGCTAGCTAACTTGGTACAGTATTCTTCCATGAAAACCGCCCAGGGCACCGTATCCTATGACACCATAGCTAACTAGCATGCTAGAATCCAATAACACACGGTTTAGCACCAATACTTGGTTACAACAAACTACCAATAGTGTGTTAACACACTAAACAGATAATTCGTGTCCGTGTCTAGTTCCTTTCATAACGCAGCAATAATTAAACGTGATCTATCCTATCAACGTGATCTGAAGTACTGTAATATCCTATGTTTCTGAGTCGTGGCTGAACAAGGATATGCTAAATATAGATCTAGCTGATTTTTCTATACATTGGCAGGACAGAAAGGCTGCGTCTGGGAAGCTCAGACGAGTGGGTGTGTCTCTTTGTTATAAGGAAGTCTCAAGGTTCTGCTCACCTGAGTTAGAATACACTATATATACAAAAGTATGTGGACACCTCTTCAAATTAGTTGATTTGGCTATTTCAGCCACACCCATTTCTGACAGGTATATAAAATTGAGCACACAGCCATGCAATCTCCATAGGTGAACATTGGCAGTAGAATGGCCTTACTGTGAAGAGCTCAGTGACTGTCAACGTGGCACCGTCATAGGATGCTACCTTTCCAACAAGTGAATTCGTCAAATTTCTGCCCTGCTAGAGCTGCCCCAGTCAACTGTAAGTCCTGTTATTGTGAAGTATGAAAAATGTATGCACTTACTAACTGTAAGTCGCTCTGGATAAGAGCGTCTGCTAAATGACTAAAATGTGAAGTGGAAACGTCTAGGAGCATCAAAGGCTCAGCTGCGAAGTGGTAGGCCACACAAGGAGTGCTGTAGCGCGTAAATATCGTCTGCAACACTCACTACCGAGTTCCAAACTGCCTCTGGAAGCAACGTCAGCACAATAACTGTTCATCGGGAGCTTCGTGAAATGGGTTTCCATGGTCCAGTAGCCGCGCACACAAGCCTAAGATCACCATGCGCAATGCCAAGCGCTGGCTGGAGTGGTGTAAAGCTCGCCGCCAGTGGAAACGTTTTCTCTGGAGTAATGAATCACGCATCTGGCAGTCCGACGGACTAATCTGGGTTTGGTGGATGCCAGGAGAACGCTACCTGCCCGAATGCATAGTGCCCACTGTAAAGTTTGGAGCAGGAATAATGGTCTGGGGCTGTTTTTCATGGTTCGGGCTAGGCCCCTGAGTTCCAATGAAGGGAAATCTTAACGCTACAGCATACAATGAGATTCTAGACGATTCTGTGCTTCCAATTTTGTGGCAACAGTTTGGGGAAGGCCCTTCCCTGTTATTCCTCGTGCACAAAGCGAGGTCCATACAGAAATGGTTTGTCGATCGGTGTGGAAGAACTTGACTGGCCTGCACAGAGCCCTGATCTCAACCCCATCGAACACCTTTGGGAGGAATTGGAACGCAGACTGCGAGCCAGGCCTAATCGGCCAACATCAGTGCCCGACCTCACTAATGCTCTTGTGGCTGAATGGAAGCAAGTCCCCGCAGCAATGTTCCAACATCTAGTGGAAAGCCTTCGCATAAGAGTGGAGGCTGTTACAGCAGCAAAGGGGGGGAACAACTCCATATTAATGCCCATGATTTTGAAATGAGATGTTTGACGAGTAGGTGTCCACATACTTTTGGTCACCTCATAAGATGTAGGCCACACTTTATCATTTTTTTGTAGCTGTCTATTTACCACCACAAACCGATGCTGGCACTAAGACCGCACTCAACAAGCTGTATAGGGCCATAAGCAAACAAGAAAATGCTTACCCACCGGCACTCCTAACTTTAATGCAGGAAAACCAAAAATTCGTTTGACCTCATTTCTGCCAGCATGTCACCTGTGCAACTAAGGTGAAAAAACTCTAGATCACCTTTACTCCACACACAGACGCATACAAAGCTCTACATTTGGTGAATCTGACCATAACTCTATCCTCCTGATTCCTGCTTACAAGCAAAAACTCAAACAGGAAGTACCATTGACGTGCTCAATACGGAAGTGGTCCGATGAAGCAGATGCTAAGCTACAGGACTGTTTCGCTAGCACAGACTGGAATATGTTGCGGCATTCATCCGATGGCATTGAGGAGTTTACCACATCAGTCACCAGCTTTATTAATAAGTGCATCGATGACATTGTCCCCACAGTGACTGTACGTACATATCCCAACCAGAAGCCATGGATTACAGGCAACATCCACACTGGGTCGAATCCTACTACACCGGCTCTGACGCTCGTCGGATGTGGCAGGGCTTGCAAACTATCACAGATTACAAAGGGAAACCCTGCTGCGAGTTGTCCAGTTTATGCGAGCCTACCAGAAGAGCTAAATATCTTCTATGCGTGCTTCGAGGCTAGAAACACTGAACTATGCATGAGAGCACCAGCTGTTCCGGACGACTGTGTGATCATGCTCTCCGTAGCCGATGTGAGCAAGACCTTTTAAACAGGTTAACATTCACAAGGCCGCAGGGCTAGACAGATTACCAGTACACATACTCGGAGCATGCGCTGGCCATTGACATTTTCAACCTCTCCCTGACCCAACAGAGCCATTGATGTCGCAATCTCTATTGCACTACACACTGCCCTTTCCCACCTGGACAAAAGGAACACCTACGTGAGAATGCTGTTCATTGACTACAGCTCCCCTTTCAACACCATAGTGCCCTCAAAGCTCATCGCTAAGGACCCTGGGACTAAACACCTCCCTCTGCAACTGGATCCTGGACTTCCTGACGGGCCGCCCCCAGGTGGTAAGGGTAGGAAACAACACATCTGCCACGCTGATCCTCAACACGGGGGCCCCTCGGGTGAGTGCTTAGTCCCCTCCTGTACTCCCTGTTCACCCATGACTGCGTGGCCAAGCACGACTCCAACACCATCAAGTTTGCCGACGACACAACGGTGGTAAGCCTGATCACCGACAACGATGAGACAGACTATAGGGAGGAGGTCAGAGACCTGGCAGTGTGGTTCCAGGTGATCGTGGACTACAGGAAAAGGAGGGCAGAGCATGCCCCCGTTCTCATCGACGGTGCTGTAGTGGAGCAGATTGAGAGCTTCAAGTTCCTTGGTGTCCACATCACCAACAAACTATCATGGTCCAAACACACCAAGACAGTCGTGAAGAGGGCACGACAATGCCTATTCACCCTCAGGAGACTGAAAATATTTGGCATGGGTCCTCAGATCCTCAAAAGGTTCTACAGCTGCACCATCAAGAGCATCCTGACTGATTGTATTACCGTCTGGTATGGCAACTGCTCGGCCTCTGGCCGCAAGGCACTACAGAGGGTAGAGCGTACGGCCCAGTACATCACTGGGGCCAAGCTTCCTGCCATCCAGGACCTCTATACCAGGCGGTGTCAGAGGAAGGCCCTAAAAATAGTCAAAGACCCCAGCCACCCTAGTCATAGACTGTTCTCTCTGCTACCGCACGGCAAGCGGTACCGGAGCGCTAAGTCTAGGTCCAAAAGGCTTCTTAACAGCTTCTACCCCCAAGCCGTAAGACTGCTGAACAGCTAATCAAATGGCTACCTGGACTATTTGCTCCAGCTACTCACTGTTTATTATCTATGTCTAGTCACTTTGCCCTTACCTACATGTACATATTACCTCGACTAACCTGTACCCATCATTTACAACAATCGCGATGAGGCAAGCTGGCTGTGAACTCTAGCACGCTTCACACATCCAAGGTGAATGTGACTGCAGTCAAGCTCAAGTTTGTTTATTTGTCATAAACACATGATATACATGGAGTACACAGTGCAATGAAATGCTTACATGCAGGTTCACCTCTCGACAGTACAACAACAATAGAAAAAGTAAATGGGTAAAGAAAGGGTAATAACACATTTAATTTCATTAACTAAATGGGATAGAATAGTCATTTAGCAAGAATATAATACAAGGCACTCAATGAATTAAGACTGATATTTACAACATGTGCCGGGGAATTGCACAATGATAGTAGGCAAGGCATTGTGCAGTATAATAAATAGGAGTCCAGTAACAGCAGTCTAGACGCTCATGTTCTATGTGTGTGAGTGAGGAGGTGCAGAGTCATCAAACATTGTAATGGTAAAACGTTTGCTATAATTTTTGCCTGACATGATCACTTTGTCTACTCCTAATTCTTGCCGAATAAGTCCATGCATAATCCTTTTTTGGGGTACAAATTCGGTTATTTTCTTCAAAAATTGTCCCGGCCTTAACCAACAGGAAAAACACTGGTAATTTCATGCGAGGCCTTAAGATGCATCACTGGTGTTACAGTTTTTATAGTAATTTTGATTTAAAATAATTTACACTGAACAAAAATATAAACGCAACATGCAACAATTTCAGATTTTACTGAGTTACAGTTCATAAAAGGTAATCAGTCAAAATCAATTCATTAGGCCTAATCTATGGATTTCACATGACTGTGCAGGGCCGCAGCCATGGTTGGTGGGCCTGGTTGGGCATAGGCGTACCCACTTGGGTGCCAGGCCCAGCCAATCAGAATGAGTTTTTCCCCACAAAAGGGCTTTATTACAGACAGAAATACCCCTCAGCAACCCCTAACCAAATTTGAGTGGCCTTTTATTGTCCCCATCACAAGGTCCCCTGTAGCTTTGTTGGTAGAGCATGGCGCTTGCAAAGCCAGGGTTGTGGGTTCGTTTCCCACGGGGGGCCAGTATGAAAATGTATGCACTCACTCTGGATAAGAGCGTCTGCTAAATGACAAAAAAATCAAGTGCACCTGTGTAATGATCATGCTTTTTAATCAGCTGCGTGATATGCCACACCTGTCAGGTGGATGGATTATCTTGGCAAAGGAGAAATGCTCACTATTGGGGATGTAAACAAATTTGTGCACAATTTTAGAGAAAAGCTTTTTGTGTGTGTGGAACATTTCTGTGATCATTTATTTCAGCTGATGAAACATGGGACCAACACTTTACATGTTCCGTTTTATATTTTTGTTCAGTATACAATTTAACATTCGGAATGCCGGAATTCTATAACTACTAGAATGGCCTTGACGGTCATTCTGAACATTGATATTTCAATTGTGTAATATTCCATAAATAATAAATTGCTAAATTAATGCATTTATTAAGTTAAAATAGGTCATAAGAAACCTCAGGACACCAAATGTAAATTGTAATTAGTCAGAAAATGTATTGATTGAGCCAGAAGCGCATGGACTGAAAATACTAAAATAAGACGATAGTGTATTTTCTGACTGTAAAACAAGTTGCCTGCCCAACTGGCCCATCCAAACTACACCTAAACTTTATTGAAACTAATTTCACTTATTCTAATAATAATAGTGGCCTAAAGACCAGATTAAATTGACAATAGACAATATTATCAATTGTCAAATTGAGAATGAAGAGACTGATGACCAGGGCAGCGTGCATTGATAAAGACCTTTACAAAAAAGCACTTCTTCCAGATTATCCTACAGCGGTCCATGCAGGCCAGAGGTTTTATTTGCTATACCCCGTCGGAAAGAGCATATTCTAAGGTTTCTAATTAACCTAGTTTTGCCAAACAACTCTACAAATTGTGCGGATGGTCTCTGTTTCAAAATATAACTTTTTCCTTTAACAACCGCGGCTCCATGCGTTCCTCATGTGACTAGGACTACTGGTGACAATCGGCAATAGCCATTTGGGAAAAATATCCTTTCTATTTTGTTATTACATTATGTTGACTGTCTGCTAAATGAACAAGTTGATTTCATTGGCATGGTGCAGCCATATATAGCCTCGGCTACTAAGCTCAGATAAATAAAACTCAAAACATACTATTCTGTTTTTATAAATAAATAGTCTTAGTATTGTTACAGGCTTTGGTTTTTCCATTTATGTTTTGAGGTTGGGCTTCAGCACATTAGCACTTCAGCACATTAGCACGTAGGGTGCACCGATTGGTGTCACCTCGTTAGTCAGTGTGTTTCACCTGTCCTGGTCCAGGTGCTATTTAAGAGCTGCTGGCCCAGTGCTCCAGGGTCTTGATAGACACGAAGGGTTAACACCTTTTTAGTTGGAGCTCCCTATTTTGATTTCTAGACAAACAATCCTTTATCTGATTTCCTTGATTTCGTTTTGCTCCACCTTTTTGGTTTGCTTCCTGTATTTAAGTTGGGCAAATTTAGTGGGCGCTCATGGTGGGTGTCTTTTAGGTTCCAGTTGTTGTTGCTAGTCAACTTTTAGTGGACACCTCCATGAGTGTCTTTCAGAACCCCTCCTAAAACCCCCACCTGTTTCGTTTTGGTTGTTGGTCAGTGACTCTTTGTTAGTTCCCCCTTCTGTTTGAGCGACATTTTTGTTTTTTTTTGCTGGGGAACGTAACAGTATCATATTTTTTATGACCTTCCTAAACCAAATATTAATGGATGTTTTTGTGTATATTTAAATTGATTTATTAGACTGGCGACTATTGGTACTCGTCGAGGCCCGACTATTCTACTGTTAAATTTGCATACGGTCATTTTGACCGTCATGTGTGCTTTAAGGATGAAATGCTAAAAGTTTTTGTCTTTTATGATATTTATGTCAAAGTACTGCTAGTGTAAAAAACACATTTAGGAAAAGTCAGGGACAGTTGGGTTCAAGGTTTTTATTGAAATGAAGTTATTGAAAATACAACATTGAAAACAGTCAGATTGACTGTCTTGGCGGTTCTAGTGTTAAGAAGTGTGGTTTGAGCTACTGTAGCTGCCATCTTAGCTATGCTATCTTGTCTGCAGATTTGTCACTGGTGTTACTGTTCCTGCTGATGTTAATAGTAGTCTTAGTGTTACTGGTCACTGGTGTCAACTTTACACAACTGTTTTAGACGCCTCCCAGGTCCTCAACTGGCAGCTTCATTAAATAGTACCCGCATAACACCAGTCTTAATGTCTACAGTGAAGAGGTGACTCCGGGATGCTGACCTTCTAGGCAGAGTTGCAAAGAAAAAGTCCAGTGTCTGTGTTCTTTTGCCCATCTTAATCTTTTCTTTTTATTGGCCAGTCTGAGATATGGCTTTTTCTTTGCAACTCTGCCTAGAAGGTCAGCAACCCGGAGTCACATCTTCACTGTAGACATTGAGACTGGTGTTATGCAGGTACTATTTAATGAAGCTGCCAGTTGAGGACCTGTGAGGTTTCTCCAACTAGACACTAATGTATTTGTCCTCTTGCTCAGTTGTGCACCGGGGCCTCCCACTCCTTTTTCTATGCCGGTTAGAGCCAGTTTGCGCTGTGAAGGGAGTAGGACACAGCGTTGTACGAGATCTTCAGTTTCTTGGCAATTTCGCGCATGGAATAGCCTTTATTTCGCAGAACAAGAATGGACTGATGAGTTTCAGAAGAAAGTTATTTGTTTCTGGCCATTTTGATCCTGTAATCGATCCCACAGTTGCTCCAGATACTCAACTAGTCTCAAGAAGGCCAGTTTTTATTGCTTCTTTAATCAGCACAACTGTTTTCATCTGTGCTAACATAATTGCAAAAGGGTTTTCTAATGATCAATTAGCCTTTTTAAAATGATCAACTTGGATTAGCAAACATAACGTGCCATTGGAATACAGGACTGATGGTTGCTGATAATGGGCCTCTGTACGCCTATGTAGATATTCCATTAAAAATCAGCTGTTTCCAGCTACAATAGCCATTTACAACATTAACAATGTCTACAGTGTATTTCTGATCAATTTGCTTTTCTTTCGAAAACAAGGACATTTCTAAGTAACCCCAAACTTTTGAATGGTAGTGTAGGTCTAGATTATTTATGAGTTGATCATATAGAAATATCAAAACATTCTTTCAGCTCCAAAGCAATTTCCTGTCTATTGCGCTGGAACCACTGACTCGCTGCCTTTTTCTATAATCAAGACACCTGCTGGTAACTCTTAACTGGGTAGCACAGCTCATGAGGTCTCCTAAATATCTGTCGACTAGGTGTGACTCTTATGACTAAAGAGGCTTCATGCATAGTTTTTATATTTTACTGATAAGAGTGAAGTCAAATGTCTCTTCTCAGCACTTATGACCAATTTTCTACTCTGAGATGCTTTGTGGATACGGGACCTGGTTAGACTGTTTCAAGTTGTATAGAAGGGTGAGTGAATAACTCTGTTTTGGCAGAGTGAATGTACAAACGCTTCCCACGTTCGAATACACATGAGACGGACGCCTCAAAGACCCAAATCTTGTTCTCAGTCGCATTTCCTAATGAGAAAGTTTGAAACCGAGGCTAAATCAGTCAGTTCATCCCCCCCTTTAGTAGTAAAGCCATATAAATAATGTTTTCATTAGGAAATGGCTACGAGATACACAAAACAAGTTAAATGAAATGGACACATAAAAAACAAAATAAGGCACACTGACACAGTACATAAATAGCACTGACACCTACCTTGCAAAAGCTGCTTAGAAGTTCAACCAGCAGAGAGTGAAAAGTGCAAGGTTTGCATTTGGAGTTGAAAGCTGCTTCCTGGTGTATTAACTGGATCAGTGGGTTGGGACAGTGCTCTGCTCTGCTGGCTTATGCCACAGTTTACACATAGATGGTAGTCGCATTGCATGGGCCCATAGCCATTAGGGTAAACTGTGGCAGTGGCAGTGGCCTGTAGTGAGACATCTTGGACCAGAAGGTCATTATTTGACAACTGAACTTCAGTCAACGTTTTGAATAGTGACATGGTGTACGGAGCACTAATTCCACTGTTTATAAGCAACATTGCTTCAAAGAGTTGTCTATTGTTTTAGTTAGCTCTTTTCAGACAAGTTGAACTCGAACTCCATATAGTGCTAATGTGTTAAGTGACTACTGTAGAGCCATATGAACTGTGAAATTAGTGACTCATTTGTACCACCTGGTTTGGGGAAGTTATGAAAAGGTCATGACAGAACTTGACACTGAAGATAAAAGCAGTACTGTGCATATTTTAGTGTTTTTTAAACCTAGCTTCTATTATCTCCAGGCCCCGTCACTGTGTGGAAACTCTTGTGGCAGCTCTGCAGGAGGTGGATAGTATCCCTGCCTATCTTCCCAACTGTCTGCTGCTGAAGGACACAGTGGACCAGGCTAAAGACTGGCTTCAGGAGGCAGAGACCTTACAGGTATGAGCCTCTTAGGTTGTGCCCCAAATGCACCCTATTCCCTATGTAGTGCACTACTTTTGACAAGGGCCCTAGGCAAAAGTAGTGCACTGCATTCTAGTTTATGATCCCATGTAATCTGAAAATCTCTGAATATAGTTATATTCTATATTGGTATCTTTTTAAATAACAATACAACTGCTTCTGGTTAGCCGGACTGAAAAGAAGAAAGGGAGAAGAGAAAAGGAAAGAAAGACACACTCTTATAAGTCTATCTTTATGCTTGTGTGTGTCTGTTTTTTGTGTGTAGCTGGGAAGCCGTATCCCTGTGCTGGATACCCTGACCGACCTGGTGTTCCGGGCCAAGGCCATCCCAGTCTGGCTGGACCCCCTGGCTCGACTGGATTCCCTGGTGTCTGACGTGCAGGCCTGGAAGGAGAGCGCCGCCAAGACCTTTCTAATGAAGAACTCCCCTTACTCCCTGCTGGAGGTAAACTATCTACAACAATCTAATGCCAATACACATAATCAGACATTTTAGGTGTTGTCAAAAGTAGTACTCTATAAAGGAAATAGTGTGCCATTTGGGAGTTAGTCTTAGAATCACTCATAATATCCAGAGATCCTGAGGTTTTTGGGATGTGGCTGTGTCTTTTGTGTGTTTAGGTGCTGTGCCCCCGGTGTGAGGCTGGGACGGGGCCTCAGAAGTCCAAGTCTAAAAGGGCAAAAGATGCGGCCCAGTGCAGCAAGAGAAATGGCGCCAGGCTGGACTGCCTGAGCGATGTGGAGAGGGCCCTCTCAGAGAGCAAGGACTCCGCCTCTGCTGTACGTGCTGCTCTCTCTATCTCTGTCTATGTACATGTTTAAAAAAAAAAAAAAAAGCAGACCATTGAACTCACTTATTAAGTTCCACTATATTCTAAAGACACTCACTACACCCAACTATTGCAATCAGTGAACCCCTCTAAATTGATATGAGGACCGATGATATGAAGGTGCATGACTAAATGTATGGTTTGATACAGTATTGTAATTCCATATACTGTAGCTGTGTAGGTTACTGTCTGGTTACATGTATGTTGATGTAGTGAGTATTGCGTGTTGACATGCCAACCTGTGCTTGTTCCCCTTTCTGTAGATGGCCACTCTGGCCGAGGTACGTCAGAAGGAGATGGAGAGTCTGCTGGCCCTTAGGGCCTCCAACGAGTCCAAGCTCCTCCCGGCCGGCGACTGCGGGGCATTGAGGGTGTGCGTGTGCCACAAGGCTCCGTCAGGCGCCATGCTGCAGTGCGAGCTCTGCCGTGACGCCTTCCACCGCGACTGCGTCTTAGGCTCTAACCAGGACTCCTTCCCCAACCAGGCCTGGCTGTGCCCCCCGTGCCAACTCTCAGAGAAACCCCCTCTGGACCGGGTGCTTCCCCTGCTGGCCTCCCTGCAGCGCATCCGGGTGCGGCTGCCTGAGGGTGACGCCCTACGCTTCCTCATCGAGAGGACGGTCCGCTGGCAGCACCGCGTGCAGCAGACCTCCGCCGAGGGGGAGCTGGGGGAGGGGGTGGCCGTGATGACGTCACATCAGCGCTGGGCCTCGTCCAGTCCCACATGGGCTCTGAATCAGGAAACAAACAGCACATCGTTCTACACGGAGCACCAGTGCATTCCTCTGCAGGGTCAGTGTCGGACTAGGAACAACATCTAATACCCCAATCTCTCATAACAATTCTAATTGCTATCAATGAATAGTTCTATCAAACAAGTCACATTTATATCATATTTATCAAATTAATGACACGTAAAAATTTTAAAAATCCGGAAAGGGCTGTGTTGAACCTTGTTATTGGTGTGTGTTTCAGGACTGAGCCCTGAGCTGGAGGAGTTGATGGTGGAGGGCTTCCTGCTGCAGGTGACTCTGCCTGAGACCCAGCAGCTGTACAGGTCCCTCCTCATTAGACTGGACCCCCTCCTCCAACACCACCACACAGACAGCCCCTTTCCACAGCACAGCGCAGAGCAGGACCAACACCAGCACAACTCTCAGGGAGGGAGCCCCCCTCACAACCAGGTAACATACTAGTCTACTACTTCAAAGCAGATCTCAGGTAGCAGGCTAACCACTTGATATAATGGTTATATTGATGTATTTGTGAAGTTTCTGAAAATGTGTCCTTCATGTTGACATACATTTTTTTGATATAATTTATTTGAGTAATAAATAATACAACAAGATGTGCATTGGATCCCAGAGGATGGCACTTAAAAGCATTAATTAAACTACTTATTTCCAAAGTGGTCCTCGATGGTAAAACAAACATCTAATGATTAAAAGATGACAGTTACAAAACAAGCATTATTCAAACCAAAACAACACATTCATATGTATGACTTTAGAGATCCTATAGAAGTGGTAAAGGAGTCAATGGAATGCAGATGTTCCCTGTGTAGCTCAGTTGGTAGAGCATGGCGCTTGCAACGCCAGGGTTGTGGGTTCGATTCCCACGGGGGGCCAGTATAAAAAAATAAAGTACGGTATGCACTCACTAACTGTAAGTCGCTCTGGATAAGAGCGTCTGCTAAATTACTAAAATGTAAATGTTCCATTGACCAGATTGGCCCACATTCAACAAATCTGATCTAACAAAGTGGATATTCATCAAATCTGTCATGATTTATGTATTGTAACAGGCCCACAAGTTAGATTTGGCTGTTTTCGCTGCATAACATGTAGAAGTTGTCCCTTTTCAGGTTTAGAAGAAGTGACTGCTAAATGCTAACTCCCGCTCGTATCAGTTGGTTAGCATAGCTAGCATACAGAACTCGTTGATGGTAGTCAGTCATTTTTAATTAATGCAGTTGATTGGTAACGATGACATGAACATGTGTTGGGGTTGACATCCATACAAGCATTATACTCCAATTTTTACTTCAACATAGTGTGAAAACACATATAAAGAATAGCCAAAATGTAGACTAATTTTGCTGGGGTGCAATAGAGCAAACAGGGAAATTGTTCCAATCATTTTTCCCATAGGGAATTTTAGAAACACTTAAAATAGGAGCTGTATTTCGTGTAGGCTTACCCTGGCGTGACATTTTGATAACCATGTAAATCTCTCTCGGACAAGGTGACTTTTATCAATATATTCAGATCTATTTACTCTGACTCAAAAAACGCTAATTAGCGTCAAACTGGACATCATGCAAGACAACAAATCCCTGCAAGCTCCTGCACGTCATCTCTAGCTGACACTTTTGCTAACAGGTATTGTCAATTTAAAACTTGCACAAGACAGTTCACAGAATTGACAATTTAAAGAAATGTTGCCAATTTATGCATTACTACATTTCCAGAGATTCTTACCTTTGCCTTGATTCGGCAGTCTCGTCCAGATCATCATGGCATTTGTAGTTCTTTATGATAGCTACATTAGCAGCTAATTAGCGTTTCATTTTGGGGGGGGGGTAAATACAGACAAATATATTGATAAAAGTCACCTTGTCCTAGAGAGATTTACATGGTTATCAAAATGTCACACCAGGGTAAGCCTACACGAAACACAGACTTTATTTTAAGTGTTTCTAAAATTCCTATGGGGAAAAATGAATGGTGGAAAAAACATTTCCTTGTTTGACCGCTAGGTTTTATTGGTATTATGACTCCTAATGTGGTACTCTGAGGAGACTGGCAATGAGGAGACTCTGGATCTTTACCCCACAAGATTCCATGGCATTTCCATTGTTTTGGTCGAGTTCGATTGACCTCTTTACCGCATCTATTAAATTACTAGAGGGGATATGTCACAAACCCTCAAAGTTCCATAATGGGGGCGAAAATGGCAGCCATCTTGGTCAGCGAGAAGTCCAAAACCAGTGTAATTGGAATGGAGGGCAGTAGAGGCATTGGTAAAGCATTTCCTGCTTTTACTTATGCAGGAAAATAAAAGTAAGGCATGTGATGGATCAGAAATTGTGTAATGGAATTATAGTCAACCTAAAATATTGTCATATAATTATATGTGCAGTTTGTACAGGTTTTATATACACATTTCTGTATAAATAGCCTGTAAAATATATGTAAACAGACCATAAAAGTCTGATTTTTGTTTTCTTGGAAAGCTGAGAGTGCTATTATAATGATACAATATCAGTACTTGTTGCATTTACAACATGTCTAAATCCTATCAACTGATTTCAGCCAGTGTATGGCTGTGGATTGACTGCATTGTTTGAATGGAATGTTGGCATATTGGCAGTTAATTTGAAAAATTTATGGAATTATTCCTCTAAAACTGGCTGGCTAGCTAACACACATACAGTGCAGATGCATTACTACAGCACTGGCAAATCATGGTTGACCAACTCCCTGACCAACATGGCTGACCTTTGGACCATCATAAGAAGGTTTATGTCCATTCTAGTATTCTAATTCTTAATTCTATGTGTATGACCTTCATGTGTGGTTACTGTTTTCACCAGAACGGAGTAGCCTGTCCCAAAAAGGAGGCTGTGAACGGAAAGAGGACCAAGCGGCACATAGAGGAGGAGGGCCCCGAGCGCAAGGACAAAGCCAAGAAGCCCCGCAAGAAGAAGCCCAAGATGAACAAGGAGAGGAGCCAGGAGTCCAAGGGGACCTCTTCACCCACCGCCACCCACTCTGACCTCTCCCTGTCGGACTCGGATGAAGACTTCACCCTGTGCGCTGCACCATGGTGCCGAGAGCCAGAGGGGAAACAGGTTAGCATTACACCCCCCTCCACTGCGTTATGTTGTGGGTCATTTCAATGTGTTTTCCCTCCCCTCATATCAAATTGTTTTAGAGATCGACTAAGACATATTGTAGTATATTCAAAATAGTATGTAGTATAATTTGTATAAAGTACATATACAGCAACAAGAACTCATACAGAAGCTGACCAGTGTCTATTTCCCTCTCTTTTTATCAGGTGAACTGGGTCCAGTGTGACGGAAGCTGCCAGCAGTGGTTCCATCAGGTCTGCGTGGGAGTGTCTGCAGAGCAGGCTGAAAAAGAGGACTACATCTGTATCAGCTGCACACAGCCAGACCACACCAGGGAGTGAAGACTAAAAGGAAAGGTTTTGAAGGATCATCAGTTTAGTTTAACTCACAGCTTTGGGTGCATAACCACCCAGTGAACTCCCTTTCTTCGCTGTGCTCTGGTCCCACTGCCTCCTCATTGACCTTCCTGGTCTGGCGACAACGGTGCTACTTCCTCCTTGTTCCCAGCCCAGACTGCTTTTCAGAGCTATTGAGGCTCTTCCATCACTGTTTTGTTATAGTGGCTGGCTTTACAGCCAATCAATTTCATATTTCCAATCAACTACATGATGCAGATTGTACTGCATGAGGTTCCAACTTTTTACGGAGAATAAAGTGGAGGAAACAATACTTTTTCACTTGACTGACTTGACTTGCATGTGTAACAAGATGACAATGCAGGGATTTTTCAACCAAAATAAGTCAATTGGACAACATTTTTGGAACCCAGTTTTTGTACATGCATCTGAAATGTGAACCATTTTTTTCTTATGTAGAGCTAATATTATTTATCTGAGCAAATACTGAACTGCTAAATAATTGGAGTTCAGCTTTCGTCTGAGCTATGTTTGTGCTTAGAAATGGTTCTATACTAGAACATAGAAAATACCCTCCTAGGCTGTAGGTTGAAAGTGATGCGTGTTTGACTTGCAACCTAGCTAACATAAGGAACTGTGCGAATTAACTGCCACATGGTATCATTTGACTTTTTTCCTCCTTTGGGTAAATATGAATCGTATGTTGCAGTTTGCATAAGGAATAAAATAATTTTTCCCACAAGTGTATGTTGTCCTTTTATTTTTGGAAGCTATCTAAACTCTTAACTCCTAGTAAGTAGGCATCTAATACCTGTGAGTCTCTCTCATGGACAAATTATATTTAATTATAGAAAGAATAATGGGATTATAATGGCTGAGAATTATTAGAATAATCCATAGTGGCGTACTGTGAGTAGAGGGTCATTTGTTTTGGTAATATTTATTACTTTCAAGGAAATATTGGATATCGTCCAAAGACTTGAAATAAGCCCTAATATCAGTAAACATTCAAATGAATGAAAATATTACAATATGTATTCTTATGAAGCGCACGCTATGATGCTGGGCTATTTCCTTCCATATTTGTATCCCAATAAATACTTAATTTAATTCCCAGCATCTTTTCTTTAACCTCAACGGGATCGGTGTCCCGTATACGGGACGGTTGAGCTAACGTGCGCTAATGTGATTAGCATGACTGTTGTAAACAACAGCAAACTTTCCAGGACATAGACATGTCTTATATAAAGCTTAAATTCTTGTTAATCTAACTGCACTGTCCAATTTACAGTAGCTATTACAGTGAAAAAATACCATGCTATTATTTGAGGAGAGTGCGCCATAACAAAAAACGTATCACGGCAACTGGTTTGATACATTCACCTCTGAAGGTAAATGATGTACTTACATTCAGTAATCTTGCTCTGATTTGTCATCCTAAGTGTCCCAGAGATAAAATGTAGCATAGTTTTGTTTGATAAAATCAATTTTTATATTCAAATGTAGGAACTGGGTTCTACAGTTTGAACCCCTGCTGTCTCTGGCTCCACACCCACCCCGCCCGGCCATCTAGATGTGTGAAAGTTAGTGTACAGTCGTGGTCAAACGTTTTGAGAATGAAACAAATACTAATTTTCACAAAGTCTGCTGCCTCGGTTTTGATGATGGCAATTTGCATATACTCCAGAATGTCATGAAGAGTGATCAGATGAATTGCAATTGATTGCAAAGTCCCTCTTTGCCATGAAAATTAACTTAATCCCCAAAAAAACAATTCCACTGCATTTCAGCCCTGCCACAAAAGGACCAGCTGCCATCATGTCAGTGATTATCTCGTTAACACAGGTGAGAGTGTTGACGAGGACAAGGCTGGAGTTCACTCTATCATGCTGATTGAGTTAGAATAACAGACTGGAAGCTTTAAAAGGAGGGTGGTGCTTGAAATCATTGTTCTTCCTCTGTTAACCATGGTTACCTGCAAGGAAACATGTGCCGTCATCATTGCTTTGCACAAAAGGGCTTCACAGGCAAGGATATTGCTGCTAGTAAGATCGCACCTAAATCAACCATTTATCGGATCATCAAGAACTTCAAGGAGAGAGGTTCAGTTGTTGTGAAGAAGGCGTCAGAGCGCCCAAGAAAGTCCAGCAAGCCCCAGGACCGTCTCCTAAAGTTGATTCAGCTGCGGGATCGGGGCACAACCAGTGCAGAGCTTGCTCAGGAATTGCAGCAGGCAGGTGTGAGTGCATCTGCACGCACAGTGAGGCGAATACTTTTGGAGGATGGCCTGGTATCAAGAAGGGCAGCAAAGAAGCCACTTCTCTCCAGGAAAAACATCAGGGACAGACTGATATTCTGCAAAAGGTACAGGGATTGGACTGCTGAAGACTGGGGTAAAGTCATTTTCTCTGATGAATCCCCTTTCCGATTGTTTGGGGCATCCGGAAAACACCTTGTCCGGAGAAGACAAGGTGAGCGCTACCATCAGTCCTGTGTCATGCCAACAGTAAAGCATCCTGAGACCATTCATGTGTGGGGTTGCTTCTCAGCCAAGGGAGTGGGCTCACTCACATTTTTGCCTAAGAACACAGCCATGAATAAAGAATGGTACCCATCCTCTGAGAGCAACTTCTCTCAACCATCCAAGAACAGTTTGGTGACGACCAATGCCTTTTCCAGCATGATGGAGCACCTTGTCATAAGGCAAAAGTGATAACTAAGTGGCTCGGGGAACAAAACATCTACATTTTTGGTCCATGGCCAGGAAACTCCCCAGAGCTTAATCCCATTGAGAACTTGTGGTCGATCCTCAAGAGACAAACAAAAACCCACAAATTCTGACAAACTCCAAGCATTGATTATGCAAGAATGGGCTGCCATTAGTCAGGATGTGGCCCAGAAGTTAATTGACAGCATGCCAGAGCGGATTGCAGAGGTCTTGAAAAAGAAGGGTCAACACTGCAAATATTGACTCTTTGCATAAACTTAATGTAATTGTCAATAAAAGCCTTTGACACTTATGGAATGCTTGTAATTATACTTCAGTATACCATAGTAACATCTGACAAAAATATATCATAACACATTTACGTCATTTAGCAGACACTCTTATCCAGAGCGACTTACAGTTAGTGAGTGCACACATTTTCATACTGGCCCCACAACCCACAACTCTGGCGTTGTAAACGCCATGCTCTACCAACTGAGCTACACGGGACTACTGAAGCACCTACATTTGTGAAGACCAATACTTGTGTCATTCTCAAAACGTTTGACCATAACTGTATAAGCTAATGTTCCATCATGTATGACTTTCCTGGGAGTGTGTAAACTTATGTTTTGTATTACCATATCATTTGTGTATGTTCTCTATAGTTATGTACTTGAAAATGTATCAATTGACCAATTCGGCACATTTGGACAGACTTGATACAAAATAGTCCAGTATTGCGATGCTTCACTGGATCAATCTGAAACGTTGCACACACCGCTGCCATCTAGTGGCCAAAATCTAAATTGCGCCTAAACTGCAATATTATATTGTGGCCTTTCTCTTGCATTTCAAAGATGGAACCAAAAAATAAATACAAAATGTATGTTTTTTTGTTTATATTATCTTTTACCAGAGCTAATGTGTTATATAGTCCCCTGTAGCTCAGTTGGTAGGTAGAGCATGGCGCTTGCAACGCCAGGGTTGTGGGTGTATGCACTCACTAACTGTAAGTCGCTCTGGATAAGAGTGTCTGCTAAATGACTAAAATGTAATATTCTCCTACATTAATTTCACATTTCCACAAACTTCAAAGTGTTTCCTTTCAAATCGTATCAAGAATATGCATATCGCTTTGGATAAGTCGCTTTGGATAAAAGCGTCTGCTAAATGGCATATTATTATTATTATTATTATATCCTTGCTTCAGGTCCTGAGTTACAGGCAGTTAGATTTGGGTACGTCATTTTAGGCGAAAATTGAAAAAAAAGGGTCCAATCCTTAAGAGGTTTTAACCGCTGCGAGTGAAGACAGGACATTTAATTCCCCAATGCTCTATTTTCCACCATTTTGTTTTCTCTCGTCCTAAAACCGGTTACCAAAACTGTTCCATATCGTTATTTGTTTTACTCCCATTGTTTACCCCCCAGTCGTGCATCTCTAGTTAAAGTAAGCGCACAACAATATGCCTATTATTTTAGAGGGCAAATCAACCGGAATTAATCAGTATTTGTGTCTCGGTCTGTCTACAGAAACATGCATTTATTCTGCCGAGCCACAAGGCGGCGTGTGTTCTATAGATCTTCAGTTATCCGACTGAGAACTTGTTTGTTTTTTTAAACTAGCCAGTTAGCTAGCTATCTTAGCCAAAGTCTAATTGTTTTGTTTTCAAAATTATTAGCGAGACTTGCTTTATTATAGCTTGCTGGGTGCTTCACATTGTAAAGCTACTCACTCTCTCGTCATCATGGACGAGGAATATTACGAAAGGAATATTGGAGACTGGGATGGTCCGGATGGCAATGTAAGTATAATCTGTACAATGTAGCTAGTGAATGTACAATGTTACAACAAAATGGTAACGTTAAGGGAGCTAGCTCTACATTGTTGCTGACTGTTGATTCATTGCTTGACAGACAAATCGCAAATGTATATGGTGATTGCTACAATCTTAGGATGTTCCTTCCTTGGCTGAAGTGATGTGACTTTCATCTAGCAGGACGACTATGTTGAAGGGGAGAACGATGGGAAAGTTCAGGAGGACTGCCTACAGAAGTTCTCCAGCAGAGATTACATCATGGAGCCTGCTGTCTTCAACACCCTCAAAACGTAAACACATTATTGCATTTGTGTGTGTCTAGTAGTGTGTGAAGAGTCAAACCATTTCCTGAAGAGACTTCTGTTTCCACAGATATTTCCAGGCTGGTGGCTCCCCTGAACATGTCATCCAGCTCCTGTCAGAGAACTACTCAGCTGTGGCCCAGACTGTCAACCTGCTGGCAGAGTGGCTCATCCAGATGGGTAAACAACACTGGACTGAGCTGCAAATGGCACCCTCTTCCCTATGTATTGGGCCGTTTGGGACCAAGGCCTGGACTCGTCCACAATCACTGAAAATGTGTTTTGGTTTCTCACACTGTTTGAGACACACAGCCCATCTTTCTGTGTATTTCAGGTGTAGAGCCAGCTCAGGTGCAGGAGCGGGTAGAGAATCACTTGAAGAGTCTCCTGATCAAGCACTTTGACCCCCAGAAGGCAGACTCCATTTTTACTGTGGAGGGAGAGGTGAGATCTCTGTCGCCAGTGATAGACAAACTACTAATGCTTTGGAAGTGACAGATGGCTGAAAAGTGGCGATCTCCTGCTTGCTTGCTGTTTTTTCCCACTCTTACTGTATTTTTTCACTCTTACTGTTGTTTCCCTCAGAGGATAGTCGTAACCCTATAGTATACAGAGTAACCCTGTCCTTCTGTGTTTGTTCAGACTCCTGCCTGGCTGGAACAGATGATCGCCCACACCACCTGGAGAGACCTTTTTTACAAGCTGGCCGAGGCCCACCCTGACTGTCTGATGCTCAACTTCACTGTCAAGGTACTGATGATCACCCAGCAGTTAATAACTTATATAATTATGGGTCAAACAGTGCCATGTTTCTACTCTCCTTGCTGACTGTGTGTGTGTGTCCTCAGCTCATCTCAGATGCAGGCTACCAGGGGGAGATCACCAGTGTGTCGACGGCTTGCCAGCAGCTGGAGGTGTTCTCCAGGGTCCTGAGGACCTCTCTGGCCACGCTGCTGGATGGAGGAGAGGATAACCTAGAGAAGAACCTGCCAGAATTCGCTGTGAGTCTCACCCAGCCACATGCAGATTGTGGGCCTGTAGAGAAGGAGTGCTGATCTCGGATCAGGTCCCCCCTGTCCATATATTTATATTGATTAGGATGTAAAAGTCAATACTGATTATAGTTCAGCACTCCTACTCTGAGTCACTTTATGAATACCGGCCCTGTTGTTCCCAATAATAAGATCTAGGCCTATCTGTCATTCTCACTCAATACAAAATCCTTGGTTTGATGGTTTTGAAAATGTGATGTATTTGAGGTTTTGATTAATTTGAAAGCGATCCTACAATATGGAATTGCATGGACATGGGTAACACAACATGATATTACAGGCTACCTGTCTTTTGGCATGAGTGTCTCTGTTGGTGTGGTTGGTTTGGAGCTGAACTGTTCTCTCCTCCTTTTCTGCATTCCACAGAAGATGGTGTGTCACGGGGAGCACACATACCTGTTTGCCCAGGCCATGATGTCCATCATGTCTCAGGAGGAGCAGGGGGGGTCGGCCATGCGCAGGATCGGCCAGGAAGTACAGAAGTCTGCACATCAGAGGTATCCTGTCCTTTACATGATTTTTCCAGCATTGACTTATGCTCTTGGCTCTTATAAACAGCAAAGGCCGTTGACGAATGTCATCCATCTTGGCAGCATTTTGCCAGCATTACATATTGATTAGAGGAAATGTACAGTACCAGTCAAAAGTTTGGACACACCTACTCATTCAAGGGTTTTTCTTTATTTTTACTATTTTCTACATTGTAGAATAATAGTGAAGACATCAAAACTATGAAATAACACATATAAAATCATGTGTTAAACAAATCAAAATATATATTAGATTCTTCAAAGTAGCCACCCATTGCCTTGATGACAGCTTTGCACACTCTTGGCATTCTCTCAACCAGCTTCACCTGGAATGCTTTTCCAACAGTCTTGAAGGAGTTCCCACATATGCTGAGCACTTGTTAGATGATTTTCCTTCACTGCGGTCCAACTCATCCCAAACCATCTCAATTGGGTTGAGGTTGGGTGATCGTGGAGGCCATGTTATCTGATGCAGCACTCCATCACTCTCCTTGGTCAAATAGCCCTTACACAGCCTGGAGGTGTGTTGGGTCATTGTCCTGTTGAAAAACAAATGACAGTCCCACTAAGCGCAAACCAGATGGGATGGCGAATCGGTGCAGAATGCTATGGTAGCCATGCTGGTTAAGTGTGCCTTGAATTCTAAATAAATCACAGTGTCACCAGCAAAGCACCATCACACCTCCTCCTCCATGCTTCACGGTGGGAACCACACATTTGGAGATCATCCGTTCACCTATTTTGCGGCTCACAAAGACACGGCGGTTGGAACCATACATTTCAAATTTGGACTAATCCACCAGTCTATTGTCCATTGCTTGTGTTTCTTGGCCCAATCAAGTCTCTTCTTCTTATTGGTGTCCTTTAGTAGTGGTTTCTTTGCAGCAATTCGACCATGAAGGCCTGATCCACGCAGTCTCCTCTGAACAGTGGATGTTGAGATGTCTGTTACTTGAACTCTGTGAAGCATTTATTTGGGCTGCAATTTCTGAGGCTGGAAACTCTAGTGAACGTATCCTCTGCAGCAGAGGTAACTCTGGGTCTTCCTTTCCTGTGGCGGTCCTCATGAAAGCCACTTTCATCATAGCGCTTGATGGTTTTTGCGACTTCACTTGAAGAAACTTTCAAAGTTCTTGACATTTTCCAGATTGACTGACCTTCATGTCTTGAAGTATTGATGGACTGTTGTTTCTCTGTGCTTATTTGAGCTGTTCTTGCCATAATATGGACTTGGTCTTTTACCAAATAGGGATTATCTTCTGTATACCAAACCTATCTTGTCACAGCACAACTGATTGGCTCAAACGCTTTAAGAAGGAAATAAATTCCACAAATTAACTTTTAACAAGGCACACCTGTTAATTGAAATGCATTCCAGGTGACTACCTCATGAAGCTGGTTGAGAGAATACCAAGAGTGTGCAAAGCTGTCATCAAGGCAAAGGGTGGCTACTTTGAAGAAACTCAAATATAAAATATATTTTGATTTGTTTAACACTTTTTTGTTTACTACATGATTCCATATGTGTTATATCATAGTTTTGATGTCTTCACTATTATTCTACAATGTAGAAAATTGTAAAAATAAAGAAAAACCCTTTAATGAGTAGGTGTCCAAACTTTGGATTGGTACTGTATTTAATTTAAATGATTCCTGCGTTTTGTAAAAGTATTTTATTATTATTTGTAAAATCCAGTGTTACAATAAACATTGAGTGAGCAGCTTTGTGGAACAGGCTGTGTAATGAAATTATGGTCTCAACTATCACACTCTCAACTGAATGGGTATTGTAATATTGTTGGTATCTAATTTTATTACAGTCTATATGTTCCTCCAGGAACAAAGCGGTTTAAGTACGTAAGTTCATTTGAGTGTTTTACTGTTCCTTGTGATGTTGTTTTAATTTCAGGGGCCATGATGCCAGTCAGATCACCCTGGCATTGGGCACAGCAGCAGCCTACCCTCGAGCCTGCCAGGCCCTGGGCGCAATGCTGTCCAAAGGGGCACTCAACCCTGCCGACATCACTGTGCTCTTCAAGATGTTCAGCAGCATGGACCCACCTCCCGTAGAGCTGGTTAGTGTGGAGCATCAAGCCACTTTATAAACTCTAACCTAGGTTGCGCCCCAAATGGCACCCTATTCCCTATATAGTGCAGTACTTTTGATCAAAAGTGGCGCACTACATATGGAATAAGGTGCTATTCTCCAAGTTAAATAGATGGAGGGATATTTTCAACGGCCTTGCATGTTGGACGTGACAATAAATGTGACAATAAACACAAACAGATCTGGGACTAGGCTAGCCTTACCAAGATGCTAAACTGAGAATTGCTTGTCTTTCAGCTGTTGCTATTGTCTTTTGAGATGGAGTGGGTGAAGTATTTTCTGTTGTCTCTTCAGATCCGAGTGCCTGCGTTCCTGGACCTGTTCATGCAGTCGCTGTTCAAGCCAGGCTCAAAGATCAACCAGGACCATAAACACAAATACATTCACATCCTGGCCTACGCTGCCAGTGTGGTTGAAACATGGAAAAAGGTACCAGAAACAAAAACATCCTTGACATAAATCCCTCATACTAGCAAGTTTATCAGATTTTCTGTCGTAGCTCATACGTGTGTGCAAAATGTGAAATGTTTTTTTTACCGGTATGTGAGAATATTTTATTCAATGACACGTTGTTTTTTCCCCAAGTAAAAACATCCAGATAACAGTATGGCTCTCTTTTCATCCATCCACAGAACAAGCGAGTGAACATCAACAAGGACGAGCTCAAGTCCACCTCCAAGGCTATTGAGACGGTCCATAACCTGTGTTGCAATGAGAATAAAGGAGCCACAGAACTGGTGGCTGAGCTCAGCACCCTGTACCAGTGCATCCGGTGAGCCCAGCAGCCAACCTAATGAGCCCATGGGTCTCCAATATGTAGCTAACAGGATTCCAAGAATGTAATTGGTTACCACTGTCGATTGAGACTTCCTTTGGGTGACCATCGTCACTATGTCCATTTTCAGGTTCCCAGTTGTTGCCATGGGGGTACTGAAGTGGGTTGATTGGACGGTCTCTGAGCCCCGCTACTTCCAGCTCCAGACAGACCACACCCCTGTCCACCTAGCACTTTTGGACGAGGTAGGGGTTGCGCTTTTCCTCTGGTTGAGGGAGGATTTTGTTGTGGTATTATGGTATACTCACAGTACCTGTGATATGTGAGTCCCAAATGGCACCCTATTACCTATATAGTGCACTACTAATGCCCTATGTGCCCTGGTCGAAAGTAGTGCACTATATAGGAAATGGGGTGCCATTTGGAACGGATCAAAGTAGTGCACTATATAGTGAATCGGGTGCCATTTGGGACGCACACACAGATTGTGCCTTTAACCGTCATTCTTGGAATTGTTTTGGTGGTTAAAGACTAGGGCCAGGTTTCAATCCAATCACCCCTTTTCAACTATGCACCATTTAAAGGCAATGTTACCGCAGTCGCAGAGATCGCGTTCAAAGTAAACGCTGCAGATGTCGGCTCAATCGGAAATTACCTTTAAACATTAACCGCACTACAACGCGGATCTTCTGCAGTCCGGATTGAGTCCTGGCCTTGGACTGATCCCCAATCCGGTGTTAAGGACAGAGAGTAATGAGAACATCATGTTTGTTTTTATTCCCCAGATCAGCACCTGTCACCAGCTCCTGCACCCACAGGTCCTCCAGCTACTGATCAAGCTATTTGAGACAGAACACTCCCAGCTCGATGTCATGGAGCAGGTGTGTGTGTGTTTTGCATGCGTGCGTAGGCTTAATCTGAGCCCATGCAATCACCCCATAGACTTTCAGTGGATTACTTCTTAGCTGACTGTATGAGTGTTGTTGTCCCTGTCAGATGGAGCTGAAGAAAACCCTGTTGGATCGTATGGTCCACCTGCTGAGTCGAGGCTACGTGCTGCCTGTGGTCGGATACATCCGCAAGTGCCTGGAGAAGCTCAACACGGACATCTCTCTCATCCGCTACTTTGTAACAGAGGTAAGGCCCACTTTGAGCCAGAAACGACTGGCACTGAGGTCCCATTTAAAGAGAAGTGAAACATAAAAAAAAAAAACCTTCGGTCCAACGTAGTTGCGCTTGACGAATTGGTAGTGGAATTGAAAATATTTATATTTCTGTTTGCCCTATCAGGTGTTGGATGTGATTGCCCCTCCGTACACGTCAGACTTTGTCCAGCTGTTCCTGCCCATCCTGGAGAATGACAGCATCGCTGGCACCATCCGCACAGAGGGAGAACACGATCCTGTTGCTGAATTCATAGGTCAGTCTCTTATACCATGTTTTTCATGGCCCAAAACTATCTACATATTGATTATATGACTAAATATAATTATCTTTCTGCTCTGTTTCAGCTCACTGCAAATCCAACTTCATCATGATGAACTGAGAATGACGCTGGTGGGTCTACCTTGGATGAGGATATAGCGGGAAGACCAGGGAGGGGCAGATGCTCTTGGTTATGAGCCAATCATCCCTGGACGTGTTCTGCTGTGGACTGGTGGACGAGGAATGGAACATTGTCAAATTTGAGGCAATTTGCATATAGACTTTGACCTTGCGATTGAGTTCTCTTCAAATGTGGCGTAAACACAAATTACTTTGAGAATTAAAAGGATGTAGTAGTGTATCATTGCTTATCACAGTTAATAAGTGTCTGGAGGTTTGAGGAGAACTTGTTTTACAGTGCAGCTCCATCATTGGTTTCATTGTAGTTTCCATTGGTATGTGCCAAGGTTTCACTGTCCATTTTCTGTTACTTTTTATAAATGTTAAAATATGACTGACTGCTCAAAAGGTTTGTTGAAATTTGCACTCTAAAGGTTGGGCCTGTTTCATAGTTCCCCTTTTCAATTTGACAAGAATCTTGACACAAATCTTGGTTTTATTAGTGTCACACCTAGTGACAGTTAATTGTACATTGGTAAGTGTAGATCACCGGTGTATTTATACGACAAGACAATGAGTTCCATTCATCCACCATTCTGCATCATTTCCTTTGAGGTGGTTCAAGGAAAGTTAAAGTTTCAGAAAATTAATCAAATATCAAAACAAGTTTCCATCTGGCCTCTATTCAAGCACATCACTAGTGCCAACACATTGCACAATTTCTGATGTTAGTAGAGATCACATTTGCGAAAAACGCCATGGAGGAAGACAAGCGTAAATTACCTTTAAAAAGTAAAGTGCATTGAGATTGCTGGAGCAATTTCAGTGCCAACAGAAATTGTATTTTAAATTCCATAATTTTGGATTTGAATTAAATATTTTTGAATTTGTAATGCAAATTCTATCATTTAATTCATAAATTGAACTTGTATTTCATGATTTAGAAGGGAGTCACAAAAACCACAATTTGGCCCCCATAAGAAAACAGTTGAATAGCCCTACTAAGGATATCCTTTCCACTCCCTATTAAATCTTGCTCTTGTGACTGACCTGGGTTTGAGCCAGTTCTCCTGCATGTCAAGACTGTAAGCCCACTTAGCTTCCTGAACTCATCCCTACGGGCTTTAGCGAACACAAGTCTTCAAGTCTCCAGCAAGGTTACTCATTAAATGAGTGTGGTTCATCGAACCACCTCACATTTCACCCCCCTTTGACCTCATACTCAGATCACAGCACCAATATAAGTGACTGGGTTCTAAAATCAGGCCTACTGCGCAACACTTTGTGGCAAACAAGCAGAAGGATCAGTGCACCTCATTTAATGAGTGCAACAGAGGTGGTTTGGTGATCAATGCATGTGATGAGCAACCTTGTCTGAGACCTGAAGACATGTTAGTTTGATGGGGTTCTAACTCAGGTCTCCTGCCAGACAATGCAACTTTTCAGGTCTCCGATATGTTATGCATCACATGATCATGGTCACCGAACCACCTGTTACACTTCAACCCCCTTTGACATTCTCCTTGAAGAGACCCATCTAAGTCACATGACCAATGCCTTTAGCTCAACAGGCTAACAGTCTTAACCCAGTCAGTCACATGTTAACCTTATGACTACCTTTGCCAGAGACGTGAAACTAACGTCTTCAGGCAAGGTTCTCATCACATAAGCTTGGATCACCAAACCACGCTCTTTTGATGAGTAACCTTGCTGGATGTTGAAGACTTGTGTTGCAGATGTGGATCTGTGAAACTCACTCAGCCTGAAGTGCCGACCCTTGCGCAACTGAAGAACGCCATTTTCAATAGTACGGTGGGTTAGAACACTTCAGGAGGGTGGTCATGCGTGTTTGTGAGGCGGAGGTCCTGAGTTCGAGTGTCGGTATGCGCTGAATCAGGGGGAAGCGGGACTCGTTAAGCAAGCAGCATGTTGTCCTTTACATGAACTTATCCCTATAGGCTTTATCTAAGTGGGCTAACAGTCTTGTGACATGCAGGAGACCTGGTTCGAACCCAGTCAGTCACAAGATTAAATAAGGAGTGGAAAGGCTATCCTTCTGGGGCCAAATTGCAGTTTGTGACACTCCCTTCTGACGCAGCCTGTGATCAGAGGGAACTAGAATGCAGGTCCATGTTCCAGAGAGTCTAGCTTTCAGGAATGGGGTCATAATAGCCTAAACGGTTCAAATGCTAGGAAGAAAATTCAACATGCCACATTGGCTTCAGAAACCGCCAGAAGTGTCAGTTTACCACAGTGAGTGTTTGAGTCGCTCGGTTCGCTACCCTTCCTGGCAGGCAAAGGCCCAGGATGTGGTCTCTGGTTTTAAATCTGAATGCATCTGAGATGTTGAACATATGAAACTGATGAACTTGAAGTGTTAGTTTGTAAACTTCACAGACAATGAAAGCAATCTACCATCTTGAAACTCAAATATTTACTTTTTAAAGCGCAATATTGACTCAACTCAATTTAAAATACAAGTTCAATTTATGATGTCAATATTTGAATTGAATGCACAAGTTGAATCATTAAAATCAATAATCTAATACAAAATTGTGTAATTCAAATAACATCTGTTGGCACTGAAGTCACACCATAGATGTCATGCCTTCCTGTGGGAATACTGATACAATCATTCAGTTAATTAGCATAGAACAAAAGACATGTGGCATCTGAATTGAGCAACACTACCACTTCACCCAACATTTACAGCATCAATTTGTTTTCTTACTGGCATTGAGATCTTTGGCTAATTGTGCACATCTGCATTTGTACTTGTTCCAAAGGCAAAGCACATAGTGGCTTGTTCTGTCACATTGTTTAAGAAAAATATCACAAACGAACATGTAAAAAAAAAAGGAAGAACTTTTCAATGCAAATATATAAAAATAAAAGAACCTGATATTTATTCCCTTTTCCTGATTTTACAGTAGTACAGTGTTAAAATGTGGACGTAGCCTGAGATAGTCATAGAAAACTGTAGATATGCATAGAATAGACAGCTTCTGGTCTTTAAAATAAACTGGTTGGCCCCACTGCCTGTGGTCTACAGGTAGGCCTTGGGAACGATGGGATCTCCGTACATGCAGTCTTCCTCCAGGGCCAGGTTGTACTGACTGCCACTTCCTCCCTTGTAGGCGCTGGTCACGATCCTCAACCAGCCCTTCTCACCCTGGCAAGAAAACAGAAACTACCTCAAATCTGGAGTTTCAGCTAGATAAATATGCTTTAAGGTACATGAGCAATAGAAAGTCAAGTTGAAGAAGTCAAGTTACCACCCCTAAATATCCCTGCACAACGTCTATTTGCGCCTCTACCGGATGGAAACTACAAGTGTAACGGCTGCGCTCAATGCAATGGCACTTACAAATGTAGATCCTTCAAAACACCCCCAAACAGGGAAACGGATCCCAATCAAAGGTGTTATTATGTGCTCCACTAAGGCTGTTACTTAGCTTATAACTTGTCCTTGTGGTAAAAATGATGTGGGTAAAACAAAGCGCAAGTACGAATCTCGGCGCATCGTAGCACCATTAGGTGCAAAAACTCGACATACCCAGTCGCTGCCCACTTTCTGGAAGCAAACCACTCAATTTCGTCCCTACGTTATATCGGCATCGAACATGTCACCCTCCCTAGGAGAGGGGGTGACCTCGACAACTTATTGTTAAAACGAGAGGCTGCCTGGAACTTTAATTTAAAGACCCTTGCTCCCGTCGGTCTCAACGTAGACTTTGATTTGAAGCCATTCTTGTGATTGTGATTTTGCTATTCATTGTAAAAGCTATAGGCTAGGTTTGTTGCCTCATCTTGATCACAATGCAATTCTGTAGCAGAACAGGATTATCTGTTGTAGTTTCCATGCAAGATCACTACAGACTACCAGATAGATATAATATGGCATGCATAGTGTTCATTTGATAAGGATCTTACCCAGGGCTCTCCCCATGAGTTGCGGACGATCCAGAATTCCACACCAGTCTCATCCATGCCCCAGCCGGCAACGGACACAATGTGGTTGATGTAGGGCTCCTCTACATACTCAGAGTACAGGCCTCCAGTGTAGGCATCCAACTTGTCCGTCGCCATTATCCCACAGCTACCAAGGACAAAAAAAAAAATATGGCGACTGTATTTAGTTAAAGCGACACTTTTGTGTATGTTTTTGGAGGAGCAGGAAGGGAAAGAGAATACTTGGAATGAGTTGCATTTCTGCAGTAAGCCAATGAAAATTAAGCGCCAACTCCACACAAAATGAATGGCTCCTTCACTAACTTAAATCATAGTGCTACTACAGTCATTTTGTTTCACGTCAGACATGGGCAAACTGCCACGGAGGTAGAGGTAGGTGCCCGTTTGACTGACTTGGCTCTACTTCTCATGCAAATCCATACACCGTCCGGACAGGTGGAGCTCATGAGAAGAGAAACAGTCACAATGTTGACTCAGTCCAGTTCCAAATGGCACCCCATTCCCTACACTATATAGTGAAAAGGGTGCCTTTTGGGACACAGCCCATGTTGACCAAGTCCAGTTCCTAACCTGATCGGTCCGCCAGCGTAGATCTCAGCCATCATCTTCTCCCTCCCACTGACAGCACCGAAGTCTCCGACCTTCCACAGGGTGTAGTTCTGGATGATGTTGCAGACCCCGAATGTGGTGCAGGTTCCACACTGGTTGAACGGTTTGCACTCTGCAAGACAATATGGAGAACATGGGAAGTCTGAGAAATGGCAAATTAATCACATCAATCTTAATTGTGTGACAAAGTCTTGTGGCCAAATCTATAATGGGAAAGACTGTTCAACCAAGTAAAGTGAATGATCAGCTGGGAGATAAGTTATTGAGGCCTTACGCTGATCCTTGGCCTGGTAGTTGTTGCAGGTCTCGTCAGGGATGCCATGTTTGTTGGCGTACTCCCACACCCCAGAGTGATCACCTCCATGACAGGAGCCAGCCTCGCCACAGTCCACCACATTCTGGACTGACAGATAGGCAGAGGGCCAGGCTCCCTTCCGCTTGATGTTTATGCGATCTGACAAAAGGAGCACACCAAAAACCAGTCCATTAATTCAGTACTTGTTCCAGAATCTGCTCATTAATGTTGCAAGTCACCAAACTTAGTAGTAAGGACAACTCCAGCATTCTGAAGTCATTGTATTATGATAAAGGACTACTTGTATGTGCAAATGAGGAAATTACCTTTGCATTCTAAAATAAAAACTGATTTACAGGAAACCATGAAGCTTCAACTGAACATGCCAGCACATTCAGGGGTTGCCACAAACTTCCCTGCCATACACCCCCCCGAATTTGAGTCAGTGAGTGAGTCGTGTTAAATGCCTGACAGGTATTCATGTTTGAACAATTGCAATATTTACTCCATCTACGTTATAAAATCTAGTTTCCAAGTGACTTTAGATTGGTAAACCATCTTTATGACAGTCATCTTGAAGATGAATTACCAAGCTTTGCAACACTGTTGTAACTTGTCAAAAGTCTGCAGACATCCATGGCCAAATAGAATAGCATTTTACAGTCTGATCTTCATCCTGTCCATTTGTGCCGTGTTTCTTTCAGATGCAAAATAATCTGTAAAGTACCAAGTAAACTGTATGCTTTGTTCATTTCTATGAGCTGTACAAGTCTGACAGCAGAAAGGCGAGCTGGAGGTTAGGCTACCTGCCATGGCGCTGGTGCTGCCGTGTGCCCAGCAGGAGCCACAGTACTGGGGGATGTGCTGGTTGCGGGTAGTGCTGACGTAGTTGGTACCGTTGATGTTCCTCCAGTCCCAGGCCTTGGGGAGCTCATTGAGTTCAAGAAACTCGTGGGGTCGGGGCATCGTCCTGATGACATGACATCAGGGTATAAGGTTCTCTAGATAGAATTCTAAATGTAGAGCGGCACAAACAGACTCTGCAAGCATGACGAATATAAGCACTCCTAAAGGTCCCATAGCACGATGGGACAATGCAAAACCTGACCAGATCGAGCTTGGCAGATCTGCCTCTCCAAGCACAAGCATTCTTTCAAAACTCAACTACCCCTGAAAAGGGCCATGCATGTTTCTGGAGACATCCAGTTTTGTCAAATTATATATTCAGGGGGGTAGTATTGAGCGCCCAATAGCAAAATGGGATGATTCACTTTAAATGACAGGTCACAAACAAATTCTGCCCATACTACTGTCATCTCCTTCCAACTATAAGACAAGTCAGAACCCTTGTCTCCACCCTCGGCTTTGATTGCTTAATTGATTTCAAACTTTGGATAGCCTCTGAATAACACTTGAGGGGTTTAAATATATATATATTTTTTTTATTCAGGCTGTGGTGTGTTGGCAATATACCACAAACCAAGGTGCCTTATTGCTATTATAAAAACTGGTTACCATCATAATTAGAGCAGTAAAAATAAAATGCTGACATACTCGTGGTATACGGTCTGATACCACGCCGCTCAGCATTCAGGGCTCGAACCACCCAGTTTATAATTCTATATAAGCTATTTTACGCTACCTTTTATATGGTTGATACTAGTGATATAGGTGTAAAACAGCCGAGGTGATAGAGCAACGACCCTGGAATAAATACAAAATGTGTGTGGGTGGCGAGAGGGTTGGTTTTACGCGCTCTGGATTGTCAGTACTGCATGTATTCTTGGCGCTCATGCCATGGCAGTCGATTGTAAGTTAAACTTCGGTATTCCTTTATGGGTAGTGTGATGGGTGGCAGTATTGAATTATGTTCTCATGGGACTGGCCATATTTCCCTCTGGCCTACGCCAATTACCTTAGGACGCAAAGGTGCGTCATGAGTCAGGGAGATGGTCTTAGTGACAGACCGAGATATGGGGGGGGTGGAATATTAGGACAATTGGAGGTTTACAAAGTTGCAGCTATAGGGACACTTAATCATCATGGTGCTTTTTAATGGTAAGTTTACATTTTAGTCATTTAGCAGACGCGCTTATCCAGAGCGACTTAGAGGAGCAATTAGGGTTAAGTGCCTTGCTCAAGGGCACAGACAGATTTTTCACCTAGTCGGCTCGGGGATTAGAACCAGCGACCTTTCGGTTACTGGCACAACGCTCTTAACCACTAAGCTACCTGGTTGTGGTAAGTATAATTGAAACGTGGGTATCATTATGGTTAGTGGGGAAATAAGTATAGGCAGTTACAATTGTAATGGCTTAGCAGATTTCAATTTTTACCTGGCTAAAAACAAAAGAACATAATATCTATTGTTTATAGGAAACTCACTCTCCAAATATAGTTGAGGTAGGGTGGAAAAGACTGGAGGGAGAAATATATTTTTGTAATGGGCAAAGAAACTCAAAAAGGGGTGATTATACCAATTAATATGGGCGGCGCACAATTGGCCCAGCGTCGTCCAGGGTAGGGGAGGGAATGGCCAGCAGGGATGTAGCTCAGTTGATAGAGCATGGCGTTTGCAACGCCAGGGTTGTGGGTTCGATTCCCACGGGGGGCCAGTATAAAAAAAAGATGTATTCACTAACTGTAAGTCGCTCTGGATAAGAGCGTCTGCTAAATGACTAAAATGTAAATGTAATAAAAAGGTTGATTCGATTGTGCAAACAGATACTCAAGAAAGAGGGATTATTTTAGATATGCTATTGGACCAAAAACAGATCTGGCTAATTAATCTATATGGGCCAAATAATGATGATCCACACTTCCTCGAAAATATAGATAATAATCTATTGAGCTCACAAGCAACGAATGAGTCTATTATGGTGGGAGATTATATACATTTAAGTACCTCAATGGTTCGTAAAGGAAAACACAGTACAAACTATCACCCTCAAGCACTTTAGGAGAACACGAATACATTAGAACTAGTGGATATATGGAGGCTACCCTGACCTAGTGAGATATACATGGAGGCTTAAATCATGCTAGCAGTCTTGATTACTTCCTGGTCTCATTCTCGCTGGTATCAAAAGTAAAAATAAAAGGTATTAATAGACCTAACGAGGTCAGCCCACCATCTAACTCTTACAGAATTTCCACGTGAATATTGGTAATTTTAATCAAATCCTATTGATGACAATTTGTTCTTAACTAAGACAAAATAATTCATAATTGACTTTTTTCCTGCACAACATAGGTACAGCAGATCCCCTTATTGTATGGGACACTTAAAATTGTACTTTGAGGCCATACAATACTCATCATTAAAGCAAAAGCAGTTTAGATCAAAAGGGACTAGACTAAAGGAAATAACAGCACAGATCGATGGTAATGGAAACTGTACTATAGGTACAAAATAAGGTTGAGGAAAAACAAAAAGAATTGGAGGTACTTATTCAAGAACGATCAAGTGTAATGTATTACGAAAATAATGAGAATTGGATATAGTTTTTTTTTGAAGAATGCACAAAATGTCTCTGGAATCGTCATAGAAATGCTACCAAAAAGAGGAACCCAAATATTTTAAGCATACGTTTTCTTTTCAGTCTCCTCCATTTCCACTGAATGATGTTAACTGTAAGGATTTCTTTCCTAATAATAAAACAATTTACAGAAAGACAGGTGTGAAGGCCAACTTACAGAAGAGGAACTTGGAGGCAATTAAATATTTTCAGTCTGGAAAAACACCAGGGCTTGATGGTATACCAGTAGAGGTATATCAGACCTTTATTTAATGTACCCAAAAGATACATCAGCATGTTTTAATTACTCCTATAAAAATGGTAGACTTTCAGGTGCTCAACAAGGTCTGATTTCATTACTACTAATGAAATCAACTGGACGCCTCTTACACTTAAAATGTTGTGATGTGAAAATCCTGGCGAAATGCATAGCACATAGAATAAAAAAAAGTTTGACCAGATGTTCATCCTGATCAGACAGGTTTTTTACATGGACGATATATTGGAGATAATATACGACAATTACTTGAAACAATTGAACATTATGAAACAAAGATAGCAGGCCTGATCTTCATAGCAGATTTTGAAAAGGCATTTGATAAAGTAAGACTAGAATTTATATATAAATGCCTGGATTACTTTAATTTCGGTAAATCTCTTATACAATGGGTTAATGTTATGTACAGCAACCCCAAATGTAAAATAGTAAATAAATGGTTACTTCTCAGAAAGTATTGAGCTTTTAAGATGAGTAAAACAAGGCTGTCCGTTGTCTCCATATCTATTTATTATGGCCATTGAAACGCTAGCTATTAAAATTAGATCCAACAAGAACATCAAGGGGTTAGAAATCCAGGGAACAAAAACAAAAAGTGTCAATGTATGCCGACGACTCAAGTTATCTGGATCCCTGCCCAGTCTCATTGAAGATCTTGATCACTTTTCTAGCCTCTCTGGACTAAAACCTAATTATGACAAGTGTACCATATTACATATTGGATCGTTAAAGAGGACAGTGTTTACACTACCTTGTAGATTACCAATAAAATGGGCAGATGTGAATACCAAGTATGTCTACTTCACCATCTCAAAATATAAATGAACTCACAATCAATTTCAATAGAAAGTATGCAAAAATAGATAAGATTCTGCAACCATGGAGAGGTAAATACTTGTCCGGGTAGCCATGATTAGCTGTTCAGGAGTCTTATGGCTTGGGGGTAAAAGCTGTTAAGAAGCCTTTTGGACCTAGACTTGGCGCTCCGGTACCGCTTGCCATGCGGTAGCAGAGAACAGTCTATGACTAGGGTGGCTGGAGTCTGAATTTTTAGGGCCTTCCTGACAACGCCTGGTATAGAGGTCCTGGATGGCAGGAAGCTTGGCCCCCGTACGCACTACCCGCTGTAATGCCTTGCGGTCGGAGGCAGAGCAGTTACCATACCAGGCAGTGATGCAACCAGTCAGGATGCGCTCGATGGTGCAGCTGTAGAATTTGAGGGTCTGAGAACCCATGCCAAATCTTTTCAGTCTCCTGAGGGGGAATAGGCTTTGTCATGCCCTCTTCACAACTGTCTTGGTGTGTTTGGACCATGATAGTTTGTTGGTGATGTGGACACCAAGGAACGGAAGCTCTAAACCTGTTCCACTACAGCCCCGTCGATGAGAATGGGGGCGTACTCAGTCCTCGTTTTTCCCCCTGTAGTCCACGATCATCTCCATTGTCTTGATCACGTTGAGGGAGAGGTTGTTATCCTGGCACCACACGGCCAGGTCTCTGACCTCCCTATAGGCTGTCTCATCGTTGTCGGTGATCAGGCCTACCACTGTTGTCGTGGGAAAACTTGATGGTGTTGGAGTCGTGCCTGGCCATGCAGTCATGGGTGAACAGGGAGTACAGGAGGGGACTGAGCACGCACCCCTGAGGGGCCCCCGTGTTGAGTATCAGCGTGGCAGATGTATTACCTACCCTTACCACCTGGGGGCGGCCCGTTAGGAAGTCCAGGATCCGATCCAGTTACAGAGGGAGGTGTTTAGTCCCAGGGTTTTTAGCTTAGTAATGAGCTGAGGTCACTATGGTGTTGAACGCTGAGCTGTAGTCAATGAATAGCATTCTCTTGGCCAGGTGGGAAAGGGCAGTGTGGAGTGCAATAGAGATTGCATCATCTGTGGATCTGTTGGGGCGGTATGCAAATTGGAGTGGGTCTAGGGTTTCTGGGATAATGGTGTTGATTGGGAGGCTCATCCTTTGTTCAAAAATGGCCTTTATACAGATTACAACTTCTCATTTCCGACTAATTGAAAATGACATTTTGTTTATAGTATCGCCCTTTCTTAAACAAGCACTACAAAGCTGGTTACAATTTCCGTTTTATCCTCCAGAAAATATCAAATAAATGTTAAGGTTAAACGCAAATATACTGATTAATAAAAACCATTGTTTATGGGAAAAAAAGTTTTAAATGTGTATTATATTTATTAATGATATGATGAATATAAACTGGAGTTGTCACATATGCAGCTATCGAAAATATATGGGAATGTCTGCTCAATCCAAAACGTATAACCAACTGAGAGCAGAATTACCATACAAATGGAGGCAAGTGTAAAGAGGTACGGAACTTGTTTGCCTGCCATATATTAAAAGATACAAACTGGCTGAAAGGAATTAACATAAATAGAAAAATATACCAGTTTCATTTGTGGACAGAAATGTTGACAGCTGCGCCATACAGGTTGCAAAATTCATGGGAGATTTGCGATGTACCGATTCCATGGCACATGGTTTATGAAGTGGTACAAAAAACACGAGTCAACACTTCGAGTTTTTGAATCTAAATTATACAAAATTCTTGTCACCAACAGAATGATATATAGCGCATATGGGGCATACAACAATCTCAGCTCTGTAGATTTTGCTGCGAAGAGAACGAGATCATTTATTCTGGTATTTCCCCTATGTAGCTTGTTTCTGGATACTAGTTCAGGATTGGTAAAATAAAGCCATAGTCAGTCTATAAATAATATAATAATACTCGTAAGAAAGGTTGTCATCTTTAGCTCACAATCTGTGGATACTATACAATTAGAAAGGTTCAAAATGTTTGTAAAACATCACAGCATAATTGAAAAATATATGGCACATGTAAACCAAACGAGGGTGATCTATCGTGATAGGAGGGATGGGCTGAGAGGAGGGATTAAAGAGTTTGTTTGGTAATGTATTATTGTAAGTATTATGGACAACAAACTCACTCAGTGACTAACTAATAATATCAGTTGAGTGCAGAACATGCAGGCAATGTCCGCCTGAACAACACACACAAACAAAAATCAACACTACACAGTTGAAACCACTAGAGGCAAAAGATAAGCATGCGCTTGCCCTACTTCCCATAGATGGCTATATAATATATATATATTATATATAAAATGCAGTGTTGCGCCCATACAGAATAACTGACTATCTGTAGACACAGCCGTGGGGGGAAAAAATAATCTACTATTACAATCATGTTGCAACAACTAGCTACTATTTATAGCTCGAGAGCAATCACTAGACAGCAAACATATCAAATTAGGTGATAGAAGACATCCCGGCTAAAGTTACCTGAATCCATCGTGTTTGTTCAGCTTGGGTCTATAGCAAGGCTGTTTTTCGTTAAAGTAGCGTCCAGCAAAGACACCTGACACCATAAACACGAATAACAACAGCGCTCGAGCCATGTTGAAAAAGATCAATCATATGACTTCTTAGGAACTGGGTGTGATTTTTATACTGTTTCACCACGAGGGTCAACCTGAACAAGGCGCAGGCGCGGCGCAGACTCGCTGATCTTTATGTCATAAGGATTATACTTCCCTGCCATTGATTACTGCTTTTACAGGCAGCACGAGATGATTTATAGATCAGTGCTCACTGCAGTTCGACCTAAGTGAACAACCACATAGCAAACGGCGTCCCGTGATTAGTTACTCACTACAGTACACTACACACATAGGAACAGCTGAATTGATTTTGTTTTACAAACATTGCACCTTCTAATTAATGAATCAACCAACAACGGAACACTGCCCTTGGCTTTAATCATGATTAATCGTTTCAGAAAAGTTACATTTTGGGCAGGGGGTAATATTGCCGAATGGACATACAAAATGGGCAGACATCCAGAAAGTGATACACTGATATGTTACAATTTGAGGCTTGCCAAAATATAACATTACCATTTTACAGGCTTGACAACATGTTTTATTGCAAGTTTCATTCAAGAGCACTATTGATACAATGTTAACAATTTTATAGGCTTGCCTGCATCAATGAAGCTCAAATGATCAGTGGTGGAAAAAGTACCCAATTGTCTTTACTTTTACTAAAGTAAAGACACCTTAACAGAGAATGACTCAAGTAAAAGTTAGTTACCCAGTAAAATACTACTTGAGTAAAAGTCTACAAGCATTTGGTTTTAAATATACTTAAGTATCAAAAGTAAAGGTATAAATAATTTCAAATTCCTTACATAAGCAAACCAGACCGCACCATTTTCTTGTTTTTTAGTCAGGGGCATACTCCAACACTCAGACATAATTTACAAACAAAGCATTTGTGTTTAGTGAGTCTTCCAGATCAGAGGCAGTAGGGAAGACCAGGGATGTTCTCTTGATAAGTGTGTGAATTGGACCAATTTCCTGTCCTGCTAAGCATTCAAAATGTAACGAGTACTTTTGGGTGTCAGGGGAAATGTATGGAGTAAAAAGTACATTATTTTCTTTAATGTAGTGAAGTAAAAGTTGTCAAAAATATAAATAGTAAAGTACAGATACCCCCAAAAACTACTTAAGTAGTACTTTAAAGTAATTTTACTTAAGTACTTTACACCACTGCAAATGATATAGGGCACGTTCCTCTGCCTAGGCGTTGCTGCCAGATCTTACAACGCCTGGATAGGTTTTACGTATCAGCAAAACACAATACAGCAAGCTGTCAAGTTGACGACAGTCAATGTGCCAGGCAACCGTTGATGGATGCGTGCAACAACTGAGCAGGGGAACACGACCACAGCTTGCCTGCTACTTATAAAAGTATTCCACATTACCAGGCAAGGTTGTCAACTTTTGTATTTCATGCAGTTATCATTTTACAAGGAATAAGACAAAGCATATAAGATTACTCAATGTTTAATTCCAAGAAAGCAGAAGACAAATGTCCATCTCGCGTGGACTAATAAAGTATATCTTATTCCAAATATCCAGCTTTACTATTCACATGGGTTATCCCCAATGGCCAGAATGACAAGTTTGGCTCAGTGGCTAGGCTATGGATAAAAACCAAAGTATGTGTTTGCCTGTTACCTAAACAAGCTAATTTGCTCAAGAAAGACATTGAAACAGAAAAGGGAACCATCACTTACCAAACAGGATCGAATACCTTATTCAGTTACTTAACCATTTAAGACTGTATTTTGATTTCATTATAGCTATGGTGAATTTAGGAGAATTGTGATAATGCTCTGGTAATATATATTATGATTATTTTTTAAGGGGGTAGATCAGCTTTAATATTGCAGATAGATTGTAACTTCCATCAATGTAATTGTCTGCATCACTTCCAATTCCCCATTTGTTTTTCTTTCTTGCAAATATATACACACACACACATATATACACACACAGTGGTGTGAAAAAGTGTTTGCCCCCTTATTGATTTCTTATTTGTTTGCATGTTTGTCACACTTAAATGTTTCAGATCAAACAAATTTAAATATTAGTCAAAGATAACACAAAATGCAGTTTTGAAATGAAGGTTGTTATTATTAAGGGAAAACAAAATCCAAACCCACATGGCCCTGTGTGAAAAAGTGATTTCCCCCTACAACCTAATAACTGGTTGGGCCACACTTAGCAGCAACAACTGCAATCAAGCGTTTGCGATAACTTGCAATGAGTCTTTTACAGCGCTGTGGAGGAATTTTGGCCCACTCATCTTTGCAGAATTGTTGTAATTCAGCCACATTGGAGGGTTTTTGAGCATGAACTGCCTTTTTAAGGTCATGCCACAGCATCTCAATAGGATTCAGGTCAGGACTTTGACTAGGCCACTCCAAAGTCTTCATTTTGTTTTTCTTCAGCCATTCAGAGGTGGACTTGCTGGTGTGTTTTGGATCATTGTCCTGCTGCAGAACCCAAGTTCGCTTCAGCTTGAGGCCACGAACAGATGGCCGGACATTCTCCTTCAGGATTTTTTGGTAGACAGCAGAATTCATGGTTCCATTTATCACAGCAAGTCTTCCAGGTCCTGAAGCAGCAAAACAGGCCCAGACCATCACACTACCACCATCATATTTTACTGTTGGTATGATGTTCTTTTTCTGAAATGCGGTGTTACTTTTACGCCAGATGTAATTGGACACACACCTTCCAAAAAGTTCAACTTTTGTCTCGTCAGTCCACAGAGTATTTTCCCAAAGGTCTTGGGGATCATCAAGATGTTTTCTGGCAAAAATGAGACGAGGCTTAATGTTCTTTTTGCTCAGCAGTGGTTTTCATCTTGGAACTCTGCCATGCAGGCCATTTTTACCCAGTCTCTTTCTTATGGTGGATTCATGAACACTGACCTTAACTGAGGCAAGTGAGGCCTGCAGCTCTTTGGATGTTGTTGTGGGGTCTTTTGTGACCTCTTGGATGAGTCGTCTCTGCACTCTTGGGGTAATTTTGGTCGGCCGGCCACTCCTGGGAAGGTTCACCACTGTTCCATGTTTTCGCCATTTGTGGTTCGCTGGAGTCCCAAAGCTTTAGAAATGGCTTTATAACCTTTTCCAGACTGATGGACCTCAATTACTTTCTTTCTCATTTGGTCCTGAATATCTTTGGATCTCGGCATGATGTCTAGCTTTTGAGGATCTTTTGGTCTACTTCACTTTGTCAGGCAGGTCCTATTTAAGTGATTCCTTGATTGAGAACAGGTGTGGCAGTAATCAGGCCTGGGTGTGGCTAGAGGAATTGAACTCAGGTGTGATAAACCACAGTTGAGTTGTGTTATAACGGGGGGGCAAACACTTTTTCACACAGGGCCATGTAGGTTTGGATTTTGTTTTCCCTTAATAATAACAACCTTCATTTCAAAACTGCATTTTGTGTTTACTTGTGTTATCTTTGACTAATATTTAAATTTGTTTGATGATCTGAAAGATTTAAGTGTGACAAACATGCAAACAAATAACAAATCAGGAAGGGGGCAAACACTTTTTCACACCACTGTATATACACATACATACACATATACATATCCTTTAAAAAATATATTTCCCTTTATTACTTTCCAACCCCACCACCCCTTCCCTAATTTGAGTAAACTAGTGAACAACAATGCTTAGGCCTCTACTTCCAGCTTATACATACTATATACATTTTATGGACACAGTCAATTTTACAATAATTCTATTTTGTTTGTTTTTACTCCTGAACTTCCTCTACCCTCAACCTCTCCGATCATTTTCATGATGTCCGTCCGCTTTGCTTCTATATGCCATATCTTTCTAACTGTGCTCTTTCACAAAAGCGCTCAACCTATAACCTATATACTTATTATGGACACAGTATGCTTTACATTATTAGTTATCTTGTTGTTATTAGTTGTTATTAGTCCCATACTTCAACTCCATTCAACACCACCCATCTATCTCTTAACACCATCCATATTGGATTTCTATTTGCCATATATCTTTCAACTGTACTGTGATGTTTTACAAAAGTTCTGAACCTTTCCATTCTCATTGTTTCTACAGATTGTAAATTGAAAATAAACATGTTTGCTAAAAGTATTATTATATTATTGATCGATTGACTATGACTTTTCAGATCACCCAGTAATGCTATCTGCAGGGTTAGCTCCAGGTAAATATTGCAATCCTTTAGCCATTCCTGGACCTATGTCCAAAAACAAGCTACAAATGGACAGTACCAAAACAAATGATCTAATGATTCTGTCTCTTCGCAGCAAAATCTGCAGAGCTGGGAAGATTGTATCCCCCATATAAATAACATTATATTGGTAGCAAGAATTTGAAATAATAATTTTAATTGAAAGATTATATGTTTTGAATCCGGCGTCGTTTTGCGTATCAGTTCATAAACACTATGCCATGGAATCCGTACGTAAAAAATCTCTTCCCAACTATTTTGCAATCTGTATGGGACGGCTGTCAATCCTTTGGTCCTTAAATGAAACTGGTATACTTTTTTATTTATCACAGTTTTCTTTAACCAATTATGTTCTTTAATGCAAGGCCGACAGACAAGTTCCTTACTTTTTCCCCCTTCCACTTTCCTCTTCAATTTTTGCGGTAATGCTGCAATTATTTGGTTGTAATTTTGGGTAGAGCAGACATTTCCATATGTTTTTGTTAGCTGCATGTTCGACATAACTCCACCAGTCCTACCGATGATATCATTTACGAAGATTCTACCTTTTTTAAACATTTTGTCAAAAAAAAACATTTTTTTTCACAATATTTGTTGCATTATTTGTTCTGTTGTTTCTGGAGGATTACATTGAAATTGCAACCAACCTTCTATGGCTTGTTTTAGAAATAGTGATATTTGGGAAATTATTTCCTTTTCAAATTACTGAAAGTGAGAGGTTGTAATCTGAATGAAGGGAAAAAGGCCGTTCTTGAACATTGTGTGAGAGAATCTTACTAATTTGCTAGAGAACCAGTTCGGATTTAAGTATACGTTTTGTATGTCCCCTGTAGCTCAGTTGGTAGAGCATGGCGCTTGCAACGCCAGGGTTGTGGGTTTGTTTCACACGGGGGTCCAGTATGAAAATGTATGCAATCACAAACTGTAAGTAGCTCTGGATAAGAGCATCTGCTAAATGTAAAAAATGTATGAATGAAGCTTTTAGTGATATATTTAATACTTTCTGTCCTCTGAATTCATATTCATTATATAAATAGGCCTGTTTTAATTTTGTCTGGCTTGCCGTTCCAAATAAAATGGAATATCTTTTTCTCATATAATTTAAAAAACATATAAGGCATAAGGCATAGGCAAGACCATAAGCAAATAGGTAAACTGGGATAATACTAAAGAGTTAATCAGGGTGATCTTTCCACAAATTGACAGGTATTTACCTTTCCATAGTAGCAAGATCGTATCTATTTTTGCTAACTTTCTATTAAAATGTATTGGAGTGAGATAATTTATTTCATTTGGGATATGTATTCCGAGTATATCCACATCACCATCAGACCATTTTATTGGTAAACTACATGGTAATGTAAATATTGTATTTTTTAGTTATCCAATACGTAATATGGTACATTTATCATAATTTGGTTGTAATCCAGAGAAGTTAGAAAATGTATCTAGATCCTCTATGAGGCTGTGGAGGAATTCAAGTTGTGGATTTAAAAGAAAACATGAATCATCAGCATACAATGACACCTTTGTTTTTAAGCCCCGGATTTCTAATCCCTTGATATTATTGTTGGATCTGATTTTAATAGCTAACATCTCGATGGCCATAATAAATAGATATGCCGATAGTGGACAACCTTGTTTCACTCCTCTTGACAGTTTAAAACTTTCTGAGAAATAGCCATTATTTACCATTTTACACCTAGGGTTACTATACATGATTTTAACCCAATTTATAAGAGATTGTCCAAAATGGAAATGCTCCAGGCATTTACAGTAGGGGAAAAAAGTATTTAGTCAGCCACCAATTGTGCAAGTTCTCCCACTTAAAAAGATGAGAGGCCTGTAATTTTCATCATAGGTACACGTCAACTATGACAGACAAAATGAGGAAAAAAAATCCAGAAAATCACATTGTAGGATTTTTAATTTATTTATTTGCAAATTATGGTGGAAAATAAGTATTTGGTCAATAACAAAAGTTTCTCAATACTTTGTTATATACCCTTTGTTGGCAATGACACAGGTCAAACGTTTTCTGTAAGTCTTCACAAGGTTTTCACACACTGTTGCTGGTATTTTGGCCCATTCCTCCATGCAGATCTCCTCTAGAGCAGTGATGTTTTGGGGCTGTCGCTGGGCAACACGACAGCCCCATTTTCTATGGGGTTGAGATCTGGAGACTGGCTAGGCTACTCCAGGACCTTGAAATGCTTCTTACGAAGCCACTCCTTCGTTGCCCGAGCGGTGTGTTTGGGATCATTGTCATGCTGAAAGACCCAGCCACGTTTCATCTTCAATGCCCTTGCTGATGGAAGGAGGTTTTCACTCAAAATCTCACGATACATGGCCCCATTCATTCTTTCCTTTACACGGATCAGTCGTCCTGGTCCCTTTGCAGAATAACAGCCCCAAAGCATTATGTTTCCACCCCCATGCTTCACAGTAGGTATGGTGTTCTTTGGATGCAACTCAGCATTCTTTGTCCTCCAAACACGACGAGTTGAGTTTTTACCAAAAAGTTCTATTTTGGTTTCATCTGACCATATGACATTCTCCCAATCCTCTTCTGGATCATCCAAATGCACTCTAGCAAACTTCAGACGGGCCTGGACATGTACTGGCTTAAGCAGGGGGACACGTCTGGCACTGCAGGATTTGAGTCCCTGGCGGCGTAGTGTGTTACTGATGGTAGGCTTTGTTACTTTGGTCCCAGCTCTCTGCAAGTCATTCACTAGGTCCCCCTGTGTGGTTCTGGGATTTTTGCTCACCGTTCTTGTGATCATTTTGACCCCACGGGGTAAGATCTTGCGTGGAGCCCCAGATCGAGGGAGATTATCAGTGGTCTTGTATGTCTTCCATTTCCTAATAATTGCTCCCACAGTTGATTTCTTCAAATCAAGCTGCTTACCTATTACAGATTCAGTCTTCCCAGCCTGGTGCAGGTCTACAATTTTGTTTCTGGTGTCCTTTGACAGCTCTTTGGTCTTGGCCATAGTGGAGTTTGGAGTGTGACTGTTTGAGGTTGTGGACAGGTGTCTTTTATACTGATAACAAGTTCAAACAGGTGCCATTAATAGAGGTAAGGAGTGGAGGACAGAGGAGCCTTTTAAAGAAGAAGTTACAGGTCTGTGAGAGCCAGAAATCTTGCTTGTTTGTAGGTGACCAAATACTTATTTTCCACCATAATTTGCAAATAAATTCATTAAAAATCCTACAATGTGATTTTCTGGATTTTCTTTTCTCAATTTGTCTGTCATAGTTGACGTGTACCTATGATGAAAATTACAGGCCTCTCTCATCTTTTTAAGTGGGAGAACTTGCACAATTGGTGGCTGACTAAATACTTTTTTCCCCACTGTATACAGTTACAGCTTTTCGAGAAAGCATGCAAGATTGAGCAAAAATTGACAACAATGTGAGATTTGATTAATCTATTTAATCTATGTAAAGTCCTAGGTGACGGCGATCAGATCCACCCTCTTCACCTGAGACACAAACACTCTGGTCCCCCGTTGTAACCATTTTTACCAAGCATCTCCGTGCAGTCAGACCTTTGATTATTTTGTGCCACCTGGGCCACAATAATAAGCCCCCTCTCTGATTGTCCGAGTGTGACCCCCTCCCCATGGGTTACTGCAGCTAGTGTTTCCAGCACTGCCACTACCTGGGTGGAGGTAACCCACCAGAATCCCCACCGGCTAGGTACAAGGTTGTCAAGGTTCTCATTAGCAGCTTCGAGAATTTCCTTGTATATAATGCTCTACCATCAGGGGGCTCTGGCTTTGTAGGACCAACCCTGCCAGGTAGGCTCAGAATCTTGAGGGGGCGGTGCTGCTCAAGTAGGTCCCTGACCGCATTTATTTTTCTGTTTAGGCAACTCACAGCAGGTCCATAAAACAGATTGGACTTCTCTTTGGTGTATGGGTCGCTCAGGTGGGTTTCTAGGATATAGGGTTGGGGATCGTTCCATCATGATAGGACAATAAAAAAAGAGATTAGATGTATACTATATTTTAAAATGTATATCCCTCATCTGCACAAAATTGAAAGCTCTCTCTCACAACCCTGATCACAGATACACGTTGGTTCTGGGATATGCAACCATTTCCTTTCTCACTCACTTAACGCTCTGGTAATTCATTTAAGGAAGGCAAAACCTTCAAGTGTAAAACATGCTATAAACATTTGCATATTCATCATCCCTCCCAATTCTTTGTGGGCCATCTGAGACAAAATTAAAAGACTGTCATTTAAATACAACGTGAACAAATTTGAGAGAAGTTCTAGCCACCTGCTCTTTTTTCACATTTTATTCACTGCATTGTGAAGGAGTCGAATAAGAATTGAGGATTGGAAATGCTTTCTAGGTGATCAGTGCATGTCAGCGTAAAGAGTGGAGGTGTGTGGGTCCGGTGAGGCTGTGCAGTTGGTAAGTCCAGAGGTAGCTGTTTGGAGGTTTTACACCAGTCTCCTCCTCTTGCAGTCGCGCTCCATCGGGTCCCTGGATGCAGCATTTATGCAAGCAGCCCCCAGAGGAGACACCTGGTTGAGCATGGGGTCATCTGAGGCCTGGCCGAACAGGGCCATGAGCAAAGCCACGCCGAAGCCGGTAGCGCGCTCCCCCTGCAGAGAGAAAGGGAGGGAAAACGCGAGAGAGGACAGGTTACACCATGACTCAACTATATTTTGGATCCCAGCCCCCCTTCCCTTAGCTCTAGCTCCTACACATTTTTTCACCGATCTGTAAGCACTAGATAGATAAAGTATACAGAGGAAGATCCTTTGTTTATACGAGTCAGTCGAGATCTGTGAGGGGCTGAAATTGATTTAATAGAGCATGTCTAGTCTATACTTTCTAAATATTGAATGAAACACTTTAAGGAGCAGTTTCCAGACACATTAAGCCTAATGCTGGACTAAAATGCATTTTTTTATGTGAGGATTCTCCATTGGGTTTGCTTTTTAGTTCATGACTAGGCTTAATCTGTGTCCAGGAAACCGCCTCCACTAAACTAAAATATCCAGTCACTTACAGCATGGACGGGGGAGGCTATGTCCACATGGACCCAGACGCCAGGCCAGTCAAAACCCAGGTGAGAGCCGATGAAGAGGCCGGCACAGGAGCTCGTGGCGTTTTCCCTGTCCTTTCACAGACACAGCAAAAACATGCATTTACATTTTAGTCATTTAGCAGACACTCTTATCCAGAAAAAAATATATAAATTGGCTGAAGGAAAATGATCAACAATCACAATAGGCTGTAGAAGCTCCTTGATTGTACTCAGATCCAGGATTAGGACCTGCTAGAGACTGGGCATACTGTGGAGTAGTGGTGCCACTCACAGCCACAGAGTTCTTCATGTCTGCCACGGCTGAGGTGAACTCGTTGAAGTGCAGCTCTGGGCAGTAGACCAGGGGATGAGCCAGATCCCCGCTGCTGCGGCCCGCCCTCACACATGCCGTCTCCCACTGCTCACTGTTGGTCATCACAGCACAATGGTACTTCCCTGTGGAAATCCCCTAGGAGAGCCACACACAAATTCAACAATTTTTAGAAACATATACTCATATCGTCATTTGTTATACACAAACTATGGTTATTCACTAAAGTGAAAGAAGGTGAGAAGACATATAGTTGAAGTCTGAAGTTTACATGCACCTTAGCCAAATACATTTAAACTCAGTTTTTCACAATTCCTGACATTTAATCCTAGTAAAAATTCCCTGTCTTAGGTCAGTTAGGGTCACCACTTTATTTTAAGAATGTGAAATGTCAGAATAATAGTAGAGCTAATTATTTATTTCAGCTTTTCTTTCATTCATCACATTCCCAGTGGGTCAGAAGTTTACATACACTCAATTAGTATTTGGTAGCATTGCCTTTAAATTGTTTAACTTGGGTCAAACGCTTCGGGTAGCCTTCCACAAACTTCCCACAATAAGTTGGGTGAATTTTCACCCATTCCTCCTGACAGAGCTGGTGTAACTGAGTCAGGTTTGTAGGCCTCCTTGCTCGCACACGCTTTTTCAGTTCTGCCCACACATTTTCTATAGGATTGAGGTCAGGGCTTTGTGATGGCCACTCCAATACCTTAACTTTGTTGTCCTTAAGCCATTTTGCCACAACTTTGGAAGTATGCTTGGGGTCATTGTCCATTTGGAAGACCCATTTGTGACCAAGCTTTAAATTTCTGACTGATGTCTTGAGATGTTGCTTCAATATATCCACATAATTTTCCTTCCTCATGATGCCATCTATTTTGTGAAGTGCACCAGACCCTCCTGCAGCAAAGCACCCCCACAGCATGATGCTGCCACCCCCGTGCTTCCTCCAAACATAACGATGGTCATTATGGCCAAACAGTTCTATTTTTGTTTCATCAGACCAGAGGACATTTCTCCAAAAAGTACGATCTTTGTCCCCATTTGCAGTTGCAAACCGTAGTCTGGCTTTTTTTATGGTGGTTTTGGAGCAGTGGCTTCTTCCTTGCTGAGCGGCCTTTCAGGTTATGTCGATATAGGACTCGTTTTACTGTGGATATAGATACTTTTGTACCTGTTTCCTCCAGAATCTTCACAAGGTCCTTTGCTGTTGTTCTGGGATTGATTTGCACTTTTCGCACCAAAGTACGTTCATCTCTAGGAGACAGAACGCGTCTCCTTCCTGAGCGGTATGACGGCTGCGTGGTCCCATAGTGTTTATACTTGCATACTATTGTTTGTACAGATGAACGTGGTACCTTCAAGCCTTTGGAAATTGCTCCCAAGGATGAACCAGACTTGTGGAGGTCTACAATTTCTTTTCTGAGGTCTTGGCTGATTTCTTTTGATTTTCCCATGATGTCAAACAAAGAGGCACTCAGTTTGAGGGTAGGCCTTGCAATACATCCACAGGTACACCTCCAATTGACTCAAATGATGTCAATTAGCTTATCAGAAGCTTCTAAAGCCATGACATCATTTTCTGGAATTTTCCAAGCTGTTTAAAAGGCACAGTCAACTTAGTGTATGTAAACTTCTGACCCACTGGAATTGTGATAAGTGAAATAATCTGTCTGTAAACAATTGTTGGAAAAATTACTTGTGTCTTGCACAAAGTAGATGTCCTAACAGACTTGCCAAAACTATAGTTTGTTAACAAGACATTTGTGGAGTGGTTGAAAAACAAGTTTTAACGACCCCAACCTAAGTGTATGTAAACTTCCAACTTCAACTGTATGGTGATATGTTTATATTGAATATACAGTTAACAAAAATATAAACGCAACATGTAAAGTGTTGGTCCCATGTTTCATGAACTGCAATAAAATATCCAAGAAATATTCCATACGCACAAAAAGCTTATTTCTCTAGAATGTTGTGCACAAATTTGATTACATCTCTGTTAGTGAGCATTTCTCCTTTCCCAAGATAATCCATCCACCTGACAGGTGTGGCTGGATAAACAGCATGGTCATTACACAGGTGCACCTTGTGCTGGGGACACTAAAAGGCCACTTTAAAATGTGCAGTTTTGTCACAACACAACGCCACAGATGTCTCAAGTTTTGAAGGAGCGTGCAATTGGCATGGCATGCTGACAGCAGGAATGTCCACCAGAGCTGTTGCCAGAGAATTGAATGTTCATTTCTCTACCATAAGCTGCCTCCAACGTCGTTTTAGAATTTGGCAGTACTTCCAACCGGCCTCACAACCGCACACCACATATATGGCGTTGTGTGGACGAGCGGTTTGCTGATGTCAACATTGTGAACAGAGTGCCCCATTGTGGTGGTGGGGTTATGGTATGGTCATGCATAAGCAACGGACAAGGAACACAATCACTTTTTATCGATGGCAGTTTGAATGCACAGAGATACCGTGACAAGATCCTGGGGCCCATTGTCGTGCCATTCATCCGCCGCCATCACCTCATGTTTCAGCATGATAATGCACGGCCCCAAGTTTGCCGACGACACAACAGGTGGTAGGCCTGATCACCGACAACGATGAGACAGCCTATAGGGAGGAGGTCAGAGACCTGGCTGTGTGTTGCCAGGACAACAACCTCTTCCTTAACGTGAGCAAGACAAAGGAGCTGATCATGGATCAGGGTCGAGAGTTTCATGTTCCTTGGTGTCCACATCACCAACAAACGATCATGGTCCACACACACCAAGTCAGTTGTGAAGAGGACACGAAAACACCTTTTTCCCCAGATCCTCAAAAATGTATACAGCTGCACCATCGAGAGCATCCTGACCGGTTGCATCCCCGCCTGGTATGGCAACTGCTCGGCATCCGACCGCAAGGCGCTACAGAGGGTAGTGCGTATGGCCCAGTACATCACTGGGGCCAAGCTTCCTGCCATCAAGGACCTATATCCTAGGCAGTGTCAGAGGAAGGCCCAAAAAATTGTCAAAGACTCCCAAGTCATAGACTGTTCTCTCTGCTACCGCACGGCAAGCGGTACCGGAGCGCCAAGTCTAGGTCCAAAAGGCTCCTTAACAGCTTCTACCCCCAAGCCATAAGACTGCTGAACAATTAATCAAATGGCCACCTGGACTATTTGCATTGATACCACCCCTCCCCTCCTTTGTTTTTACACTGCTGCTACTCGCTGTTTATTATCTACGCATAGTCACTTTACCCCTACCTACATGTACAAATTACCTCGACTAACCTGTACCCCCACACATTGACTCGGTACCCCCTGTATATAGCCTCGTTATTGTTATTTTATTCTGTATTTATTTTTTATATTCTTTACTTTAGTTTATTTATTAAACATTTTCTTAACTCTATTTCTTGAACTGCATTGTTGGTTAAGGGCTTGTAAGTAAGCATTTCACGGTAAGGTCTACACCTGTTGTATTCGGCGCATGTGAAAAATAAAATTGGATTGGATTTGAAATTGTTGCGTTTATATTTTTGTTCAGTATAGAGTTTGTTCAGTATAGATTCAAACCTTTTCTGGTGAGCAACAAAAATCAGCCCCAATTTTGTGCTGATCACACCTCAGTGACAAATGTTTCACTTGCGACTAGCTACTTCACTGGGTAGCCCAAAAAAATCTAAATGTGGTGCATCATGTGGTGTTTTTCAGAATTAGCCAAATCAGCACATCATGAGGGTTACCACAGGATGTGGCGTTATCATCAACTGCACGAGGTGTGTTTCGAGATAGGCTAGAGAACGACTGTTCTAAGGAAAATCTCAAATTTTGTAGGCCTAACAATTTTGTGTGACACAAACACCCTTGATAACCGTTGTTTTGAGTTTCTCATAGGGAATGTGGAGAGTTTTAGCTTTAGCTCACGACAATGTCAGTGAGTGCAAAGATCAACGAAAAGTTAAACTTTTGTTAGTAGGTATTATGTCGGTCACAAGCCCTGTTAACCTTTACTCTGATCAAAGTGCAGTGACTGTAAAACAGTCCCAACTGGCTTTTATGAGTGTTTCAACAATGTGATGACTAATGTCTTGTGGTGTGACTTCCTTGAGCTAACTTTTTTTCTTTATTTTTTTTTCTTCTTTTTTTTAGGGGGTAGATCAGCTTTAATATTTCAGATAGATTGTAACTTCCATCAATGTAATTGTCTGCATCACTTCCAATCCCCATATGTTTTTTTTCTTGCAAATATATACACTGCTCAAAAAATAAAGGGAACACTTAAACAACACAATGGAACTCCAAGTCAATCACACTTCTGTGAAATCAAACTGTCCACTTAGGAAGCAACACTGATTGACAATAAATGTCACATGCTGTTGTGCAAATGGAATAGACAACAGGTGGAAATTATAGGCAATTAGCAAGACACCCCCAATAAAGAAGTGGTTCTGCAGGTGGTGACCACAGACCACTTCTCAGTTCCTATGCTTCCAGGCTGATGTTTTGGTCACTTTTGAATGCTGGCGGTGCTTTCACTCTAGTGGTAGCATGAGACGGAGTCTACAATCCAAACAAGTGGCTCAGGTAGTGCAGCTCATCCAGGATGGCACATCAATGCGAGCTGTGGCAAGAAGGTTTGCTGTGTCTGTCAGCGTAGTGTCCAGAGCATGGAGGCGCTACCAGGAGACAGGCCAGTACATCAGGAGACGTGGAGGAGGCCGTAGGAGGGCAACAACCCAGCAGCAGGACCGCTACCTAAGCCTTTGAGCAAGGAGGAGCAGGAGGAGCACTGCCAGAGCCCTGCAAAATGACCTCCAGCAGGCCACAAATGTGCATGTGTCTGCTCAAACGGTCAGAAACAGACTCCATGAGGGTGGTATGAGGGCCCGACGTCCACAGGTGGGGGTTGTGCTTACAGCCCAACACCGTGCAGGACATTTGGCATTTGCCAGAGAACACCAAGATTGGCAAATTCGCCACTGGCGCCCTGTGCTCTTCACAGATGAAAGCAGGTTCACACTGAGCACGTGACAGAGTCTGGAGACGCTGTGGAAAACGTTCTGCTGCCTGCAACATCCTCCAGCATGACCGGTTTGGCGGTGGGTCAGTCATGGTGTGGGGTGGCATTTCTTTGGGGGGCCGCACAGCCCTCCATGTGCTCGCCAGAGGTAGCCTGACTGCCATTAGGTACCGAGATGAGATCCTCAGACCCTTTGTGAGACCATATGCTGGTGCGGTTGGCCCTGGGTTCCTCCTAATGCAAGACAATGCTAGACCTCATGTGGCTGGAGTGTGTCAGCAGTTCCTGCAAGAGGAAGGCATTGATGCTATGGACTGGCCCGCCCGTTCCCCAGACCCGAATCCAATTGAGCACATCTGGGACATCATGTCTCGCTCCATCCACCAACGCCACGTTGCACCACAGACTGTCCAGGAGTTGGCGGATGCTTTAGTCCAGGTCTGGGAGGAGATCCCTCAGGAGACCATCCGCCACCTCATCAGGAGCATGCCCAGGCGTTGTAGGGAGGTCATACAGGCACGTGGAGCCCACACACACTACCGAGCCTCATTTTGACTTGTTTTAAGGACATTACATCAAAGTTGGATCAGCCTGTAGTGTGCTTCACACACTTTGAGGGTGACTCCAAATCCAGACCTCTATGGGTTGATAAATTTGATTTCCATTGATAATTTTTGTGTGATTTTGTTGTCAGCACATTCAACTATGTAAAGAAAAAAGTATTTAATAAGATTATTTCATTCATTCAGATCTAGGATGTGTTGTTTAAGTGTTCCCTTTATTTTTTTGAGCAGTGTATATACACATACAGTGGGGAGAACAAGTATTTGATACACTGCCGATTTTGCAGGTTTTCCTACTTACAAAGCATGTAGAGGTCTGTAATTTTTATCATAGGTACACTTCAACTGTGAGAGACGGAATCTAAAACAAAAATCCAGAAAATCCCATTGTATGATTTTTAAGTAATTAATTTGCATTTTATTGCATGACATAAGTATTTGATACATCAGAAAAGCAGAACTTAATATTTGGTACAGAAACCTTTGTTTGCAATTACAGAGATCATACGTTTCCTGTAGGTCTTGACCAGTTTTGCACACACTGCAGCAGGGATTTTGGCCCACTCCTCCATACAGATCTTCTCCAGATTCTTCAGGTGTCGGGGCTGTCGCTGGGCAATACGGACTTTCAGCTCCCTCCAAAGATGTTCTATTGGGTTCAGGTCTGGAGACTGGCTAGGCCACTCCAGGACCTTGAGATGCTTCTTACGGAGCCACTCCTTAGTTGCCCTGGCTGTGTGTTTCGGGTCGTTGTCATGCTGTAAGACCCAGCCACGACCCATCTTCAATGCTCTTACTGAGGGAAAGGAGGTTGTTGGCCAAGATCTCGCGATACATGGCCCCATCCATCCTCCCCTCAATACGGTGCAGTCGTCCTGTCCCCTTTGCAGAAAAGCATCCCCAAAGAATGATGTTTCCACCTCCATGCTCCACGGTTGGGATGGTGTTCTTGGGGTTGTACTCATCCTTCTTCTTCCTCCAAACACGGCGAGTGGAGTTTAGACCAAAAAGCTATCTTTTTGTCTCATCAGACCACATGACCTTCTCCCATTCCTTCTCTGGATCATCCAGATGGTCACTGGCAAACTTCAGACGGGCCTGGACATGCGCTGGCTTGAGCAGGGGGACCTTGCGTGCGCTGCAGGATTTTAATCCATGACGGCGTAGTGTGTTACTAATGGTTTTCTTTGAGACTGTGGTCCCAGCTCTCTTCAGGTCATTGACCAGGTCCTGCCATGTAGTTCTGGGCTGATCCCTCACCTTCCTCATGATCATTGATGCCCCACGAGGTGAGATCCCCATAGAAAATCTTTGGAGGGTGTTGAAAGTCCGTGTTGCCCAGCGACAGCCCCAAAACATCACTGCTCTAGAGGAGATCTGCATGGAGGAATGGGCCAAAATACCAGCAACAGTGTGTGAAAACCTTGTGAAGACTTACAGAAAATGTTTGACCTGTGTCATTGCCAACAAATGGTATATAACAAAGTATTGAGAAACTTTTGTTATTGACCAAATACTTATTTACCACCATAATTTGCAAATAAATTCATTAAAAATCCTACAATGTGATTTTCTGGATTTTTTTCCCTCATTTTGTCTGTCATAGTTGACGTGTACCTATGATGCAAATTACAGGCCTCTCATCTTTTTAAGTGGGAGAACTTGCACAATTGGTGGCTGACTAAATACTTTTTTCCCCCACTGTATATGATGGTCCAACCGCATTCTGTCCCCTATCAACACTTTTTAAACTTTTGGTGCCAACGAAAAAGAAAGAAGTCAAGACGACTAGCTTGATTGAGTCTCCGCCATGTATATCTCACTAGATCAGGATAGTTAAGCCTCCATATATCTACTAGTTCTAATGTATCCATGACATTCACCATTTCCTTAAGAGCATGAGGGTGATTGTTTGTAGTGTGATTTCCTTTACGGTTCATTGAGCTATTTATAACGGTATTATAATCTCCAACCATAATAATAGAGTCTTGAATTGCTTGCAGAGTTGAAAATGTATTATATATATTGTCAAAGAAGTGTGGATCATCATTACTTGGTCCGTAAAGGTTAATGAGCCATATCTGTTTATGGTCCAATAACATATTTAAAACAATCCATCTACCTTGCGTATCTGTTTGGACAATTTGCACATTCGGATCGAAATTACTGTTAATTAATATCATCACCCCTTTTGAGTTTCTTTGCCCATGGGAGAAGTATATTTCGCCCGCCCATTCCTTTTTCCACGCAACTTCATCTAGAATTGTTGAATGAGTTTCCTGTAAACAATAGATATTACATTCATTCTCTTCGAGCCATGTAAATATTGTTATTCTTTTGTTATTATCTGCAAAGCCATTACAATTATAACTGGCCATACTTATTTCACCACATACAATAATGGGATACAAGTTTCATTATATATTATATATCATTATATATGTTTGTAAATTTACCAATAAAAAATACCATAGCGATTGAGCTAACATTTATTACCAAACCATCACTTCTGAATTTTTTTGACCGGCTCAATCTTATAGAAATAAAAATATATCAAATGTAAGAGGCCTAAATCTATTCTATAAGAGCAAAATTATATAAATTGCTTGCTGCACAATGACAAGTGATTAAAGAAGTGTGTGACATCAAAGTAATGTAGGCGAATGTTGTTGCCAAAGCTGCAGTGCTGTGGCCCTAGAGGAGGCCGCCCGTCACACACCTGTGCCCCTGTCAGAGTGGCCATATCCAGGATGATGTCAGCAGAGAGGTCCTTGCTGGCATACACCACACCATCAGAGAGCACTAGCCTGCCTTCAGCATCAGTGTTGTTGATCTCCACTGTCCTTTGTGAGAAAGTTAGCAAAACAAGAGAACAAACTATTATTCAGGCCATCAATTCTTCAATCAGAAAGGCAGAAAAAAGAGAACAAAAGGCTATTCAAACCATAAATCAACCACAAACAAACTAAATGTAAGCCAATAACGTAATAATGAATCCTTGCTCAAATGTCAGCCAATTGTTTCTTTCCCACACAAAGCCCATCAGAAGGAAAATCTTGAATTACCTCCCTCAGGTTGCCATCATATTAGCCCGTTTCCCCATTACCTTGCCTAATTGGTTTAAATGCTCCCCCAACGGCTACTCACTTTCCAGAGTAGAGAGTGTGGATGTCATCTGGCCGCGTGGCAGTGGGTCCGACTGCATTCTCCGCCAGGCAGAATATGGCATGGAGATTGTCCTTGAAGCCCTGAAATAAAGACATATTTCAAAAGGTTTGCACACAACTTCAACAGCTCTCCTAACAGGATCTTATGTTTCAAATAAGAGGTTGATTTGAAAGAGTAACCAGGGGTAGTAGGTACAGTAGACCTCACCTGTTTAACAGTAGCTTTGAACGCTCCTAAAATGGCTGCTGCCCCACCACAGTCTCTCTTCATCCCAGGCATGTTGGTCTTGATGCAAAAAAAATAAATAAAAAGTACATTCATCCTTTACCACATTGTAATTTAATACTTATTTGGCTGGCAACTCCCTAACATCCATTTAATTGGACAGAATAATCACATTAAGGACCCGTTCCAAATGGCAGTCTATTCCCTTTATTGTGCACCACTTTTGACCAGGGCCCAGATAGGGCTCTGTTCAAAAGTAGTGCACTATAGGGAATATGGTGCTATTTGGGATGCAGCCCAACTGAACAGCCACAAGCATGCCTTTTTACCTTTCCCTTGATGCTGAGGCCTCCAGTGTCGTACACGATGCCTTTGCCCACCCATGCAATAGTCTGGGTGGCACCATCTGGTTTGTGACTCAGGACTGCCAGGGCAGGAGGGTTCACCGCTGCCTTGCCCACTCCATAGATTCCTGAGGGCCCAAACAGTCCAAAGTGATCGAGTTGATGACCACAGAAACTAATATTGTGTTATCAGTCAAAGAACCATGATGAGTGTATGTGCATCATGACAACTCATAACAAACCAGAATACACACTTTGTTCCAATGCAGGAAAACGATTTAATTTGACATTACTTTTTGCCTAAATCTCTTGGGTCCCATTAAATTAGCTAGCTTTGCTGAGAAAGTAACAAAGCAGAATAGAAACGTTGCACATTCAAAGACAAATGAAGAGGAGAACCACCGAACGAACCTACAGTGCCATGAAAAAGTATTTGCCCCCTTTCTAATTTTCTCTACTTTTGCATATTTTTGATACTGAATGTTATCAGATCTTCAACCAAAACCTATTAGATAAAGGGAACCTGAGTGAACAAATAACACAACAATTATACTTAATGTATTTCATAAACAAAGTTATGCAACACCCAATGCCCCTGTGTGAAAAAGTAATTGCTCCCTTACACTCAATAACTGGTTGTGCCACCTTTAGCTGCAATGACTCCAACCAAGCGCTTCCTGTAGTTGTTGATCAGTCTCTCACGTCGCTGTGGAGGAATTTTGGTCCACTCTTCCATGCAGAACTGCTGTAACTCAGCGACATTTGTGGGTTTTCAAGCATAAACTGCTCATTTCAAGTTCTGCCACAGCGTCTCAATTGGGATTAGGTCTGGACTTTGACTAGGCCATTCAAAAACTTCAAAATGTTTTGCTTTTTAGCCATTTTCATGTAGACTTGATTTGTGTGTTTTGGATCATTGTCTTGCTGCATGACCGAGCTGCGCTTCAGCTTCAGCTCACAGAATTCTCTGATACAGAGCAGAATTCATGGTTCCTTCTATTAAGGCAAGTCGTCCAGGTCCCAAGGCAGCAAAGCATCCCCAAACCATCACACTACCACCACCATGCTTGACCATTGGTATGAGGTTCTTACTGTGGAATGCAGTGTTTGGTTTTCGCCAGGCATAACGGGACCCATGTCATCCAAAAAGTGATACTTTTGAATCATCTGTCCATTGGACATTCTTCCAAGAATCTTGATGATCATCCAGGTGCTTTTTGGCAAACTTGAGTCAACTTTTTGGATGACATTATGCATGGCAAAAACCGAACACCGCATTCCACAGTAAGAACCTCATACCAACGGTCAAGCATGGTAGTGTGATGGTTTGGGGATGCTTTGCTGCCTCAGGACCTGGCCGACTTGCCTTAATAGAAGGAACCATGAAATCTGCTCTGTATCAGATAATTCTACAGGAGAATGTCAGGCCATCCGTCTGAGGTGAAGCTGAAGCGCAGCTGGTTCATGCAGCAAGACAATGATCCAAAACACACAATCAAATCTACATGAAAATGGCTAAAAAGAAACACATTTGAAGTTTTTGAATGGACTAGTCAAAGTCCAGACCTTATCCCAATTGAGATGTTGTGGCAGGACTTGAAACGAGCAGTTCATTCTTGAAAACCCACAAATGTCAATGAGTTAAAGCAGTTCTGCATGCAAGAGTGGGCCAAAATTCCTCCACAGCGATGTGAGAGGGTGATCAACAACTACAGGAAGTATTTGGTTGCAGTCATTGCAGCTAAAGGTGGCACAACCAGTTATTGAGTGTAAGGAGGCAATTACTTTTTTACACAGGGGAATTAGGTGTTGCAAAACTTTTTTTTGTTATTTGTAAACTCAGGTTCCCTTTATCTAATATTAGGTTTTGGTTGAAGATCTGATTCAGTATCAAAAATATGCAAATATAGAGAAAATCAGAAAGGGGGCAAATACTTTTTCACAGCAATGTACCAAGAAAACTCCAAGGGAAGTGGAAGAAAGTGTGTAGTCCACACGTGACCCGATACATACAGTATGTATTTATTTCTGTTGTTGTTTAAACACCGCACAAGAGTATAGCAAGTTTGAAAAAGGCTTTTCTAACTGGCCCACACATTAGTCTGTGTGATGGCAAGCAAAGAACCCAACAGATTGGAGTCCCAATCCATCACTAAAATGGCTTCAAATAGAAGCATAACACATAGCCAAGGCTTTGGATGCATGGCCATTATAACAAGCCTTCTTCTCCTGATACAGTACCTCCAAATCCTTTCTGTTTCAGTTCCTCTCCACGAATGATAACTGGAGTAATGCCCAGTTCAGTCCCCACTGCCTTAATCTCCTGAAGACAAAAAGACATACCCAGTCAAATAGAGTATATATGGTTTAAAATAAGTTGTTTAAAGATGTAACTGTTGATTTTGGTGACATTATTTGGGTCCTATTGATTGCGTTGATGTCCGCGTCCTAAATGGCACCCTATACCCTATATAGTGCACTACTTTTGAGCAGAGCACATTAGGGCTCTGGTCAAAAGCAGTGCACTATGTAGGGAATAGGGTGCCATTTGGGGTGCAGCTGATAATACCATTAGGCTCTCACTTGCCTCTAAGAAGTGATCAGTATTCATCTCGTTGCACGGTGCATCCACAATCCGTGCTGCCAGTCTCACTCCATCCGCAGCATTGGCAAGACACTGGCATGAACCAAAGCATACATCAGTACAAATAACATGTAAAGGTACTTTAGATCTACATTAATGCATGTACAAACCACCACAGACAAAACAACACATGGGACATTTGTTCAGTAAATCATATCATAGAAGCACTCCATCTAGATCTTGGAGTCAGTTTGGTCAGCCAGCAACATAACCAGTCCGTGGCAGCAACAACAGTGGCTGATATAGGCCTAAAGCTCAAGTCCACAATGGCTCAGGCAATGAGACAGATACACACAATTCACTATTATAGAAGTTAGAGGTACCTGCAGTACAGTGAGGGTCAGAGGTCCGTTGTCTTCGCCAACAGTGATAAACTCCACAGTGACTTGAGTCTTCTCGGTCCTGCGGGAGGAGGCAGAGCGACGGGAGAATATGGGGAAGGCCCGTGAGATGGCACAGGCCGAGGCAAACACATCAGACTGCTCACACACCATCTGAACAGACAGGAACAAACACACTTTTACTGTCTGATAACAAAATGTAACAATGGTCAGTCTAAAATGATCAATACAGTGTGTCAATCACAAAGCAGGCATTGGCATATTGTCTTAGAAGTAAAACCACATGTAGGTAACCTAGATTTGTTTGAGAATTTGGAAAGCTGTAGGGGCTGATCTATGGCTTAATGATCACATTAACACTAAGGATCTAATAATAAATGTCTGGTGTCTAATGCATAATGGCAGATAAGGTCAGCAGCGCCGTAAACTCCACAGGCCTGTTTCCCGCCACATTCTCAATGTATAATTTCCATTGAAAGTGCTTTTAAATCCAGGACTAGGCTTAATCTGTGTCTGGGAAACCGGCCCTGTATAGCTCCAAATTAGCCTTTAATCCCAGTGAGTATGTTGAACTGACTGACCAGGATGCATCGGCTCGTCCCTCTAGGCAGGCAGGTGCGGACCAGACGGGAGAGGAAGTGGGCAGAGGAGGGGCTGTTGTGTCTGCTAACCCGGGAGGGCAGGGCTGCCACGGCTGCATGGCTCAAGTAAAGAGGGCAGCTGTCCGTAGGGTTAGGGTTCAGAGCACTGAGGGCATCCTGCCAGATCTGGATATAAAAATAAAAAACACAATTCACGTGTTAACACAGCAGCATACCATGCTGCATCCCACTGCTGGCTTGCCTCTGAAGCTAAGCAGGGTTGGTCCTGGATGGGAGACCAGATGCTGCTGGAAGTGGTGTTGGAGGGCCAGTAGGAGGCACTCTTTCCTCTGGTCAAAATTTTTTTTTTATCTAAATGCCCCAGGGCAGTGATTGGGGATATTGCCCAGTGTAGAGTCCAGTCTTTCAGATGGGGCGTTAAACGGGTGACCTGACTCTCTGTGGTCACTAAAGCTCCCATGGTGCTTGTCGTAACGGTGTTAACCCCGGTGTCCTGTCTAAATTCCCAATCTGGCCCTCATACCATCATGGCCACCTAATCATCTCCAGCTTCCAATTGGCTCATTCCTCTCCCCTGTAACTATTCCCCAGGTCATTGCTGTAAATGAGAACGTGTTCTCAGTCAACTTACCTGATAAAATAAGGGTTAAAAGAGTGAGTGACAATCATTGGCTACATTGTGATGATCACATAAGTACTGAATACAGTAGAACTAATGAAGGCATATGACATAAGTTGTCTGATGCTGTGTGGCAACAAATTGTTGACCAATTCACCTACAGTGCTGTGATAGAGATTTTTGCAAAGCAGAAGACCAAATAGGAGCCAAAGGCTGTGTTTACACGGGCAGCCCAATTTTTGGCAAAATATCTGATGGCGCAAAATACCAATTAGCTGCAAAAGATCTGAAGAGACTCCAAAGTCAGCTGGCTGGACCAAACATTAAGTTATGTCACGAGGAATAATAGCTAGGTTAGTCGTTGCCTGGGGACCAGGTGGTGAATTTCGAAATACACCATCTTGAACATGATAGTGTTTGATTCCGGAAATGGTCCTCTCTGGTCCTCTACAAGCCGGAATGTTGAATACAATTATTTGAACTTACTCTGCCGATTGTCTGTGTTGTTGGTCTTTCAGCTGCTTAGAATTTGAGACAAAATATCCACAGGAAAGTATTGTTTAACCGACTTTTTAGAGCATCGGTACTGAAGTTTAAATTTCTATCATCTGGCACATGTGCAAAACCATATAAACACCTGCAAGACTTCGGTTAGTATGCATGGTTCGCGTGCGTGTACTTCCCTCTTGTGCATGTGCCTTCGGTCATGAACAAAAAACACAATTGCGGCCAGCACTAGCAAGTCAAACTAATGACTAAAATGAAGAATCACTCAGAAAAACAAATCAGTAGTAACAAAGTACGTAAAAATAATTAATCAGTAATCTTGATCGCCACACACATAGATCCGTGTTTTGATAGATAGCCTTAGCCAGCTAGCTAAAATAAATATCTAGCATTCCTCTCTGTTTGAATCAGGTTGTTGAGTAGGCTAAATTAGCTAAGTAAGTGGAAAGGTAAACTAAGAAGAAAATATACAACGACATATAGCTAGCTCTCTCTATCACTCTGCTGCTTCTCCTTAATTTTTGAAGAAATGTGTCTTTCTCGCTTTTTGATTCAACTACACAACACTTTATGCATTGCAGTGCTAGCTGGCTGTAGCTTATGCTTTCAGTACTAGATTCATTTTCTGATCCTTTGATTGGATGGACAAGATGTTAGTTCATATTGCAAGAGCTCTGGTAGGTTGGAGGACGTCCTCCGGAAGTGGTCCTAATTACTGTGTAAGTCTATGGAAAGGGGTGAGAACCATGAGCCTCCTAGGTTTTGTATTGAAGTCAATGTACCCAGAGGACAGAAAATAGCTGTCCTCCGGCTATACCATGGTGCTAACCTAGATGGTGCTGTTGAGGCTACTGTAGACCATTGCAAAAGTGTTTTAAATCAGTTATTTGGAGACGTGAATATATTTATTATAGTTTTTATCTAAAAATGATAACTTTTAAATGTATCTCAATTTGGATTCTTATTCAAATTACCTGAGTAGGATGGTCCTCCCCTTCCTCTGAGGAGCCTCCACTGGTTTTGACCAGAACGCTTCTCTCCAACGCTCCACTTTAAATTTGCATAAAGTAGAGCAGAGTTCAACTTTTGATAGGCTTGCTAGCAGGGTTCTAATGCTCACTTTCCCACAATCACCCGCATATTTATTCGCGTGCCCTCCTTAAAAATTAATGGCGGCGACACTTCTGAAAACCCACTTAATTTGTGACAGCTAAGCTAGTTAGCGAGCTATCGAACTTTCTTAGCATTAAGTTAGATTCAATGTACGGAGCAATGCATTAACCATTTAACTACTTCACAAAATACAAAGCGTAAAATTAAACATTTTGTCATAGTATAATTACTAGCTAGAAAAAAGTTACTGATACAGGCTAGCCAGCTAGCTTGCAAAGCTAGCGCGAGAGGACAGTTGAGTGCTTGCCGGAGAATTCCAGGGACCCTCAGTTTTAACGCGATCAGCCCTGCTTTTTTTTTTTTTTCCCCTCACCTTTTCGCTGACAGCTGGCTGCAATTTCCCTTTGACTTGGGTCCAGTTTGCTTGCTGTAGGTTATTCAGTTGACCGACAATGAGGACCGGGCGATTTTGGGGCTCCGAATCTCCGGCAGAAGCCTTGAACTCGAGCACCACATTCGCCATCTTTGGACGAAGCGATGGATTGATGCACTTTATCGCACATCCTGCTTTCCATAGAGAAGTGTCACAGCTGAGGTTGAATGGGATGGGCTTTCCATATTTATGTGAAGTGGTTGTACATAGTGTGTGAAATAGATTTCTTAAATCAGTCAGTTTTGTTCATTTCCCCCGTAAAATCAAAGTGGGAAAGACTATCTAACCTTCCTTTTGCATAGTTTTCTTGGATCTCTGAAACTGCTGCAACAAACCCAATGCAATACACGTATTTATTTTTATTATTACTGCTAATATCCACAAAAAAAAATAAAAAACATAAGCTAATATACCATAAGGACATAGCAGGGTTTTTTTTCCCACACACAAAACATCACAACATGAACAATGCTGATTTACCATTGAAGTGTGTGTAAAACCAAAGATTAGGGCTAATCAACGAGGGGCTATGAGTTCTATGGAAAATAATAAACGAGGTGGAAGGTGTGTACCACGACGCGCATTATTTTCCAGAGAACACAGAGCACCAAGTTGATTATTCCTTTTATACCATGGCTATAATTTAACACATTAGTCACTAGAAATGTGTTCATTTGCGGGTAGAAATGTGTTCAATGTGCGTGTACTAGATAGCGACAGTAGTTTCCGTGGTAACCAAACAAACAGACTTGCAAGTTTAGCTAACCAAACCATCAGTCCTAGCTTGCTATTATGAACATCGAATTCAACAATACCAATACGGTTTTCAATTATACTTTTTCCTTTCAAAAGCAGCTCAAACAAAACATGTAAAAATTAACTATAGCCATTGAATTCTACCATGCAAATATACCGTGCATTATTTAAGCAATAAGGCCCGAGGGGGTGTGGTATATGGCCAACATACCATGGCTAAGGGCTGTTCTTAACCATGATGCAACGCAGAGTGCCAGGATACAGCCGTTAGCCATGGTATATTGGCAATATACCACAAACACCGGAGGTGCCTTATTGCTATTATTCGTTACCAACGTAATTAGAGCAGTAAAAATGAATATTTTGTCATACCTGTGGTATACCACAGCTTTCAGCCAATTAGCATTCAGGGCTTGAACCACCCAGTTTATAAAGGAAAATAATGCACGCTTTAGAATGCCCTTAAAGCCAATCAGAAAATAGTATTCAACAATGCCATGGTACAGTATATCTATATATAACTGAACTTGGGCAATGTTTTGTTAATGGACAATTCTGTCCATGATTCTTTCTCAAATGGTACCCTATTCTCTATGGGCCGTAGTCTAAAGTAGTACACTATTTAGTGAATAAGGTGCCATTTGGGACAGTAAAAAAACACTTGAGCATACATGAAATGGGTCACAAATCTTTCCAGAAAAGGACCATTCTTCATAAGAAACAGTAGTGTGAGAAAAAGGTACTCTCAACTTTTAATTGATTTTGTAGTGGAATGGGCAAAGTAATTTCTGAGATCAAGGCTTGATCACATTGTTCATCCCCATACTTTAGGCCATGGACACAATGTAGGCTACTCAATACATCTTTGTCCTATTAGACAAAAACCTTTGACCTTTTATACAATTTAAATTCAAAATAAATAATTATAATTTCATATTATACAGGAGACCGTTTTACAGCCATGAAACCAAACCCATCAGTCTTTCGATATGTGCAAACTGTGAGGGATAAAAGACACAAGAATAAACTCAACTGATCCCACGGGGGGCCAGTATGAAAAAAAAAAAAAACAACATGTATTCACTAACTGTAAGTCGCTCTGGATAAGGGCATCTGCTAAATGACTAAAATGTAAAAAAATGTGTCAGTTAGCGATATCAGACAATAGAGAGGGTCATGAAACAAAAGAAAGCAGTCATCAAGTGATCTAAATGTGCAAATTCATGAAATATACTACTGTTGGTACAGAGACATGAACTTAGGATGGTCAACTACAGCTCTTAATCCAAAAGGTTGTTTTGGTATTCAATGAATCAGCTACTGTAGTTCTTCAGTCACTGAGAGACACGCAAACCTTTTGTCATTTCTCCCTCTTTAAAAAAGGAACCATGATAAAGTGAAAAAGGAATCAAATGCAAAAAGGAATGAAGTGTCTGCACTGACCAGGGTCCTGTAGCAACACCACGAGACACAAATGTTCCTTGTTCATAGACCTTCAATATTCATCTGTGCAGTAGCTGAGTTGTCAGAATTCTTCTCTTGAAAACACAGACATGGGAGGGCAGGGCTTACAGCTATAGCTTACAATAAAACTGGACAGATGATGTTTACTCTCACACAAGCTTGAAAAACAAGCAAAATGTGTGACCATGACAATTAATCAGTAGTCTTCCACGAGGGAATTTGAGAGTTTTTTGTGTTTGTTTGCAGCAGGAACCATGACACATGGAGTATATGGTCATGTTCAAGAGGGTATTGGGGCAGACAGTGGGCATGTGTGCAGGCCAGTTGCAAAGTGAAATAGGAACTCACCCTGGCTGTCCTCGCTCTCTTTTAGGGAGCATGCATTCAACACATCTCCATGAGCCATACAGCGAGAGATTGGGGTGATTCTTCAGATGTTGATTGGAAAGTTGGACAGATAGTCAGCATCGTTTAAAGTACAGAGAAGACCCTCATACAAGCACATATAGATGCACACCAAACATACACACAGACATACCAAAAGCAAAGGAATTAATCACTAGAACTTTGTCCCAAATAGAATAAGTATTAGAACAACAACTATAACAGTAAGAATTAAAATGACCAGCATCTTTCGGTTTTTCTTCTGATACTGTTCAGCCTGTAAGAGAACAAAGAGAGAAAATGTTATAACTAAGTTTGCGTGCAAGGTAACATCTTTCCCTTTTTCGTGGACATAATCACCAATTGGGCTGAAACATCAACAATCTTTAATGTTGTGTCCTTACCTTTTGTAACTGTTTTAACCCCTCTTCTGTTTTGACACACGATTGCTCCACATTGAAGTCAATTCTGTCAAGTACTGTGCCCTGATATTGGATAAATAAATAATCAGATTGTGAAGACATACAAAGTCATATACAGTGCCTTCGGAAAGTATTCAGACCCTTTTACTTTTTCCACATTTTGTTACGTTACAGCCTTATTCTAAAATTGATTAAATTATTTTTTCCCCCCTCATCAATCTACACACAATACCCCATAATGACAAAGCAAAAACAGGTTTTTAGACATTTCTGCTTATTTATAAAAAATACGGAAATATGACATTTACAGTATTCAGACCCTTTACTCAGTACTTTGTTGAAGCAACTTTGGCAGCGATTACAGCATGGAGTCGTCTTGGGTATGACGCTATAAGCTTGGCACACCTGTATTTGGGGAGTTTCTCCCATTCTTCTCTGCAGATCCTCTCAAGCTCTGTCAGGTTGGATGGGGAGCGTTGCTGCACAGCCATTTTCAGGTCTCTCCAGAGATGTTCAAATCGGGTTCAAGTCCGGGCTCTGGCTGGGCCACTCAAGGACATTCAGAGACTTGTCCCGAAGCCACTCCTGCATTGTCTTGGCTGTGTGCTTAGGGTCGTTGCCCTGTTGGAAGGTGAACCGTCGCCCAATTCTGAGGTCCTGAACGCTCTGGAGCAGGTTTTCATCAAGGGTCTCTCTGTACTTTGCTCCGTTCATCTTTGCCTCGATCCTGACTAGTTTCCCATTCCCTGCCGCTGAAAAACATCCCCACAGCATGTTGCCACCACCATGCTTCACCGTAAGGATGGTGCCAGGTTTCCTCCAGACGTGACACTTGGCATTCAGGCCAAAGAGTTCAATCTTGGTTTAATCATTCCAGAGAATCTTGTTTTTCATGGTCTGAGAGTCTTTAGGTGCCTTTTGGCAAACTCCAAGCGGGCTGTCATGTGCCTTTTACTGAGGAGTGGCTTCCGTCTGGCCACTCTACCATAAAGGCCTGATTGGTGTAGTGCTGCAGAGATGTTTGTCCTTCTGGAAGGTTCTCCCATCTCCACAGAAGACGCTAGAGCTCTGTCAGAGTGACCATTGGGTTCCTGGTCACCTCCCTGACCAAGGCCCTTCTCCCCCGATTCTTGGTGGTTCCAAACTTCTTCCATTTAAGAATGATGGAGGCCACTGTGTTCTAGGGGACCTTCAATGCTGCAGAAATGTTTTGGTACACTTCCCCAGATCTGTGCCGCGACACAATCCTGTCTCGGAGCTCTACGGACAATTCCTTCAACCTCATGGCTTGGTTTTTGCTCTGACATGCACTGTCAACTGTGGGACCTTATATAGACAGGTGTGTGCCTTTTCCAAATCATGTCCAATCAATTGAATTTATCACAGGTAGACTCCAATCAAGTTGTAGAAACATCTCAAAGATGATCAATGGAAACAGGATGCACCTGAGCTCAATCTCGAGTCTCATACAGTGAGGGAAAAAAGTATTTGATCCCCTGCTGATTTTGTATGTTTGTCCACTGACAAAGAAATTATCAGTCTATCATTTTAATGGTAGGTTTATTTTAACAGTGAGAGACAGAATAACAACAACAAAATACAGAAAAACACATGTCAAAAATGTTTTAAATTGATTTGCATTTTAAATGAGGGAAATAAGTACTTGACCCCTCTGCAAAACATGATTTAGTACTTGGTGGCAAAACCCTTGTTGGCAATCACAGAGGTCAGACGTTTCTTGTAGTTGGCCACCAGGTTTGCACACATCTCAGGAGGGATTTTGTTCCACTCCTCTTTGCAGATCTTCTCCAAGTCATTAAGGTTTCGAGCCTGACGTTTCGCAACTCGAACATTCAGCTCCCTCCACAGATTTTCTATGGGATTAAGGTCTGGAGACTGGCTAGGCCACTCCAGGACCTTAATGTGCTTCTTCTTGAGCCACTCCTTTGTTGCCTTGGCCGTGTGTTTTGGGTCATTGTCATGCTGGAATAACCATCCACGACCCATTTTCAATGCCCTGGCTGAGGGAAGGAGGTTCTCACCCAAGATTTGACGGTACATGGCCCCGTCCATCGTCCCTTTGATGCAGTGAAGTTGTCCTGTCCCCTTAGCAGAAAAACACCCCCAAAGCATAATGTTTCCACCTCCATGTTTGACAGTGGGGATGGTGTTCTTGGGGTCATAGGCAGCATTCCTCCTCCTCCAAACACGGCGAGTTGAGTTGATGCCAAAGAGCTCGATTTTGGTCTCATCTGACCACAACACTTTCACCCAGTTCTCCTCTGAATCATTCAGATGTTCATTGGCAAACTTCAGACGGGCATGTATATGTGCTTTCTTGGGCAGGGGGACCTTGCGGGCGCTGCAGGATTTCAGTTGTTCACGGCGTAGTGTGTTACCAATTGTTTTCTTGGTGACTATGGTCCCAGCTGCCTTGAGATCATTGACAAGATCCTCCCGTGTAGTTCTAGGCTGATTCCTCACCGTTCTCATGATCATTGCAACTCCACGAGGTGAGATCTTGCATGGAGCCCCAGGCCGAGGGAGATTGACAGTTCTTTTGTGTTTCTTCCATTTGCGAATAATCGCACCAACTGTTGTCACCTTCTCACCAAGCTGCTTGGCGATGGTCTTGTAGCCCATTCCATCCTTGTTTAGGTCTACAATCTTGTCCCTGACATCCTTGCAGAGCTCTTTGGTCTTGGCCATGGTGGAGAGTTTGGAATCTGATTGATTGATTGCTTCTGTGGACAGGTGTCTTTTATACAGGTAACAAGCTGAGATTAGGAGCACTCCCTTTAAGAGTGTGCTCCTAATCTCAGCTCGTTACCTGTATAAAAGACACCTGGGAGCCAGAAATCTTTCTGATTGAGAGGGGGTCATACGTATTTCCCTCATTAAAATGCAAATCAATTTATAACATTTTTGACATGCGTTTTTCAGGATTTTTTTGTTGTTATTCTGTCTCTCACTGTTCAAATAAACCTACCAATAAAATTATAGACTGATCATTTCTTTGTCAGTGAGCAAACGTACAAAATCAGCAGGGGATCAACTACTTTTTTCCCTCACTGTAGCAAAGGGTCTGAATACTTATGTAAATAAGGTATTTCTGTTTTTATTTGTAATAAATTAGCAAACATTTCTAAAAACCTGTTTTCGCTTTTTCATTATGGGGTATTGTGTGTAGATTGATGAGGATTATTATTTTTTAAAATCCATTTTAGAATAAGGCTGTTTAACGTAACAAAACGTGGAAAAAGTAAAGGGGTCTGAATACTTTCCGAAGGCACTGTATATACACAACATATACAGTTTGATAGTGATGTAAATCAGATATTATTCCTATTACTGCAGAGTCAAATGAAATGATGGATAAAAGGACTGTTGTATTGTATAGCCTAAACATTATTTCCATATAATTGTCGTGTTTCCGAACACTGAATAGGGTTTCCCTCACAGACCTGTTCCACCACCATTCCTGCCAGGTCTCGGAAAATCTCATTCAGGTCGGTGATGGACTGGACTATCTGTCGGACCTCTCTCTCGCGTTCCTCCACCATCACTGTGTTCTGCTCTACCAGGACCAGTTGGTCATCTGTAAACCCCTGGGAGAGATCAGAGATATGGGCTCAGTGAGATAACTGTCTGCTTCCCAAAATGGTGCCATATTCCCTTAATAGTGGACTACTTTTGACCAGAGTCCTATGGGCCCTGGTAAAAAATAGTGCACTATGTAGGGAATAGGGTGCCATTTGGGACAGAACCTTTGTCATATCAATGGATTCAAACTTGTGTAAGGAAACATTTCTCTAGTGTAAATAACAGTGTGATATTCATAATGTTCTCATTGCACCTTTTAAACTGATTACAATTGCATCACTTCAGTAAACGGCTTGATATTTTATTGTTTCTCACACCAAAAGAGGAATCCTTTAAAAGTAAATGTTATTTTGCCCATCTCAGGACAAAATAGAAGGTATGTAAACATTTAGGTGGTTATCCAAATAAATAATGTGGTATCAGATGAGTATTGTTAAAATGTAAGGGTGACTTCCTCTGTTACATTGAGATAAAGCACAACACCCATTGATTTTCATTAGGCTTCAACAAGTCAACTTCATGGAACTCACATTCTTGTTACATTTTGCAAAAACAAGACATACATTTGTCTATGCATTAATATATTCTATATTAATTTCACCAGGATATTATATTTTTCCTGAGAGATATGCATGAGCACCTATGCTGATCAGGTAAATGTCAAAATACACTGTCCGTTCCAAGCTCACCATTTCATATAGTGCTATGTCTTCATCCTCCTCCATTAGAGGACCAGAGTCAAAAAAGTGCTTGGATCTCTCCTCACGATTCTTCATGCCTGTAACAGAAAGCATCAACATTATGACAATAAAAAGAGACATATGATATGAGGGTGGAGGTGAAAACAAAGATAAATGTAGAGAGTGTGTGTGTGTGCGCGCGCAGGTTTGTGTAAGGAGAGAGAGAAGTGAGGGATGGAAGACTGGAAACTAATAGAAATACAAAAACATTTGAAAAGATAGTTGCAAGGTGTAGGAGTAAATACTGAGTGAGTGCTTGCTTACGTTTTAGGTAGCTGGACTGCGTGTGTCTGAAGTTGGTGGACAGCTCCTGCAGGCTCCCTGCCAAAGAGGACACCACATTTCTCAGCAGCCTCTCCTCCTGCTCTGTGCAGTGCCCACAGCGAGACTGCAGACCGGTCACTGCACGCTGACATCGGTGGAACATCTACATAGACAAAGGAGAGAGCACTCAATAAATCTTTGCCATAAGACAAAAAAACTTTGACCTTTGTACAATTTAAATTCAAAATAAATAATTATCATCATCTACACAGAACCAAGTAAATGAGAACACGGAGAAATGCTCACTGAAAAATATATATCTTATTCTACTATATAACAAGAATGGACAATAATTGTTGACATACAGTATTACATCAGCAGGCTCTATATACTGTAGGCCCTTATAAAAGCCACAAACGTTAAGTCTTAAATATAAATCAGATCATACTATCTAACAAATGACTATTCATAACAATAATAGTTAGGAACTCATAGGCGCAGTTATGGAAAAAGTACCCAATTGTCATACTTGAGTAAAAGTCAAGATAATTTGATAAAAAAATTACAAGTAAAAGTAACCCAGTAAAATACTACTTGAATAAAAGTCTACAAGTATTTTTTATTATTTTTTTACCCCAATTTCGATCGTCTCATCACTGCAACTCCCCAACGGGCTCGGCAGGCGAAGGTCGAGTCATGCGTCCTCCGAAACATGACCCGCCAAACCGCGCTTCTTAACACCTGCCCACTTAACCCGGAAGCAAGCCGCACCAATGTGTCGGAGTAAAAATGTATGCACTCACTAACTGTAAGTCGCTCTGGATAAGAGCGTCTGCTAAATGACTAAAATGTAAAATGAAACACTGTTCACCTGACGACCGCAGTCAGCCTGCAGGTGCCCGGCCCGCCACAAGGAGTCGCTAGAGCGCAATGAGCAAGTAAAGCCCCACCGGCTAAACCCTCCCCAAACCCGGAAGACGCTGGGCCAATTGTGCGCCGCCCTATGGAACTCCCGATCACAACCGGTTGTGATACAGCCCGGGATCGAACCAGGGTCTGTAGTGATGCCTCTAGCACTGCGATGCAGTCCCTTAGGCCGCTGCGCCACTCGGGAGCCCCTAAAGTATTTGGTTTTAAATATACTTAAGTATCAAAAGTAAATGCAATTGCTAAAATATACTTAAGTATCAAAAGTAAATGCAATTGCTAAAATATACTTAAGTATCAAAAGTAAGAGTTCAAATTCCTTATATTAAGCAAACTAGACGGCACCAAAAATGTATTATTGCATTTTTTAACAGATAGCCAGGGCACACTACAACACTCAGACATAATTTACAAATGAAGCATTTGTGTTTAGTGAGTCCGCCAGATCAGAGGCAGTAGGGATGATCAGGGAATTGGAAAATGTTCCTGTCCTGTTAAGAATTCAAAATGTAACGAGTACTTTTGGGTGTCAAGGAATATGTATGGAGTAAAAACTACATTATTTTCTTTAGGAATGTAGTGGAGTAAAAGTTGTCAAAAATATAAATAGTAAAGTGAAGTATAGATACCCAAAAAAACGATCTAAGTAGTACTACAAAAATATTTGTACTTAAGTACTTTACACCACTGCATAGGCGTTGGCTTTTCCAGAAGGACACTTATGAGGTGTGTCACATTTTGCCTCAGCAAGTTTCCTATGTAGTAATAATAAATGTGACTTCTCTTCAAAGTTCTTTCAATGGGGTTTTTTGTATAGACTCCCATCGCTGTCACTGGCCTACCTGTGTGATCTCCTGAGTGGTGATCTCTATGGCATGCTCCTCTTCACTGCTGTCATCCAGGGTAGGACGGTTCATGTGCTTGTCATGAAGGGCAGCCAGCTCCTTCATTTTCTGCCGGACCCGTGTGATTTCATACTGAATCTGAAAGCCCACGCAACCACAGGATTAACACGAGGCACGAGAAAACAAGACATTGAAAGATCCAAAGCTCCAAGTAAAAAATCAATTTTAAAGAAAGACGACTGACATTGGATTTAGGAATTTTATATAGGCTAATACATATTAGGCCGACATTTTCTAAAGTATCTATAGCTCAATAGTTTCATTGTTTATGATGGTGAAACTAAGCATTTGAAGACTAGTAATAAACTTTTCATACTGAAGTAGTTAAGAGCATGTGATTGTTTCTTACCTCAACTACCCCATCTACCCACTTGGGCGGCAGTCTCTTGGTGACTCCGATGGCAGCTTCTGGGTCCAGACTGATCCCTGAGACCAGGGCCATGCGGTCATCAGCCAACTGATGGCAAAATCATACATATTACACAGTTATCACTACCCATTTGAAACATTGTTTGCAAACTTTCCAACCCATACAAAGCACGGTTAAAAAATGTCCCTTGTGACTGAAAGTACAGTTTGGATATGAGGAGATTGGACAGTACCTCATCAAGCTCCTAATGGGATTGGCAGACCCCAGCGAAGTCCCATTCAATGAGGAGAGAGGGAGAGGTGAGATGAAGTGAGACAGCAGTGAAAGTAAGTGAGCCCCAGACAAAAAGCAGTGATCAGCTTCCCACAGAGACATTTTGCATGCACTCGCACAGACACTGTTTAAAGAGGGATCATACACGTTCCAAAATGTCTCATTTTGAGTCACCAGATTCTGTGACTGACTGAAGAAAAGTCTAAAATAATTAATTTTATGTCAATGAATTGAGGTTCTTCAACCCTGTGAAATCCCCCTTTAAAGGGTATCTTTGAGAAATCTATAAAAATTGTGAGGAACAAATAACTGGATATTGGGCCAAAACATTAAAGGCCCAGTGCAGTCAAACATGTGATTTTCCTGTGATATAAACTCAGCAAAAAAAGAAACGTCCTCTCACTGTCAACTGTGTTTATTTTCAGCAAACTTAACATGTGTAAATATTTGTATGAACATAACAAGATACAACAACTGAGACATAAACTGAACAAGTTCCACCGACATGTGACTAACAGAAATTGAATAATGTGTCCCTGAACAAAGGGGGGGTCAAAATCTAAAGTAACAGTCAGTATCTTGTGTGGCCACCAGCTGCATTAAGTACTGCAGTGCATCTCCTCCTCCTGGACTGCACCAGATTTGCCAGTTCTTGCTGTGAGATGTTACCCCACTCTTCCACCAAGGCACCTGCAATTTCCTGGACATTTCTGGGGGGGAATGGCCCTAGCCCTCACCCTCTGATCCAACAGGTCCCAGAAGTGCTCAATGGGATTGTTGTTACACGTGGTCTGCCACTGTGAGGACGATCAGCTGTCCGTCCTGTCTCCCTGTAGCTCTGTCTTAGGCGTCTCACAGTACGGACATTGCAATTTATTGCCCTGGCCACATCTGCAGTCCTCATGCCTCCTTGCAGCATGCCTAAGACACGTTCACACAGATGAGCAGGGACCCTGGGCATCTTTCTTTTGGGTGTTTTTCAGTAGAAAGGCCTCTTTAGAGTCCTAAGTTTTCATAACTGTGACCTTAATTGCCTACCGTCTGTAAGCTGTTAGTGTCTTAACGACCGTTCCACAGGTGCATGTTCATTAATTGTTTATGGTTCATTGAACAAGCATGGGAAACAGTGTTTAAACCCTTTACAATGAAGATCTGTGAAGTTATTTTGATTTTTACGAATTATCTTTGAAAGACAGGGTCCTGAAAAAGGGACGTTTCTTTTTTTGCTGAGTTTATATATGCACACTACCAGTCAAAAGTTTGGACCCACCTACTCATTCAAGGGTTTTTCTTTATTTTTACTATTTTCTACATTGTAGAACAATAGTGAAGACATCAAAACAATAAAATAACACATATGGAATCATGTAGTAAACAAAAAAGTGCCACCCTTTGCCTTTATGGCAGCTTTGCACACTCTTTGCATTCTCTCAACCAGCTTCACCTGGAATGCTGTTCCAACAGTCTTGAAGGAGTTCCCACATATGCTGAGCACTTGTTAGCTGCTTTTCCCTTCACTCTGCCGTCCGACTCATCTCAAACTATCTCAATTGGGTTGAGGTCGGGGGATTGTGGAGGCCAGGTCATCTGATGCAGCACTCCATCACTCTCCTTCTTGGTAAAATAGCCCTTACACAGCCTGGAGGTGTGTTGGTTCATTATCCTGTTGAAAAACAAATATAGTCCCACTAAGACCAAACCAGATGGAATGGCATATAGATGCAGAATGCTGTGGTAGCCATGCTGGTTAAGTGTACCTTGAATTCTAAATAAATCACAGACAGTGTCACCAGCAATGCACCCCCACACCATAATACCTCCTCCTCCATGCTTTACGGTGGGAAATACACATGCGGAGATCATCCGTTCACCCACACCGCGTCTCACAAAGACACGGCGGTTGGAACCAAAAATCTCAAATTTGGACTCCAGACCAAAGGACACATTTCCACCGGTCTAATGTCCATTGCTCGTGTTTCTTGGCCCAAGCAGGTCTCTTCTTATTATTGGTGTCCTTTAGTAGTGGTTTCTTGGCAGCAATTCGACCATGCTTCACACAGTCCCCTTTGAACAGTTGATGTTGAGATGTGCCTGTGACTTGAAGTGTGTGAAGCATTTATTTGGGCTGCAATTTCTGAGGCTGGTAACTCTAATGAACTTATCGTCTGCAGCAGAGGTAACTCTGGGTCTTCCATTCCTGTGGCAGTCCTCATGAGAGCCAGTTTCATCATAGCACTTGATGGGTTTTGCGACTGCACTTGAAGAAACGTTCAAAGTTCTTGAAATGTTCCATATTGACTGACCTTCATGTCTTAAAAGTAATGATGGACTGTTCTCTTTGCTTATTTGAGCTGTTCTTGCCATAATATGGACTTGGTGTTTTACCAAATAGGGCTATCTTCTGTATACCCCCCCTACCTTGTCACAACACAACTGATTGGCTCAAACGCATTTAGAAGGAAAGAAATGCCACAAATTAACTTTTAAGAATGCACACCTGTTAATTGAAATGAATTCCAGGTGACTACCTCATGAAGCTGGAGAGAATGCCAAGATTGTGCAAAGCTGTCAAAGCAAAGAATCTCAAATATAAAATATATTTTGATTTGCTTAACACTTTTTTGGTTACTATATGATTCCATATATTATTTCATAGTTTGTCTTCACTATTATTCTACAATGTAAAAAATAGTAAAAATAAAGAAAAACCCTTGAATGGGTAGGTGTGTCCAAACTTTTGACTGGTAGTGTGTGTGTGTGTGTGTGTGTGTGTGTATGTATATATATATATATATATATATATATATATATATATATATATATATGTTCGGAATAATACTGTTAAATTGTGAAAATGATGATAATGCCCTTTTAGTGTACGAGCGGTTTGAAAAGACCGTCTGAAATGTCAGCTTGTTTTGGTGGGATGGAGTTTTGGCCTGCCTGGGGACATCACAAGTTGGTAAATTAGTTAAGCTGTGGCTGCGGATCTGACTTTTTCAGGATCTTTAGTCCGCCGACTAAAAGATCCAGAGCTTCCCGAAGACTCTGGCATTTGCGGATCACGTTCTACGTATGTTTATTAGGTACACTAGTCCTGGGTCAGACCTCCCTTTGCCTCCAGAACAGCTTGAATTCTTTGTGCATGGAAATGTTGCTCAATTGGTATCAAATGATTTAACGTGTGCCAGGAAAACATTCTCCACACCATTACACCACTGCCACCAGCCTGTACCGTTGACACCAGGATGGTGCCATGGACTCTTGCTGCTTAAGCCACATCCTGACTGCCATAAGCATGATGCAACAGGATCTGGGTTTCGTCAAACTAGGCAATGTTTTTCCACTCCTCAATTGTCCAGTGTTGGTGACTGCGTGCCCACTGGAGCCGCTTCTTGTTTTTAGCTGATAGGAGTCAAACCCGGTGTGGTCGTCTGCTGCAATAGCCCAGCTGTGACAAGGACCGACGAGATATGCGTTCCGAGATGCCGTTCTGCACGCCACTGTTGTACTGCGCCGTTATTTGCCTGTTTGTGGCCCGCCTGTTGATTCTTGCCATTGCCCTACGACCTCTCATCAACAAGCTGTTTTCGCCCCCACAGGACCGCCGCTGACAATGTTTGTCGCATCATTCTCGGTAAACCCTAGACACTGTTGTGCGTGAAAAGCCCAGTTTCTGAGATACTGGAACCAGCGCGCCTGGCACCGACGATCATACCACGCTCAAAGTCACTTAAGTCACTTGTTTTGCCCATTCTAACATTCAATCGAACAGTAACTGGATGCCTGCGTTATATAGCAACCCACGGCCACGAGACTCGCCGTCTGTAGGAGCGAACCATTTTCGTGAACGGGGTGGTGTACCTAATAAACTGGCCACTGATTGTATATTCTCTATGTGCAGAGAACAGGCTACTCAGGCGAATTATGCTTGTTTAATAAAGTTAGATCAAGCTGAATCAATGTCAGCAAGATCTCACATAATGACCACAGTATTCTACATAACAGAAACGAATATAATAGCACAACGTTACTGTAAGACAAAAACACCACAGCGTTTAATTGTCAATGATAATTCTTTAAGTTTTACCCATAGTAACCAACCATTTGATCTCAATCAGTTTAATGGGGATATACATTTTGATCTTGAGTTAGTGTTGTTTAGAAGTAGCCTACAGTGTTGTTTTGAAGAATGTACAGGGAGCAAATTTTAGAGAAGATGTTGTTAACAAACTGTAGCATAGTCTACCTGTGTATTTTGCCTAGAGACGCACACAGTTGAGTTTTGGCCTCATGAGAGATGATATTTTTTTGGGGTGTCTTACAGTAACGTTACACTATGCTATTATATTCGGTTCTGTTATGTAGAATACTGTGATCATTATGTGATCTTGCAGACATCGAGTCAGCTTGATCTAACTTTGATCTAACTTCACGCTAGTAGCCTGTTCTCCGCACGGGGGTCACGTTCGAGCTGATCACTTTTGTCAAGACGTTGACCAACGTCGGTCTCCGCCTTTCAAAGTGTGTTGCGTTATGGGTATAAAGAAGCATGAACTTTACAAAAATCATGTGATCAAAGGTCATGACGTTTTTGATGAAGTCAGATTCAAGTCGCTGCAGTTGCTTCTTACCAACCGCACCATGCAGCCATCACCTCCATTGTGGGAGGCACCATTTGTCAACCAATCATTGGGGTGTTTTTGTTTGACCCAAGAGAACGTGGCCAAAGAAGTGATTGAAACAGGAACCAATTTTTCTGTGATACTAAAGCTACAGGGGATTCAAATGAAAGTGATATTTGAGACCTCTCTAACCAATTAATTTTACACTTTATTTACATTTTACATTTTAGTCATTTAGTTAGTGGTCCTCTGTAGCTCAGCTGGTAGAGCATGGCGTTTGTAACGCCAAGGTAGTGGGTTCAATCCCCGGGACCACCCATACACAAAAATGTATGCACGCATGACTGTAAGTCGCTTTGGATAAAAGCGTCTGCTAAATGGCATATTATTATTATTATTTAGCAGACGCTCTTATCCAGAGCGACTTACAGTTAGTGTGCATATATTTTCATACTGGCCCCCCGTGGGAAACAAACCCACAACCTTGGCGTTGCAAGCGCCATGCTCTACCAACTGAGCTACACGGGGTTATGTTTTCAGTTCGTGAGTGTGTGATATGGGGGTATAGACATTTATAAAGAAAAACCTAATCAATAATAGCTATTTTGACACTGCCATGTTGATCTGAGCCTTGCTGTTGGTAAACCACTATAGTATCCATCTTTCGGCTGTCGCAGATGCACATCCCCTGACTTCACTCGCCGACTGTTGGATCCACAGCCACTGAATTAGTTAAAAGGGATACTTCAGGATTTTAGCAATGAAGCCCTTTAGCTACTTCCTCAGAGTCAGATGAACTCATGGATACCATTTGTCTCTGCATCCAGTATGAAGGAAGTTAGAGGTAGTTTCGCGAGCCAATGCTAACTAGCGTTAGAGCAATGACTGGAAGTCTATGGTATCTACTACTGTAGCATGCTAGCAGTTATCATATACTTCCAGTCATTGCGCTAACTCTAGTTAGTAACTTCCATCAAACTGCACGCAGAGACATAAAAATTGTATCCACAAGTTCATCTGACTCTAGGTAAGTAGATGAAGTAGATCCCTGCCAATAACAGCTAGTTTTAAGTTTTCCCCCCTCCCCACTCAGACCACTCCCAGACAGTTCTAGCAAAATTATTGCTTGAGAAATGGCTCTTTGCTAAGAAACTATTTGTTTCTTTTTTTACCATTTTAATTGAAAACAATCACAGTAAGGTATTTAATTGTTACCCATAAATTATTTGATATTGAGATAAAAATGGCTGCATTGGACGTTTAACCCCTCTGAGATCAATTCCAAAATGGTGACAAAAATAGTAGCAACCTATTGAGGTAAAGACGCTTATCTTCAGGAGCTAGGCCTACATACATTGGGTCAGTGAAGTGTGACATAAGAGCGTGTGTGAAGGCAAAGATATAGGGCTAGCTTATGTCCCAGATCCCCAAATGATTAGCCTAACCGCAGAACCATTTCATATAGGCCTAGAGAAAGGAAAGATGCAGGACAAAGATTAACATTATAAGAGGATTTTGATATGCAGATCACTCAGCGTGAGCATGTAGAACACCATACAAGAGACAGTGCCATAAAAACAAGGAGCACCTAAGCTATATCAATCAGATAAACTCAAAGCCTAGTAACCACCAGATTTGCTCTTGATCCAAACAAACATTTGATAGTTGGTGCTATCAGTGCCAACAAAATTCTGAGTAGCCTATCCAAGCTACTATCCACGATCAGGTGAATGAAACGAAGTCAGGAATTTCAAAGTCTGGATTGAAATCTACTAGGAAGCTGCTGCACACAATAACCGTCCCACAGCCAAAACACCTTCGAGCCCAGAAGTAGGGTGAATTAATGAATTAATGAGGGATTGAAAGGGAAAACTACAAACAATTTAGAGTTTTGAAACTATACAAACGAAATTAGGCTACAACATATTATAGACTTACATATACAGTATTTGTAAAAGATCCTGCATCCTGGTCAATAATTTAAAATAAAATGTATCAGTCCAGGATGTTTGAAATGTAACAATGACCAACAGTGCAAACTAGGTATTCTAAATTCTAGCAAACAAATATCTTAGTAACAACCATATTAATCTAACGTTTATTAAATAAGTTTAAAAGAACAGTTTACCAAGCACAGGATCAACTAAATCTATAACTGAGACCACAGCACCATCTAGCCTAATGGGAGGTTTTTTAGGTAGACGTGCAACTCACTAAGGCAAAGGGGCAAATACAGAGGCCACACACTATCAACAAACAACACCTCACGAAATGTAACATGTCAATTGTTACATTTGACAAAAGACCAACCAACTCATTCCAGCATGCACTGTGGTTGTGACTTCTTTATCAAGTATTGAACACTGCCCCTAAAAATGTATTTCATGTTCTACCTTGATCTTTTACTTAGTTTCTTACAATGACAAATGCATTGCTTCAATTGACTATCGTGTCAAAGGAAAATGCACGCTCTTTGATGATTGGTAGCAAACTGAGCTGGTCAAATATGTTGGCTAGACAGGAAATGCAAGTTGGGGCATCAGTATTCCAAATGCATGCCTCTCTGACATGACTCAATGCAAATGTGCGCATCTAGCTTGACAGCAACATTGCTTGACAGCTAGTTACCTAGCTAGCTGCTGCCTTCTAGATTGACGGCTAAACGCAGCATTAGCCAACATCAGGTTAATGTTTGGTAGATAGTCACTCGCCAGTTAGCTAAGAAATACTTAACCAAGTTACGTCTAACTTATGAATGTGTTAGCTATCATAACACACACAAATCAAATGTCAAATCCAGACGATTAACGTTAGACTCACCGCAGCATTGCTACGTGTACTCAGAGTACGACGGGGGTCGTATGTACTCACTTGCTCAGCCAATATCTGCCGATTTTGGATTGCATTGTTCCGCATTAATAAGAAGGCATCGGTCAGGCGCCTAGTTGCCATGATTAATTTACACAAGAAGGATGTACAGCTATCAAATAACAACCAGTGGCAGTAGCTACGACGAGAACCTAGCTAGCTAGTTTACTTTTAGTAAGTTACAATACAAGGAAAGTTAACTAGCCAGCAAAACAACAGGCACGCTCGCCCACCGGCTAATCGAGGGGTTCTTTCCTTTTCTATCTTCATATACTTTGTTCTGTATCTGTCGCTTTCACGAAATACATAAATAAAACCATAAAATATGACCGATACCGTTTGTTTTCAATGAAAAATGGAAAGGAGAGAGCGGGTCGGTGGTAAAAGAACGGCCTTCTCTAGCTACGTGGAAACGTAAATACACTTCTTTTTCTTCTTCTTCTTCTTCGGTGGGGTTTATCGGCGGTTGCCATCCAACGTTATGGTGCATTACCGCCACCTACTGTACTGGAGTGTGGGCCAGAGACGGAGAAACTAAATCCTACCTGACAGCCCCGTTGCTCTTAAAAAAGATAACAAAATATTTGAAACTATATCTAATGACGTTCTACTCAATATACTCTTTAAACTAATTTCCTGTATCCCCTTCTCCCTCATACTAAATATCATCCTCTCTCTTTCCCTCTGATACTGCCCACACTGTAGCAATACATGCTCCAAGGTCTCTGTTTCCTGACAATAATCACACTTTCCTGTTGGATGCTTTCCTATCACATTTAATGTCTTATTCAACTGGCTGTGTCCCACCCTTAATCTTGTAAAAATAGCCTCCTCTCTTCTGTCCCTTCCTGCCGTCCTCCCCTCCCCGACTTTCCTCTGTACTTGAAATAAATGCCTTCCCTTATTATCTCTATTCCACTGCTCCTGCCATCTCTGCACCATCACTGTATATATCAGTATTTTTGCCTCTGCCTTGCTAATTGAAACTTCAACATCAACATCCCGACTACTAAGAGCTTGTTTAGCCAGTACATCTACTGCCTCATTCCCCTCCACCCCCACATGGGCTGGGACCCAAGTAAATCTTATCTGTATACCCATCTGTTTAATCCTGCCATGGGTTTGTTGCACCTCATAAAGCACGTCTTGTCTGCCTTGTGAGCTAAAGGACTGGAGACTCATTAACACTGCACATGAATCAGAGCAAATAACTACTCAGTCTTGTTTGACTTCCTCCACCCACTGCAAGGCCAACAGTATGGCCATCAGCTCCGCCATATATACAGCCAGATGATCTGTAATATGTTTCCTGACTTCCACCCCACATTCCTACACTACAAATGCTGACCCAGTACGTCCTGTCCTTGGATCTTTTGAACCATCTGTGTAAATGGCCACAAAATCCTGATACACAGTATCCAGATGTCTCTTAAACAAATCAAATGGATCAACACTCTCCCTATCTTTCTGTAGTCTCTCCAACACTTCTAGATCAACTACTGGAGGTGGGAGTAGCCATGGTGGAATTACAGAAATAGCTACCGTTGGACTGAACTCCCTTCCATACAGTCCCATCTCCTTCGCCTGGGTATTACCCACCCACCCAAAGCTTGTGTTCGGTCTTCTCTCATGTTCTCAGCATGCCTGTAAAATCCTTCTAGGTTGACCCAATAATTCATTGCCAGCCGCTGTCTCCTAATCTGCAATGGCATATCCCCCATCTCCACCTGTAATGCAGCCACTTCTTCTTCTTCTTCTTCTTCTTCTTCTTCAATGAGGTTTAATGGCGGTTGGCATCCAATAAATGTTGCATTACCGCCACCTACTAGACTGGAGTACAACTCCCTTATATTTTGCTTGAAAAAATTAAAAAATTTAAAATAAACAAATACCCTACCATCTAACACTACACTCACAAAAAATTAAGAATAAAACATATATATATCACACTCCACTATTTAAATCTATTTAGTCCTACTTCAGGCCTAAGCCTGAAAGAATGGGACACCACCACTTAACACACCCTGTAACTCTTCTGAAGTCAAGTCTCGCACACCCAAAACCTCTCTGCAGCTGCCACCACAACCTCTATTTTCTGCGATTTACGTTCCATCCCTGCAGTACAGTTGATAACCATTGCTATAAATGCCAAAAATCCAATCTTACTGAAACATATCACTTGTTGGTTTATCCCTCTGTATTGCTACAGATCTACTACTCACACCACTCCTTTCAGGATCCCTCCCCCTTGACCCATCTTCCTCTACTTTCTTCACTGCCTCAGCATATATGACAACTTCTGCACTACTCTAACCCTGGAAACCTCCAAGCAGACCCGGCCGGGGTTTGGGGTTTGAGAAGTCAACGAGAGAAGTGAAAAATTATTCCTTAGTTCTTAATTTTCTCGAAATCTAAAGGCACAACCTATATTGGAGACAATGTGTTAAATAGTTGAACATGTTATTACTCCAACTATGGGAAAGTGACAAACTGACACGTTTTTATTTTTGTCAAAAACAACTTTATATCGAAGGACTGCCTTTGATTTATCGTCATGCACATGCGCAGTTTGGCTCGAGACGACTGTTAGACCTGTGTTTCTGCGCATGAGCTTAGCTAGCCAACGTCGCCATGACATCGCCTACAAGTGTGATCGGGGATTTCTATTGGAGAAGCAGTTTCTGCCTGTCTTCATACTGTACTGTCTTTGGCAAGATGGTGGTGACAAAACACTTTCGGGTCAACACTTTCATAATAAAAGTCCTCATTTTAATTGAAGACCTCTATAAAGGAGAATCGTTTTTTAAACCTCGATAAAACTAAATCTAATCATCATTGATATTAATATTTTGTATATTTTCATAACATGAAAACATGTAAACGAGAACATTTTTTCCCCGGGTCAATCCCACAAGGTATGTTCTCTGTAGACGACGGTTTATTTGCTGGTTCATTTTTGACGATAACGTGCACAAATTCATCGGTCAAGAGTTAAAGATCAGCCATCCTCGGCGTGTTTACGATTGACTCCATTATTACAGTGACTGGCTACATGGACTGCAGTTTTTCAGCACATGATAAATAACGTTTTGTTGATTAGTAGTGCATTTAATACAGTAGTCTTATGCAAAGACTGCAATGAGATGCCTGTTGTGTTTACCGTACTGTTTGTTACATGCGCGCTTAATCTATGCGGCTATTTTGAGGAAAACTCTCCACCTGAAGGGAAAGCGTATCATTGAGTTGGGCGCAGGGACTAGCATTGTTGGCATTTTGGCAGCACGATTGCGTAATATGTTGGTTCATTCTTTGTCCATCCAGTAGAGGTCGGTAATGATGTTCAGTAGCAGCCACTGTTTTCAGTAGCCTGAATCATAATTGTTAAATTTTGTTATATCCATTAATATATTTTTAATAGCTGTTCCCATCACACTGTTCCATCATGTCACAAACATTAGCCTACAAATGCACTTTTCAAAGACTTTGAAACACTAAAAAAGGTTTAAATCACGCAATCATTTATGGGGTATTTACCTCATATTTCCCACTCTCACAGGAGCGGATGTGACCTTGACAGACCTCCCCCTTGTTGTCCCTCAACTGCAAAGCAATGTCTCTGCAAACATGCCATCTTCCGGCTGGCCTTCTTTCGCCCCCTCCGTCCTCCCCCTCTCCTGGGGCCAGTACCAGGCCAGCTTCCCCTCAGACTGGGACCTGGTGCTGGGTGCAGATATTGTGTACCTGGCTGAGACTTACCCCCTCCTTCTGGACACGCTGGCTCACCTGTGCAAGGACGGGGCTGTGGCATACCTCTCATCCAAGATGCGAGGAGAGCACAGGACACCTGGCTTCTACAGAGACACTCTGCCACAGAGTTTCCATGTAGAGCTGGTGCACCGCGACCCCACACAGAACATCAACATCTACCGCGCTACTCAGAGAGGGAAACAGTGACCACAATGAGACTGGATAGGGTTGGGAGACTGTGATGAACAGTTGAATAGGTTGAGACTTGGAGGGGAATAACACAACAGTGCCTGACTCTCTGAATCCTCTGGTCAAGAGGGAGTCTTCTAGACATCCTCTCTGAGACAAGTACATGACTGTTACTGAGTATTTTACTGCCAGAACACATACACCCTGATACATTACTATGGTCAGAGAGAAAAGACAGAACATGCACACATACAAACACTTTTTGTAGGTGCTGGATACCAAAGGAGAGACTTTTGAATAGACACAAAAGAGCAAAGGCTCCTCACTCTGCTTTTAGTATTCCCAACTGCTATTTTACACAATATATACACCAATAGGTCTTCATGGTCAAGTAAGAAACATAAATAAAATAATACTTTGTGAGCAGTAAAATCAGTGCACAGATACTTTTCCTGTCTTTGTCAGGTTACTACAGTCAAATCATGTGAAGTTGTGTTTGACCCGGTTTGATGAAGTGCTATATTGTGTAGGTTGAAGGGGTTGTTGATTACTGGGAAAATATTGTTTATACCATGACCATCCACTTACATAACTTTTTTGTCAACATGGACAGATCGGCCCCCACTCCCTCCGCCTGTACATACTGCATCCCCTCTCTCTCCTGCTCTCTGCTGATGTGCAGAGTTTCTGTTCAGAAAAGAAAAGCCTGTTTGTTCCGCTGGAGAGTTTCAAAGAAAGCGAGACCGGCAGTCTTTCCCTCTCCATCTCTCTCTGTGCTATAGCTCATCCGACAAAACAACAGATCCCTATCTATATTCAGAGTCTGCTCTCCACCAGTGATCCACAGAGTCCCCACATGAGAAACTGTCATTCACTGTGTGTGTAATAATCATTTGATCAACATTGATATAGACCTTAATTGTAACAATAATGCCCAATGCAAGTTGGACGAGAAGTAACTTGTGGTACAACATAAAATACAATGTTATATGCATTACTTTCAAATGCCTATTGTGTCTGTAAGATAAATACATATTTTTTAAATTATCAAATGATTGATTGAGCAGCAAAACTTCCAAGAAAGAAAGTAAATGAAATGTTTTAAACTTTTTAGCAACATAATCTCCTTGTCTGCTTTGCCGTTATAATTGATGACCTGTTGTAATGCTTCTTATAATGCTTTTTTACTTTTTTGCAATGTTTTGCAATGTCAGTACTTTTAAGCACATCAACCATGCACACACAAAGTGAAGCATGTCAACCATCAGTGTCATTTCAGCATTGTACAAGCAAACATGACAATCAAGTTATTTAGGAAGACATCATTGGAAAGATATCATCTTGTATAGTGTCATCCTCAAATCTTCCACCCCTGCAGTCCCTAATCCTCAATCTGACCCCAATTGTTTCAGATATTCAGTCCCAATAAATTCATGGCAGACAGCCTTTGTCGCCCCCAAACAATTGAGTTCAGCCAAAAAACGCTGAAGTAAGCATTTGGGAGCAGATGTTGTTTTTTGAACTGCTGTGCCACATTGGTCCGTGTGTATGTACAGACACAGTCCATGTTCCCACTTCTCTCATCCTGCTATATGTCAGCCCAGGGAATGTGACTGTGTGGGGGATGTTTGTTGTGACCAGGAGACTGTGCCTTTTAAAATACCTTAATTAAAGAATTCCACTGTGATGTTTTGACTGGGAATGTTGGATGTGCACAAGAGGAGGAAGGCCTCTCTGGCGCTGACAGGGGAGTGAGGGTGTGTGGTATGAGGAGGGGGGGCTCAATAACATTCTCTTTTTAAAGAAGTTGCCCAGTTGGCGTGGACAGCATCAGACCATACCCTAACAGCAAGGACCTTCATCCAGACGCGCTTACCAGCGGTATGTGTGATATGACAGTCGTTGGATTATTATGTGCTATAACTATATTTTTATTTAATATTTATACAAACCCACACTTGTTGGTTTGATCTAAAGTTTGACATTTGTATGCATGTCTGGACTATAAAAGTGTAGTTTTCAATAGTGAAACTGCATCTCATTTGATGAAATAGAGAAAACATATTTTTCAAAATGCTAAGAGCTATTCCGTGGTTAAAAGGCATACATTAGGGATACAACAATAACATAATTTTTCCCTCTACAATCATTTCAGAAGTCAAAAGTCAGTCCATGGTTTCAAACCTGGTGTGATGGAGTTCTGGGCTGGTGATGGGCAACCACCCCTGTATGCCAAATTTGGGACTGTTCCTGGACGAAACTTTGCACATGCGTGAGTTCAGTTCACTGTAAGCTGTTTCAAAGTGAAAGTGTGTTTGTCTCTGTGAAAGCTTGTCAGGTGAGAAACCTAAACAAATAGCTATAGTCTGTTTAGTTTGTTTTGATGTATCTTTGTTTGCAAACAGAAGCAGGGCAGAATGTTCTTAAGCTGAGCAGAATGTTCATAATCCTAAGCAAAAGAAACCTGCCTGCAATAGTAACGCATAAAGATCATGTTAATAAGGTTGTTTGTATTCATTCAAAAATAAATTTGACTTACAAGTAAAGATGGATTAACCAGAATTGACTATAGTATGCAATATGTTCTTTATTGCCTATATGGGTTATTAGATGTCCTTGTAACATGTTACTACACTGTGTCCTGCAATGCTCGGTATGGGGGTAATCTCCATGTTTTATTTCCTACCCTGTTATTTCCACAGATATCAGGACAAGCATCAGGCAGCAGATTTTCAACCGTACCTTTGTGAGCGGCTAGACCGGGGCAGGGAGCCCAGCTGTTGGACAGTACCAGGTTCTAGAACAGGAGGGGTCCTACAGGACTATACAAACTGGACTGATCAAGATCTGTCGCCCTCTGCCCCTCATTTCCCCTTTGCTCTAGACAACCAGCCCCGACAGCTCCACGGTTTAAGGGACTATCAGGCTCAAGATAAAAGAGAGAGAGAATGGCTGGTGGTAGAGGCTCATAGAGCAGCAGCTAGGGAGAGGGAAAGGGAGTGTGAGAGGAGGATGCAGAGGGAGGGGTTGCAGAGGAGGTGGGAGCCCTGTAGTCCTGTCCGCTACAGGAGGGAGCCAGCCAGGAGGAGTTTGAGCGACACTAGCTATCGGGAGCTGGAGGCCTGGGCGGCGCGCTACAGCCACTCACTCCCCAGGAAGAGACGCCTGGAGGCAGGGCTGTGGGGAGCCCAGGGGACGCAGGAGTGTGAGAGAGTCCTGGAGAAAGATTCATGGGGCAACAGAGGTGGAACAGAACCCAGAGCAAGTGCAATACATCTGGCAGGACTACCTCAGCCGAGAGAATGGGGACAGTGGGAGAGAAGGGACACACAGAAAACTATGTCCCACAGTTTGTCTCAGCCTGTCATTCCTGATACAACATACCCATCAGACACCAAGGAGAATGAGACAAGCTACCAGAAGAGGGTGTTTAGTCAACCTCCAGGCTACATTCCACCTCCGCCTTATAACGCCACACATAACATTTCAACAGTAATGCAACATGCTGAGAAATATACCACTATAAAAGCAGTGGCTTCTGTGTACGCAGGGTGGTATCAGGGAGCTAGCAGACACACATACTGCACACTGCCTACTCCAAGGAAGCAAGACTACTCTGTACTAGACTTTCATAGGGAGAGGGGAGGGGGAGAGAAGTTGATGAAAGAGGAGTGGAAGCAGAGGACCTGGTCTGATCCTGGAGGGCACAGGCAGCAAGGACATGCTATAGTTGGTCAATGGACAGGCTCCTCTGCCCATCCACAGAACATCCGGTCTGATAGCCTCTCACCTCTGCTGCAGTCCCCACAACAGCCTCAGATGGCCAACCTCTGTGAGACGGCCAACCTCAGTGCCACCATGGAAAGGAAAGTCAGCCTAAAGAAAAGCAGAGGAGGGGAGACCATATTTTGCTTGGTGTCTCGCATGGGTGGAACGGCAGGGTTGTCAAGTTCTCCTGAAGAACCACTAAAACTCCTTTACCTGCCACTTTCCACCACCTCACCTCTGACAACTGTGTCAAACAGTGTGTTAGGCAGGGTATCTAGAGGCCTAGAGGAGTGTGGTGAGATTAATGAATCGCATAAGCTTGCAGGTGAAGTTGATTCAGTTGTGCCATCACTCCAGCATGAGTCCAGTGCTCCAGCCCAGACCCCTGCCTACATAAGAGACAGCAATCTCAAACCTAAACTGAAGGGGGCGCTAGACTGGATGGGAAGTGAGCAGGTAGCAGCCCACAGGGAGGAACTTCTCAGGGCCATTCAGAGCAGACCAAGCCTTCAAGGAGAAGAAAGAGACCGTCAAAGCCTACCCAGTACGACAGACAGTGAAGTTGCCTTGCCAGAAGGCACCCAGGTTGGTGCTTCATCCCCTGTATCCAGGAGAAAAGGGATGCAAACACTGGCTCCTGTGTCAGTCAAGTATCCCTTATGGAGGGAGCCTAGTTACATGGGCCGAGTCAAGAGTGACAATCCCTCACCTTGCTATTTGAAGGCTACTTGGGAGGAGGGTAAACCAGGTAAAGATCTGAATGATGATCATACAGAAAATAGCCCTGATGTTTGCAGTCATCCTCTTGATGTTGAAGTGAGGCGATTGGAGCTCAAGAGAGACACAGAGTCTGACAGCAGCAGTGGTCTTCTGGTCATCGACGCAACATGTGTTGTAGTCAGAGTGGAGTTCATTTTTCCTCCTAAAAAAGAACATGTCCAGTATTTGTGCTCACCAACTCCTAGTGACCCACCTGAGCCTGGTCTAGATCAAAGCTCCCCCATCGACCTTATCCCAATTCATAACCAAGTCAAGGAAGATACTTCACCTGAACAGAGCACTGATATATCAGCGCAGATCTGCCCCCTGTTAGATAGTGAAGAGCCTGTGATTGATTTTAAAGAGCTAGATGTAGAAGAGCAGGTGGATAAAGATCAACATACTCCCTCTGACACACCTTTCACTGAAACATACTTACCTCAGCAAACAGAAGACACAAGACAACTTCCTGAATCGCTTTCTCCCTCACCTTCAATCCCTGACAATAAGACATGGGAGGAGCATGCTGGTTGGATTTTGGGGATCCCTCTTCTGAGCTATAGCGTTCTGGATCAAACAGAGGAGGATGAGTTGCCACAGCCAAACAATGACAACAATGACTCCCTTGAGTGCCTTCCGAAGATTACTCTGGAGGAGCCAGTGTCAGAGGCATCACCTGAGATTGGTCAAGCTAAAGATGACATTTTGGTTACAGAGGCTGATGTCACTTTAGATGCCCAGTCTTCAGCAGACATAGTTGTAGAGCCCAAGATGGAGGTGAGAGAACAGACATGTGATTTCTCAGTGCAGAATCCCAGTGATGGTCTGCCTGACATACAGGTCATGTATTTGCATAAGACAGATATCACAAATGTTCCCCCATTCGAACACTGCCTTCAGGTCAGCCAGGATGCAGGTGAAATTGGCGATGCTGGTTTTTCCCCACCCATCTCTCAGTGCCTCAACCCACAGCGAAGTTACCCTGATTCTCCCCCACACTCACCTTTAAATACTACCTCCCCCTCTAATTCAAGATCCTCATCTCCCTCTCATCACTTCTTGACTTCACCCTCCCAGTTTACTTCTCGATCTGCTCCTCCTGAATCTAACACAGATCCCCTCTATCTTCCTGAGGAAGTGCCACTCTCTCCATCAGATATAAGCTTACCTCTTCACCCTGATCCCCCTCCCACTGAACTCTCAGACTACATCTCCCTGTTCCAATTCCCATCTCCCCCTCCCTCTCTCTCAGTCCCACTCTCCCCCTCTAGACCTCCGCCTCCCTCAGTCCCCCCCCTCCCCTCTAGATCTCCTCCTCCCTCTCCCTCAGTCCCACTCTCCCCCTATAGATCTCCCTCTCCCTCTCTCTCAGTCCCACTGTCCCCCTCCAGATCTCCCTCAGTCCCACTCTCCCCCTCCAGATCTCCTCCCCCTCCAGGCCCCTCCTCTAGACCCCAGAGTCCAGAGATACTGGTCAAGTCCTTTAACCCTGTCCTGCCTTCATCTACCACACCCACCACACATAGAGAGGGGCCCGAATACCCCAAGTCCCTCTGGGATGCAGTGAAATTCATCCGGAAGCACACAGCCCCTGATTCAGAGAATGAGGAGGAGGAGGGAGGTGAGCTGTGGGATCCAGAGAGTGCGGGTGAGGACGGTGCTGCACTAGACGAAGAGTTTGATTTGGGCATGGAGAATATGTTGTTCCAGTGTAGTGATAACCTGAGACAGGGGATATTTTTCAGCTCTGGGGGAAGCTCCCTTGAAGTAGCAAATGACTTAGAGGTGCAAAGGGATCACAAAGAGGAACACATTTTGGTAACGGATGAAGAACGCAGTGAGAAGGAGCCCAGCAGGCCAGCTGAAGATGACACACTCTCCTGCAGCAGCACAGACAGCCACGGCTCAGGGGAAACAGTCATCATGAGGGCCGAGGGAGAGTCTGACTCTGAGACAGAGACTGATGAGGAGACAGATTGTGAAGCTGAGATCATCAGTGAGGAGCCTGACACCAACGTGGAGCACTGTGTTACTGAGGGAGAGGAATGGAGCTGCATTGTGGTGCCAAAGATCTATGTTGTAGTGGAGGAGGAGCGAGAGGATGTGAGAGACAGGGAGGTGAGGGACACAGCTGAGCCTTGTCAAAACGAGAGGTATCTGTCTGAGACACAGGCGACAACACAACAAATTGAGGAAAGGGATATAGTAAACAGTCAGAAAGCAGGGGAAGGGAGAAGCTCTGAGGGGGAGGAGAGCAGAAGTCTGGTCAATGTAACCACATCTGAAAGGTTCTCTGGTGGGGCTATGGGTGATGAGGGTCAGTGTGGATGTGTAACAGTAGAGGGGCTAGAGGAGAGTGATAATGGGCAACACCATAACAATGGTGAAACAGTTTACAGTAGTCAATGCACTCAGGTGGTGGAAAGTGTTGAGGAAATGTGTAGCAGCGATGTGGCATCAGAAAATATCCTTTTGGATGAGAAATCCTGTGACTCATCCTTAATGGAGGAGTCCTCTCAGGAGGATATTCCCTGTGAGTCAAGTCAATAGGTTGGGCTGCAAGTGGCATATCATGCTATCAGAGCATGAACTTGAACTTGCATACAATTGAAAATTAGCTCATTTACATTTTAAATTCCTTCAGAGCCTTATATTGAGATTGAGGAAACGTCTATGTGTGTGGGATCTGACTTTTATAGACATACAGCATTATAAATAGTAGAACAAGGGTATTTCATTTATTAAAGGGCATTTTGCAAGGCCGCAGAGATTTGTTGTATGGCAGGGTGTAGTTATTGCCAAAGCATCTCTCAATGGTCACAATCTATTTGCTGTGTTTTCCATTAATATTTATGCTGTAAGATTATTGGCTTAGCGATGTGCATTTAGTATGATGCATTTTGACATACTCTGACATAATTATGCTTCAATAAATGTGCTGTTTTAATTTAAAATAATGTAATAAATGAACCATGCTTTAGTCTGTGTAACACATATTTTTTTAACATGTCCACAATTTGTTTATGGTATTGGTCTCCTTTTTAAGTATTGATATGTCCTCTTCATGATTTACATGACACAACAATAAACAACTCATTAGGCCTACATTTAGCAAGGTGTCTGAAATATTTTATGAACAATTAATTTATATATGACAGAGATTACATTTCCTTTATGTAGAAATAAGTAAAACACACTGGAATTATTATCACAGAATTAAATGGAGGCTACCCTTTACTGTATAACTATTGAGGTTTGAAAACGATCCTATATAAACCTTCCTTGAGTTAGGCCTACATCATGCCAATATTTTCTCACAAACCTTATTTAAAAACTTTACAAATGCGTTTCTATACAATTTGTGCATCACGTGAATTCCAATCATTTGAAGGTGACTTTGCTGAAGTGATGAAACCAGAGACGGTAGAGAAAGCGAGACACCCCAGTCCCTCATTTTTTAGTGTCTGGGCAGGGCTACTCTGGTCTACTTCTTGCCCCTGCCCCGCAGAGTGGGTGCCCTAGAAGCGAGACATCTCACTGGCTATTTTTTTCTACAATAAGTAGACCAGAGCCATTGAGCCCAACAGTGGACGCGTCATAATACCCATAAAACACGGAAATGGTTCCAACAATTTTTCCACCATTCATTTTATCCATTGCGGATTTTAGAAACACTTCAAATAAGGGCTGTGTTTCGTGTAGGCTTACCCTGTCATGACGTTTTGATAACCGTGTAAATCTCTCTCGGGCAAGGTGACATTTATCAATATATTAGTCTCTAAGTAATCTCATCATGCAAGATTACAAATCCCTACAAGCTCTTGCACTTCATCTCTAGCTGACACCTTTGCTGCCAGCTACCTACAGTGGCTTGCAAAAGTATTCACCCCCATTGGCATATTTCCTATTTTGTTGCCTTACAAACTGGAATTAAAATGGATTTTTGGGGGGGTTTGTATCATTTGATTTACACAATATGCCTACCACTTTGAAGATGCAAAATATTTTTGATTGTGAAATAAACAAGAAATAACACAAAAAAACAGAACTTGAGCGTGCATAACTATTCACCCCCCCAAAGTCAATACTTTGTAGAGCCACCATTTGCAGCAATTACAGCTGCAAGTCTCTTGGGGTATGTCTCTATAAACTTGGCACATCTAGCCACTGGGAGTTTTGCTCATTCTTCAAGGCAAAACTGCTCCAGCTCCTTCAAGTTGGATGGGTTCCGCTGGTGTACAGCAATCTTTAAGTCATACCACAGACTCTCAATTGGATTGAGGTCTGGGCTTTGACTAGGCCATTCCAATACATTTAAATGTCTCCACTTAAACCACTCGAGTGTTGCTTTAGCAGTATGCTTAGGGTCATTGTCCTGCTGGAAGGTGAACCTCCGTCCCAGTCTCAAATCTCTGGAAGACTGAAACAGGTTTCCCTCAAGAATTTCCCTGTATTTAGCGCCATCCATCATTCCTTCAATTCTGACCAGTTTCCCAGTCCTTGCCGATGAAAAACATCCCCACAGCATGATGTTGCCACCACCACGCTTCACTTTGGGGATGGTGTACTCTGGGTGATGAGAGGTGTTGGGTTTGCGCCAGACATAGCGTTTTCTTGATGGCCAAAGAGCTCAATTTTAGTCTTATCTGACCAGAGTACCTTCTTCCATATGTTTGGGGAGTCTCCCACATGCCTTTTGGCGAACACCAAACGTGTTTGCTTATTTGTTTCTTTAAGCAATGGCTTTTTTCTGGCCACTCTTCCGTAAAGCCCAGCTCTGTGGAGTATATGGCTTAAAGTGGTCCTATGGACAGATACTCCAATCTCCGCTGTGGAGCTTTGCAGCTCCTTCAGGGTTATCTTTGGTGTCTTTGTTGCCTCTCTGATTAATGCCCTCCTTGCCTGGTCTGTGAGTTTTGGTGGGCATATTTTTCCATGTTTTAATAATGGATTTAATGGTGCTCCGTGGGAAGTTCAAAGTTTTGGATATTTTTTTATAACCCAACCCTGATCTGTACTTCTCCACAACTTTGTCTCTGACCTGTTTGGAGAGCTCCTTGGTCTTCATGGTGCCGCTTGCTTGGTGGTGCCCCTTGCTTAGTGGTGTTGCAGACTCTGGGGCCTTTCAGAACAGGTGTATATATATTAGCAACTGTGGATAGTTGTTTCCAATGTTATTTCACGCTTAAGAGTACCTGTAATTATGCCAGCTAGCTGCCTACCATTCAGCAGTTTTTCTAACCTCATTATCTGAAGCGTTAACGTTAGGTAGTTAGTAGCTACTGTACTCGAAATGTAGTTAGCTTGTTGCTACCTGGATAGCTAACTAAACAATAGCTGGAACGACCTAGCGAACAGACGCGAACTGGCTGAATCGATTCAGTGGCTAGCTTTGCACTTAACTGGCTAACAGTAGCTACTAAGGGTATAACCTACATTTGTGTTTTGTTTTTACATACTGGTAACCAGAGTTGTTCAAGGGAATTCGGGACATGGGTGACTAGTTAACGTTAACTTGGCTCTCTCTGTGTGTTCGTGCCGTGGGAGGAGGGGTTTTTCGTTGGCAGAGAGCAATGGCTAGCTAGTATGCTAACTATTCTAACTAACTAACTGGCTGAATAAGTTGACGACGGACTCACTCAAACTGTCAAAACTAACCCAAAACTTTACACAACGTTAGACACGGACACGAATGATCTGCTTGGCGTGTTAACACACTGGTGGTTTGTTGTAACCAAGTATTGGTGCTAAACCGTGTTATTGGAGGCTGGCATGCTAGTTGGCTATGGCGTCATAGGATTCAGTGCCCTGGACGGTTTTCACGGAAGAATACTGTACCAAGTTAGCTAGCTGAATGAACTAAGTTAGTCTATTCCTAGAAAACATTGAACCGCTGTAGTTTACAACAATTATAATTTCTAAAGTGGAAGTTGGGAGAGTTATATTTGAGTGTTTCAGTGAAACGTAAGTGAGGGAGGCCCCGCTCTCTCGCTTTCCCAGATGTTTAGTTCATTTCATTCCGATCTCCTTTGCATTATTGTAGCCATTTTCTGTAGCCTGTCAACTATGTGTCTGTCTATCCCTGTTCTCTCCTCTCCGCACAGGCTATACAAACGCCTCACACCGCATGGCTGCTGCCACTCTAACCTGGTGGTCCCTGCACGCATGACCCACATGGAGTTCCAGGTCTCCGGCAGCCTCTGGAACTGCCGTTCTGCGGCCAACAAGGCAGAGTTCATCTCAGCCTATGCTACCCTCCAGTCCCTCGACTTCTTGGCGCTGACGGAAACATGGATTACCACAGAAAACACTGCTACTCCTACTGCTCTCTCCTCGTCTGACCATGTGTTCTCGCATACCCCGAGAGCATCTGGTCAGCGGGGTGGTGGCACAGGAATCCTCATCTCTCCCAAGTGGACATTCTCTCTTTCTCCCCTGACCCATCTGTCTATCTCCTCATTTGAATTCCATGCTGTCACAGTCACTAGCCCATTCAAGCTTAACATCCTTATAATTTATCGCCCTCCAGGTTCCCTTGGAGAAGTTGGGCATCTCCGGCGCGGCTCACTCTTGGATTGGGTCATACCTGACAGGTCGCTCCTACCAGGTGGCGTGGCGAGAATCTGTCTCCGCACCATGTGCTCTCACCACTGGTGTCCCCCAGGGCTCAGTTCTAGGCCCTCTCCTATTCTCGCTATACACCAAGTCACTTGGCTCTGTCATATCCTCACATAGCCTCTCCTATCATTGCTATGCAGACGACACACACTTAATCTTCTCCTTTCCCCCTTCTGATAACCAGGTGGCGAATCGCATCTCTGCATGTCTGGCAGACATATCAGTGTGGATGACGGATCACCACATCAAGCTGAACCTCGGCAAGACGGAGCTGTTCTTCCTCCCGGGGAAGGACTGCCCGTTCCATGATCTCGCCATCATGGTTGACAACTCCGTTGTGTCCTCCTCCCAAAGTGCAAAGAGCCTTGGCGTGACCCAGGACAACACCCTGTCGTTCTCTGCTAACATCAAGGCGGTGACCCGATCCTGTAGGTTCATGCTCTACAACATTCGCAGAGTACGACCCTGCCTTACACAGGAAGCGGCACAGGTCCTAATCCAGGCACTTGTCATCTCCCGTCTGGATTACTGCAACTTGCTGTTGGCTGGGCTCCCTGCCTGTGCCATTAAACCCCTACAACTCATCCAGAACGCCGCAGCCCGTCTGGTGTTCAACCTTCCCAAGTTCTCTCACGTCACCCCGCTCCTCCGCACACTCCACTAGCTTCCAGTTGAAGCTCGCATCTGCTACAAGACCATGGTGCTTGCCTACGGAGCTGTGAGGGGAACGGCACCTCCGTACCTTCAGGCTCTGATCAGTCCCTACACCCAAACGAGGGCATTGCGTTAATCCACTTCTGGCCTGCTGGCCCCCCTACCTCTGCGGAAGCACAGTTCCCGCTCAGCCCAGTCAAAACTGTTTGCTGCTCTGGCACCCCAATGGTGGAACACGCTCCCTCACGACGCCAGGACAGCGGAGTCACTCACCACCTTCCGGAGACACTTGAAACCCCACCTCTTTAAGGAAGACCTGGGATAGGATAAAGTAATCCTTCTACCCCCCCTTACCCCACCCCAAAGAAAAAAGAAAAAAATATTGTAAAGCGGTTGTCCCACTGGCTGTCATAAGGTGAATGCACCAATTTGTAAGTCGCTCTGGATAAGAGCATCTGCTAAATTACGAAAATGTAAAAAATGAAAATGTAAATATACTGAGATCATGTGACAGATCATGTGACACTTAGATTGCACACAGGTGGACTTTATTTAACTAATTATGTGACTTTTGAAGGTAATTGGTTGCACCAGATCTTATTTAGGAGCTTCATAGCAAAGGGGGTGAATACATAAGCACGCACCACTTTTCCATTATTAATTTTTTAGAATTTTTTGAAACAAGTTATTTTGACTATTTTGTGTATGTCCATTACATGAAATCCAAATAAAAATCCATTTAAATTACAGGTTGTAATGCAACAAAATACGAAAAATGCCAAGGGGGATGAATACTTTTGCAAGGCACTGTCCCTTCAGGATGTTCTCCCACCCTTCCTGGTACCAATCAAGGGACTTGCCCATGGCAGTCTTGAGGGTCTGGTTGGTCCATTCACCAAACCTGGAGGAGGGGGTAGGAAAGCGATATCTATTGACAATGTAAGATATTTGTCAAGGCGTCAGTGTAATGCGGTAGACGAAGTCAGGCACAGGACACAGCGCTAATCGAACAAAAACCTCTATATAGTTAGCTAGTTAGATGATATTAGCAACATACCCTTATATTACCAGCTCCTCTTCTCCTTCAGCCGGTGGAGGTTTTTATTTAATCCCATATAATTTCTGCCAACTATATGAACGAGGTGAAATCTATTTCAATTCATGGTGTCAGAATGCACTGCTGTATTAAAGCAACTCAGAACTAACTTGTTGACATGTTCTGTTGCAGATTCAAAACCAGATTAACTCATTACAGAATGTATCCATAATCATGAATGAATAAGCATATTTATTTGACAAGAATGCACCTAGTCACCCATCAATCAGATCAAACACCTGAACTCTAACAATTACATTGTTTATAAGAAATCAAAATAACATATAAACATCTGAATTTAAGTAAACATTAAATGATTTTTTCATCAATGCCACAAACCTGGGACATCGAAGAGCACCATATTAACTATTATTACTGAGAGCGCACAGATTCTTCTGCTTTTTGATTTTAAGAATTAGACCAGCACAAATAAGACAAAATGTAAAACAGCATATTGTGATTTTGGTGGCTGAGTTACAAATGGAGAAACTGGATGTGTAAGGTAGGTTTTATATACACTGAACAAAAATATAAACGCAACATGTAAAGTCTTGATCACAGGTTTCATGAGCTGAAATAATTGATCCCAGAAATTTTCCATACACACAAAAAGCTTATTTCTCTCAAATGTTGTGCACAAAGTAGTTTACATCCCTGTTAGTGAGCATTTTTCCTTTGCCAAGATAATTAATCCACCTGACAAGTGTGGCATATCAAGAAGCTGATTGAACAGCATGATCATTACACAGGTGCACCTTGTGCTAAGCACAATAAAAGGCCACTCTAAAATGTGCAGTTTTGTCACACAACACAATGGCACAGCTGTCTCAAGTTTTGAGGGAGCGTGCAATTGGCATGCTGACTGCAGGAATGTCCACCAGAACTGTTGCCAAACAATTGAATGTTAATTTCTCTACCATAAGCCACCTCCAACGTCGCTTTAGAGAATTTGGCAGTACGTCAAACCTGCCTCACAACCGCACACCACGTGTAACCTCGCCAGCCCAGGACCTCCATATCCGGCTTCTTCACCTGCGGGATCGTCTGAGACCAGCCACCCAGACAGCTGATGAAACAGGAATATTTCTGTTTGTAATAAAGCCCTTTTGTGGGGTAAAACTCATTCTGACTCCCCAGTGGGTTGGCCTGGCTCCCAAGTGGGTGGGCCTATGCCCTCACAGGCCCACGCATGGCTGAACCTCTTCCCATGTGAAATCCATAGATTAGGAACTAATGAATTTATTTAAATTGACTGATTTCCTTATATAAACAGTAACTCAGTAAAATCGTTGAAATTGTTGCATGTTGCGTTTATATTTTTGTTCAGTATAAAATACTAGGTAAACTCTAGCAGAATGAGAAACACACTTAACAGACTCAAAACAAGGAAGCCATGCCTAATTGGAGCTATTGTATATCAACACCCTTCTTGTCAATTTAACAGGTCCATGTTGCTGCTGTCAATTGTGAGCAGCACATTCACCACTGCATTCAGTCTGAATCCCAGAATAAGCAGGAGGACAGCATTACAGTACACAGGTGAAAAAAAGTTAGCAAAAGAGTACACCACAACACTGTCACGAATTCAGTCGAGGCTGCCCCTCCTCCTTGCTCGGGCAGGCTTCGGCGTTCGTCGTCACCGGAGTACTTGCTGCCACCGATCTATGTTTCTGTGTTCCACTTGTTTTGTCTTGATTGCACACACCTGATTCCCATCACGTTAATTTGTGTCCCTATTTTACCCTCTGGTTTCCTCATGATTGTTCGTTGTTTTGCTGTCTTTCTTGTGAGCTGGTATTTTTCTTCCCTGCGTTGAAGATATGCTCTGTTACTTTTGTTAAGTAAAGTACGTTGTTTACTAAGTTCTGTGTCCTGCGCCGGACTCCGTCCTACCGCTACACACTGACGCATGACAGAATCACGCACCCATAATGGAGTCAGCAGGCACATTCATTCCTCCAGTATCAGTGGAGGAACGCATCCAGCAGCACTCGACCATGCTACAGACTCTCGGCACAGCCATGGATCGAGTACTACAGTCGATGGAGCGATGGGAGAGAGGGGGTTAGCCTACACCTCCTCCCACTACAAATCCCCCTACATCGCTGTCTACTTCTTCACCACCTGGATCCAGTGGGATTCGGCTCTCGCTCCCGAGGGCATATGATGGAACAGCTGCTGGGTGCCAGGGGTTTCTGCTCCAGGTGGAGCTTTACCTGGCAACCATCCACCCGGCTCCCTCAGGATACGAGAGCGTGTCCGCCCTCATCTCCTGTCTGTCGGGGAAAGCGCTCGAATGGGCCAACGCTGAGTGGGGAGGTATAGACGCAGCATCGGTGCGCTATGAGGATTTCACCCGCCGCTTCCGGGCGGTATTTGATCATCCACCGGACGGGAGAGCGGCGGGGGAACGGTTGTTCCACCTCAGACAGGGGAGGAGGAGCGCACAGGACTTCGCACTGGACTTCAGGACCTTGGCAGCCAGCGCGGGATGGAATGAGAGGGCCCTGATCGACCATTACAGATGCAGCCTATGGGAGGACGTTCGTCGAGAGCTGGCCTGCAGGGACACCACTCTCAACCTGGACCAGCTGGTGGACTTATCTATCCGACTGGATAACCTGTTGGCCACCCGCGGACGTTCAGATCAGGGTCCGTCCAGTCCATCTCCCAGCACTTCCGACCCTACACCGATGGAGCTCGGAGGTGCTGATTTAAGGGTTACCGGAAGGGGGGCTGTTTCCTGCACCAACTGTGGCCGCAGAGGACACACTGCTGGTCGGTGCTGGAGAGGGTCCCCAGGGAATCGAGGCAGTAGGCAGGGCACTGGAGGACCATCCCAGGTGAGTAGTCACCCGACTCACCCAGAGCTCCCTGTCGCTCACATGTGTGTTCACGTCGAATTTCCTGAGTTTTCCCAGCATAAGGCGTTCGTAGATTCAGGCGCAGCTGGGAATTTTATAGACCGTCTATTTGCACATAGATTAGATATTCCTATTTGTCCTGTTGATGTGCCCTTCCCTATACATGCCTTAGATAGTCGCCCTTTAGGGTCAGGCCTGATTAGGGAGGTCACAGCTCCACTCTGGATGAAAACACAGGAGGGTCATGAGGAGAGAATCAGTCTCTTCCTGATCGATTCTCCTGCGTTTCCCGTGGTGTGGGGGCTTCCCTGGTTAGCCTCTCATGACCCCAATATTTTGTGGCAACAGAGGGCTCTCAAGGGATGGTCACGTCAGTGCTCGGGGAGGTGTGTAGGTGTTTCCGTAGGTGCAATGATGGTGGAGAGTCCAAACCAGGTCTTCACTATGCACATTCCCCCCGAATATGCCGATTTGTCTCTCGCCTTCTGTAAAAGGAAGGTGACTCAATTACCACCTCATCGACAGGGGGATTGTGCAATAAATCTCCGGGAAAGCGCTGCACTTCCTCTGAGTCACGTGTATCCTCTGTCACAGGAGGAAACGGCAGCTATGGAATCATATGTCTCCGAATCTCTGGGACGGATACATTCGGCCTTTAACTTCCCCTGCTTCCTCAAGTTTCTTTTTTGTGAAGAAGAAGGATGGAGGGTTGCGCCCGTGCATTGACTATCGAGGTCTCAATCAGATAACTGTTAAGTACAGTTATCCACTACCGCTCATTGCGAGTATGACGGAGTCATTGCACGGGGCGCACTTCTTCACCAAATTGGATCCCAGGAGCGCGTACAACCTGGTGCGTATCCGGGAGGGGGATGAGTGGAAGACGGCATTTAGTACCACCTCTGGGCACTATGAGTACCTCGTCATGCTGTACGGGTTGATGAATGCTCCCTCAGTCTTCCAATCCTTTGTTGATGAGATTTTCAGGGACCTGCACGGACAGGGTGTAGTGGTGTATATAGATTATATTCTCATCTACTCCGCTACACGGGCGAACATGTGTCCCTGGTGCGCAGGGTGCTTGGTCGACTGTTGGAACATGACCTGTCCATCAAGGCTGAGAAATGTCTGTTCTTTCAACAGTCCACCTCCTTCTTAGGATACCGCCTGTCCGCATCAGGGGTGGAGATGGAAAATGACCGCATTTCAGCCGTATGTAATTGGCCGACTCCAACCACGGTAAAGGAAGTGCAGCGATTCATAGGGTTTGCCAACTACTACCAGAGGTTTATCCGGGGCTTTGGTCAGGTAGCGGCTCCCATTACCTCCTTGCTGAAGGGGGGACCGGTGTGCCTGCAGTGGTCAGCTGAGGCGGACAGGGCTTTTGGTCACCTGAAGGCTCTGTTCACCTCGGCTCCCGTGCTGGATCATCCGGATCCTTCCTTGGCATTCATAGTCGAGGTGAACGCGTCCGAGGCTGGGATAGGAGCTGTACTGTCTCAGCGCTCGGGTACGCCACCAAAGCTCTGCCCCTGCGCTTTTTTTTAGAAGAAGCTCAGCCCTGCGGGGTGAAACTATGATGTGGGGGACCGGGAGCTGTTAGCTGTTCTTAAGGCTCTGAAGGCGTGGAGACATTGGCTTGAGGGGGCTAAACACCCTTTTCTCATTTGGACCGCAATCTGGAGTATATCCGGGCGGCGAGGAGACTGAACCCTCGCCAGGCAAGGTGGGCCATGTTTTTCACACGTTTTGTTTTCACCCTCTCGTACAGACCAGGTTCCCAGAATGCTAAGGCAGATGCTCTGTCCCGACTGTATGACACAGAGGAGCGGTCCAGGGAGCCCACTCCCATACTTCCGGCTTCTTGTAAATATAAAAAATAAAGAAAAAAATGTGTGTCCCTATTTTACCCTCTGGTTTCCTCATGATGTTGTGCGTGATTGTTCGTTGTTTTGCTGTCTTTCTTGTGAGCTGGTATTTTTCTTCCCTGCGTGGAAGATATGCTCTATTACTTTTGTTAAGTAAAGTACGTTGTTTACTAAGTTCTGTGTCCTGCGCCTGACTCCGTCCTACCGCTACACACTGACGCATGACAAACACTTTTAAACTTGTTACTGAGTCTAGATGTAATCAAATCAGGAGAAGAAGTGAAGGAAGCAGCATAGGGGAAATGGGTGAAGGTAGGCTGGGTTTTATAGAGATAAGATGGAGAGTTCCAAAGTGTCCGAAGTTGAGGGACCATGGGTCAAAAAAGGTTTAGCGTGGAATAAGGGGTAGCTAGAGAGCTTGTTGGCCATGGAATAAACATAACATGTGGTGCTGGTGTTCTTCTGCACCCCTTTTAGGTCGTTGTCACAAATATCCAGCCCATGTCCAGTCATACTCCGGGTCTCAACGTGTGTCCCGATGACATCATTCCGTCTCAGTTGCAACATTCAAATCGTGATCATCGTGTGTCTGTGAATCACACCATTAAAGACGACAAGTGATCACAGCATTTCCACAAATTAAGCCATGCACAATACAACTTAAGCGTTGAGGACAGCATTTTGTTGACAACATGGTGGTTTACACTATGTCCACTGTGTGTGAATGATGGAAGAATTTTACCCCAGCTGTAGGTCAATTTGAGTGTGTGTGGTCACTAAGGCGTGCACATTAACCAGTACTGGGACCATTGGAGACTTGTGCTGCTTGAATGTCTTCGGGTCTGCATCCATAAAGGTCAAGTACAAAATGGAGGAAGTTAACAATCTGTGTCTTCGATTGAATTCAAAGTTGACACAAATTATAAACTAAGCAATACGATGCAACAAACTACTACACATATGAAAGACTGTACCACACAGGCCAGTACAATAGCCTACACATGGAGAGGAACTTAAAGGCACGTACAATACCAACCAATACTACTCACCCACGACAGACAGGGCAGGTGTGGACCAGTGCTGCCTTGGCTGCAGTCTTCTGGTTCGCAGCTGCTCCCTTCTTCTTAGCAGCTTCCTCCATGGCATCAGTCAACAACTTCAACTTCAACTTGAGAGTGGAGCATCCGTTATATATCAATTTATTAATTACTAAATTTAGCTAACATTAGTTAGTTAATTCAGAGTTTCTTAACTTTGCCTCAATTCGGCAGTCTCGTCCAGATCATTATAGCATTGTTTTTGGGGGGGTAAATACTAATGATGGGGAAATTAATCTTCCTGAAGCATTGATTATTTTCAGTCAATAGTGTCGAAAATAGGTTCATTTGATCAACACAGTGTACATTAGTGGCACCAGCTGGTCAAAATAATTTAGAGCAGCCAAATTAGTATAGATGACTTCCCACATGCTGTAGCGCGTGCGTAGAGTAGCCTTTTTGTCTTCTACCAAAACCAATACCAAACCAATCAGGTGGTTGTTTGATGAAACAAAGCTTCGGACGTCATTGATCACATGCTTCTGATCAGTTGATACAGGCATCGGCACACTCATTGAAGTAAACTGCTTAGCGATGCCGACGCATGCCTCGGAACTCTGGTATAAAACGTAACATCACTAGTAGATATAGGCAAATATATTGATAAAAGTCACCTTGTCAGAGAGAGATTTACACAGTTATCAAAACGTCAAGGTAAGCCTACACAAAAACACATCCCTTATTTGAAGTGTTTCTAAAATCCAGAATGGATAAAAGGAATTGTGGAAAAACGATTGGAACCATTTTCGTGTTTGACGGCTTGGTTTTATGGGTATTATGACTCATACCAATAGAAATCCCATATCACGCTTGTAGGTGATGTCATGGCGACGTTGGCTAGCTAAGCTCATGTGCAGAAACTTGTCATCAGGTCTAACGAACTGCGGATGTGCCTACCTTCAAATCAAAGGCAATCCTTCAATATAAAGTATTTTTTTATGAAAATGAAAATGTGTCCTCACATGGTCTCTCCTATCATTGCTATGTGGATGACACTCAACTACTTTTCTCCTTCTCCCCTTCTGACACCCAGGTGGCAACACGCATCTCTGCGTGCCTGGCAGATATCTCAGCTTGGATGTCGGCTCACCACCTCAAGCTCAGCCTTGACAAGACAGAGCTGCTCTTCCTCCCGGGGAAGGCCTGCCCGCTCCAAGACCTCTCAATCACGGTTGACAACTCCAAGGTGTTCCCCTCCCAGAGTGCAAAGAACCATGGAGTGACCCTGGACAACACCCTGTCGTTCTCTGCAAACATCAAAGCAGTGACTCGCTCCTGCAGGTTCATGCTCTACAACATCCGTAGAGTACGACCATACCTCACACAGTAAGCGCAGTGGTGGAAAAAGTACGCAATTGTCATACTTGGGTAAAAGTATAGATACCTTAATAGAAAGTTACTCAAGTAAAAGTGAAAGTCAGCCAGTAAAATACTACTTGAGTAAAAGTCTAAAAGTATTTGGTTTAAATATACTTAAGTATCAAAAGTAAATGTAATTGCTAAAATATACTTAAGTATCAAAAGTAAAAGTATAAATCACTTCAAATTCCTTTTATTAAGCAAACCAGACGGCAACATTTTCTTGTTTTGAAAATGTACGGATAGCCAGGGGAACACTCCAACACTCAGAGATTATTTACAAAAGATGCATTTGTGTTTAGTGAGTCTGCCAGGCCAGAGGCAGTAGGGATGACCACGTGTTCTCTTGATAAGCGCGTCAATTTGACCATTTTCCTGTCCTGCTAAGCATTAAAAATGTAACGAAAATCAGGGAAAATGTATGGAGTATTTTCTTTAGGAATGTAGTGAAGTAAAAGTAAAAGTTGTCAAAAATATAAATAGTAAAGTACCGATACCCCAAAAAACTACTTAAATAGTACTTTAAAGTATTTTTACTTAAGTACATTACACCACTGGGTAAGCGGCGCAGGTCCTAATCCAGACACTTGTCATCTCACGTCTGGACTACTGCAACTCGCTGTTGGCGGTGCTCTCCGCTTGTGCCATGAAACCCCTGCAATTTATCCAGAACGCTGCAGCCTGCCTGGTGTTCAACCTTCCTAGGTTTTCCAATGTCACCCGCTCCTCTGCACACTCCACTGGCTTCCAGTTGAAGCTCGCATCCACTACAAGACCATGGTACTCGCCTACAGAGCAGCAAGAGGAACTGCCCCTCCCTACCTTCAGGCTATGCTCAAACCCTACACCCCAACCCGAACACTCCATTCTGCCACACCTGGTCTCTTGGGCCTCCCACCCCTACGGGAGGGCAGCTCCCGCTCAGCCCAGTCCAAGCTCTTCTCTGTCCTGGCACTCCAATGGTGCTGTCCTAGCTTCCCCGCCCATCTTCCGAAAACATCTGAAAAACCTACCTCTTCAAAAAGTATCTTAAATAATCCCTCAGCACCTCCTCTCGCACCACCTCCTCACTTTCGTGAACTAACACTTGACTTTTTCCCCCCTTACTAGCTCTGAACTTGCTGATAGCTACTTTGAGGGGAAATGTTCTTACTTTGACTGTGAAATGTGGTTGTCCAACCTAGCTATCTTAAGATGTAGCACTAACTGTAAGTCGCTCTGGATAAGAGCGTCTGCTAAATGACTCAAATGTTAAATGTAAATATTTGTAGTATTGGTGATCTATATCTGTCTATGTTAGTTACTATGCTGTTACTAAGCAGTAATGTATTACGGCAGTGTTATGTTACGACACCTAATAGGAAGTGCACATGCGCATTATTGGGCCGGGGCTTTGGGCACGATATGTTTTTACTAAACCACACTAAACTGGACTGTGACGAGTACTGGGTATATGAAGAGGCAGGACGCAGACGCAGGAATTAACAAGGTCAAGGTTTACTTAACAATGAGAATGAAAAATAACAACCATAGCGTAAACGACACGAAGCTTAATAATCACACACAACATCATACAGAACAGTCCAGGGCTAAATAGGGGTGGTGATGAGATGATGAGGTGCAGGTGCGCTGGAAGTGATTAGGGTGCGTTGGGTTTCCATTCCGGTGTTGCCGAGGTGGTGCGCTCAGACCGGTGGCTCAGTAGACCGGCGAATCAGAGCGCCGGAGGGGAGCAACGGGAGGAGATGTGACATGGACTCCCGTCTGCTGCCTGGTGATATTCTCCACAACACAAATATATTTATTTTTTTATTTTAAAAAAACGAAAAATAAGAAACGTAACACAGTATGTACATTATTACAAATGAGTGCAGAGAATGAAGAAATTGCAGAAACTTCTGAAATGGAGAAAGTGAAGAAATAGATGAAAATTCTGAAAATGAAGAAATACAAGGAATGTGGAAACGGAACAATTAACTGTGAAAATGGCAACCACTGGTCGAGTACCAGAGTTTGAGGCTACAAAAGCGGATTTTGATTCCTATTTAGAGCGTTTTGAGCGTTGGCTGGTTGCAAATGAAATCAAAGATGAAAAGAAAGCAGATGTATTTCTCAGTGTTTTGGGTCCAACTGAGTATGGATTACTGAAAGGTCTCATTGAACCAATAAAAGCAGTGGAGTTGACCTATGCAGAACTGACTGAAACTCTCTCAAGGCATTTCAAGCCTAAGCCAATTCTCAATACAGAACGCTTCAGATTCTACCAACGTCACCAGAGTCAAGGGGAAACCGTGGCTGACTACATCCTTGCTTTGAAAAGGCTGGCAAGTACATGTGAGTTTGCACAATTTTTTGATGACGCTCTCCGAGACAAGTTTGTATGTGGTCTCACAGGTGAAGCATATCACATACGGCTTCTGTCAGAGAAGGACTTGACTTTCAAGAAAGCCTGTGATATCGCACTTGGACTCAAGCTTGCCCACAGGAAGACTATTGCGCTATCGGGACATGCAGAATATCAGAAAGGAGTTCACAAGGTCAGTGACACACGTGGAGGAAAATGCTCACAAAAGTCACACTTTTCTCAGTCCTGTCCTCAAGGCAACACAAGAACACAGCAGCCCACATCACAAAAGTCTAAGCCAAGTTGCTACAGATGTGGGGGAGATAACCATCAGCACAGTGCATGTCGATTCCAAAATGAAAAGTGCCACAATTGTGGAAAGTTTGGACATTTACAGAGACTATGTAAAGCTCCAAAACATACAGCAAGAGTGCACAATGTGTCAGAAGCAGCACAAGAAGAGGAAGGTACAACTGAAACAGTATTGGAACTGTTCACAGTGTACACAGCTCAACAACAAAAACACACCCTGTCGCATTTGCATCATGGACTCTGTCACCAAGTGAGAAATATTATGCTCAAATTGAGAAGGAAGCCCTGAGCATAATATTCGGAGTGAAGAAGTTTCACAAATACTTATACGGAAGGAAGTTCCAACTGCTGACAGATCACAAGCCTCTGTTGGCCATCCTTGGACCAAAATCAGCCATACCAACCCTGGCTGCACTTCGAATGCAACGTTGGGCTCTGATATTGCTAGACTACGACTACGAGATCGAGTACAGACGATCCAGTTATCACGCAAATGCCGATGCACTATCAAGAGTACCATGCAAAAGTGACACCGACAGTGAAGATGATAGAGAAGTCTTCCAGATCTCTCTCATCGACGAACTGCCCATATCTGCTTCAGACATAGCAGAGGAAACAAGGAAAGACCCAGTGCTTTCAAAAGTATTGGACTTAACATTGGCCGGCTGGCCAACCTTCGTAAACGACAATAACCGTTGTCGATTCATCGACAAGAAAGACCAGTTGTCTATTGATCAAGGATGTGTTCTGTGGGGATCAAGGGTGGAGGTGCCTCACAAATTAAAGAGGAGATTGCTATCTGACCTGCATGAGGGACATCCAAGGATCACTCGAATGAAAGCACTCACCCGCAGTTATCTGTGGTGGCCTGGACTAGATCAGGACATTCAGCAGCATGTAGGCCACTGCTCACCCTGTGAAGCTGTTCGCAACAAGGCTGCTACTGCACCTCTTCATCCATGGTTGTGGGCTGCTACACCATGGGAACGCATCCATGTGGATTACGGCAAGATTGACAAGCAACATTTCCTTGTTGTCGTCGATGTCCATTCCAAGTGGATGGAAGTGTTCCCTACTCAACTGACCACAGCTGAAAAGACCATCAATCTGTTCACATGTTCACATCCTTTGGACTAGTCAAGGAGCTTGTCTCGGACAATAGCACTCCTTTCACGTCAAATGATTTTAAAATTTATCAAGAACAACGGAGTAAGGCACATCCTGTCACCACCTTATCAAACGGAGCAGCGCAGAGAGCCATTCAAACCTTTAAGAAGGCCTGGACTAGACTCGAGATTCAGTCTGTGCCCACCTACCAAAGGCTTCCCTGCTTCCTGTTGACTTACTGTAATACACCACACACAGTAACGGAACGTACACCAGCTGTTTCTAAAACGCCAACCATGTACCCGCCTGACATTGTTGAAACCAGACTTGTCAAACACTGTGGCAAAGCACCAGCTACAGCAGAAGAAAGCTCATGACAGACACTCAAAGACTGTCAGAGAATTCAAAGAGGGAGAGAGGGTGATGGTATGTGATTTCAGACACCCCAAGCGCCTGTGGAACTCAGGTGTGATCTTGCGACGCAGAGGACCTTTGACTTACCAAGTCCAAGCTGGTCATCTCCATGTCAACGTTCATGTGGATCATCTGCTACGGTCCAACGCCCCAGCAGTGACTTGCCGAGAGAACAAAAACAATAACGACCCCCAGGACTCTCTCTATTCTCCTGACTGTGGCCATACGGGAGAGACAGAGCCTGACCTTCCACCCGAACCTGGCCCACCACCGGAAGCCCAGGAGGAGTGGAGATATCTTATTTGACAGCGAAGGGCACCTCAAAAGCTTGACCTGTGAGTTGAGCTGTTTCAGGAGGTAACAAACAATGAAAACAAAACAAAAAAAGGTTATTATGTCCTAGATAAAAGGAAAGGAAAAGGATATTACCTGGGTTAGTTATTAGGACACACGTTCCATCTTCTGGGCAGAATAATCCCTCGGATTTGTGCTGGGCTCTGAAAAGTCTGCTTCAACCCAGTAGTTGAGAATGCATTGTTCAGATATTGCATTAATATTTCACAAACTTATTTTCCTTGTTCTCTGGGAGTTAAAAGCTATGGGGGAGGAGTGTAGTATTGGTGATCTATATCTGTCTATATTCGTTACTATGCTGTTACTAAGCAATAATGTATTACGGGAGTGTTATGTTACGACACCTAATAGAAAGTGCACATGCGCACTATTGGGCCGGGGGCTGTAGGGCACGAGATGTTTTTACTAAACCACACTAAACTGTACTCCTGTCTCCTGCCTGGTGATATTCTCCACAACACAAATATTACAATATTGAAATAGGATGGGCGACCGAGAAAAACAAATTGGTACAATGAAGTTGAAGATTCACAGTGTCTGTGGAGAGCATGGTGAAGATTCACGGTGGAGAACATTACATTTTAAATTTTAGTCATTTAGCAGACGCTCTTATCCAGAGCGATTTACAGTTAGTGAGTGCATACATTATTATTACATTTTTTTATTTTTTATTTTTCATACTGGCCCCCCGTGGGAATCGAACCCACAACCCTGGCGTTGCAAACGCCATGCTCTACCAACTGAGCTACATGGTGAAACAGAGAAGACACTGGCTGTACTACTGCGTTTTGATGCAGAGTCTTTACCAGATAAAGTCAAGTTAGGATGTATCAGTTATCCCGTGACTGCTTTTTTCCCAAATCCATTACAGTGTTTTAGGTGTCAAGCTTATGGTCATGTGGCAGCAGTGTATAGGAGGGAGATTACTAGATGTGAGAAGAGTGCAGGAAGACATGAGACAAAGGAATGTGTAATATCGGTGGAAAACGTTGTGTGTGTAAACTGTAGGGGTACCCATGGTGCTGGAGATCAGAGGTGTCCGGTGAGAGAATGGCAGGTCGAGGTTGCCAGGATCAGAGTAGTGATCGTATGCTGAGGCAGCGAAGAGAATAGTAGAGGAAGATGAGTCCAGGGTAAGCTGAGGTGAATAGAGAGTGATAGGAATAACATGTGCTTCAGTAAGTTTTTTTTTTTTGGCGTTCATGGCCATAGTTGTCAATTGTACTGCAGGAATGGAACTTAAATCACAGAGGATAGATGTGGTGGCAGCTGCAGAGAAGTGCTTGGGTGTATGAGATTTTACTGCAGAAGAGTTACAAGATGTTTTGAACGAGAGTGTCCCATCTTCCCAGGCCATTGGACTGGTGTAGGATCAGTTAGGGTCAAAGTAGTGGATTTATTTAGTTATTTTTTTTTTTTGAATGAAATAGTGGTATATAGGTGTAGGGTTAGTTCCTTTTTATTTTTGTATCACAAAATGTAACGTGATCGACCACACACTACCGCACTGTAGGTGGCGGCATGCACAAACAAATGTGCGAACGCCATGATACTGAAGAAGAAGTAGCAGCATGTAGGCACAAATAGAACAATCTTTGATGTACACTACCGTAGAAAAGTTTTAGAACACCTACAGAAGATAGCCCTATTTGGTAAAAGACCAAGTCCATATTATGGCAAGAACAGCTCAAATAAGCAAAGAGAAACGACAGTCCATCATTACTTTAAGACATGAAGGTCAATCAATGCGGAACATTTCAAGAACTTTGAACGTTTCTTCAAGTGCAGTCGCAAAAACCATCAAGCGCTATGATGAAACTGGTTCTCATGAGGACCGCCACAGGAAAGGAAGACCCAGAGTTACCTCTGCTGCAGAGCACCAGTTCATTAGAGTTACCTGCCTCAGAAATTGCAGGCCAAATAAATGCTTCACAGAGTTCAAGTAACAGACACATCTCAACATCAACTGTTCAGAGAAGACTGTGTGAATCAGGCCTTCATGGTTAATTGCTGCAAAGAAACCACTACTAAAGGACACCAATAAGAAGAAGAGACTTGCTTGGGCCAAGAAACACAAGCAATGGACATTAGACCGGTGGAAATGTGTCCTTTGGTCTGATGAGTCCAAATTGAAGATTTTTGGTTCCAACTGCCGTGTCTTTGTGAGACGTGGTGTGGGTGAACGGATGATCTACGCATGTGTATTTCCCACCGTAAAGCATGGAGGAGGAGGTTTTATGGTGTGGGGGTGCTTTGCTGGTGACACTGTCTGTGATTCATTTAGAATTCAAGGCACACTTAACCAGCATGGCTACCACAGCATTCTGCAGCGATACGCCATCCCATCTGCTTTGGGCTTAGTGGGACTATCATTTGTTTTTCAACAGGACAATGACCCAACACACCTCCAGGCTGTGTAAGGGCTATTTTACCAAGAAGGAGAGTGATGGAGTGCTGCATCAGATAACCTGGCCTCCACAATCCCCCGACCTCAACCCAATTGAGATGGTTTGGGATGAGTCGGACCGCAGAGTGAAGGGAAAAGCAGCCAACAAGTGCTCAGCATATGTGGGAACTCCTTCAAGACTGTTGGTAAAGCATTCCAGGTGAAGCTGGTTGAGAGAATGCCAAGAATGTGCAAAGCTGTCATCAAGGCAAAGGGTGGCTATTTGAAGAATCTCAAATATAAAATATATTTTGATTTGTTTAACAGTTTTTTGTTTGCTACATGATTCCAAATGTGTTATTTCATAGTTTTGATGTCTTCACTATTATTCTACAATGTAGAAATGCCACCTTCATAAAGCAAGGACTTCCTTACAGGATGCCAGGCAAAGGTATTGAACAGGAATATGTGGTGGTGGAGGTGTGGTTGAGAGGAGGGGTGCTAGTGGTGGTGAACTACTATAATCCCTGTCAGATATTGGACCTGGAAGTGCTGGAGATGGTGGAGGGCCAGGATAGAAGTAAGGTAATGTGGTGTGGGGATTTTAATGCACATTGAGAGAGTGGTGGGAAAGTGTAAGAAGGTGCTAAATGTGATGCGCTGTCTGACGGGGAAGGAGTGGGGGGCTGGCCGTTCCTCAATGAGGACCATGTATGTTGCATTGCAATACCCAGACGTAGGAGATGGGACCGTATGGAAGGGAGTTTAGTCCAATGGTAGCTATACCTGTAAATCCACCATGGCTACTCCCGGCTCCAGTAGTTGATCTAGAAGTGTTGGAGAGACTACAGAAAGATAGGGAGGGTGTTCACCATCTGATTTGTATAAGAGACGTCTGGATACTGTGTATCAGGATTTTGTAGCCACTTACACAGATGGTTAAAAAGATCCAAGCGCTTAGTAGTGGGGATGTTGATGTTATAGATTCAATGAGCAAGGCAGAGGCAACAAGCCTGATATGGAGAGTGATGGTGCAGAGATGGCAGGAGCAGTGGAATATAGATACTAAGGCATTTATTTCAAGTACAGAGGAAAGTCGGGGAGGGTAGGATGGCAGGAAGGGCCAGAAGAGAGGAGGCTATTTTTTACAAGATTAAGGGTGGGACACAGCCGATTGAATAATACTTTAAATGTGATAGCAAAGTATCCAACAGGAAAGTGTGATTATTGCCAGGAAACAGATACCGTGGATCATGTATTGCTACAGTGTGGGCAGTATCAGAAGGAAAGAGAGATGCTGAGATCTAGTATGAGGGAGAAGGGGATACAGGAAATTAGTTTAAAGAGTATATTGAGTAGAATGTCATTTTTTTTTTAGAGCAACGGGGCTGGGAGGTAGAATTGAGTTTCTCCCTGTCTCTGGCCCACACTACAGTACAGTCGGTGGCGGTAATGCACCATAACGTTGGATGCCAACTGCCGATAAACTCCACCGAAGAAAAGGAAGAAGCAGCGTCACTAGCTCAGTGGTGTCACTTCACTTGCTAGGCAACAGTGTCCTAATGCTAGCTATGTCAGTTTATCTAGGTGTTATTTAACGTAATGAAATTTACATGAGCATACTTTTTACACGCTATATCCAGGTAAGACGACGCCTTTCTATTAATTCCAGTGGTTGTTTTAGCCGGCGAACAACAGTGCATCCAAGTTAAGTTGTTAGCTAGCTAGGCTAATTGCTTGCCAGAGAGGTCAAAGTTAGCTGGACTTGCTAGCGTTAGCTGTCTATTTACGTTTTAAAGTAAATCATTAATGTTAATTAAATAACACATATTTGAAGTTCAATTGTTGATGAAGCTACCGAGAACGAGTAAAAATTCACCCAAGGCTGAAAAACGGCAATAGAACGTTGGCTAAGCTGGAACACTAGCGCGAGCCCATAGAAAATGAATTGAATCGAACGTTCGCAGAGCCTATTTTGACTGGAATTATGCAAAGAATTCAATTTCGCCTAAATGGCACACAAAAAAATAAAAACTTCGGACTATTTCTGGTCTGCCCAGACGTACATAATTACAAAGAGGAGATTATCCTGATTAAAATGGTGTCCGACTTGAACAAATCTAAATATACACATTGAGAGATATTTGGCCAAATAGACCGGCATGCTTCTCCATAGTAAAACAATGAGCGGAGTTCAGGGCAAGGGCAAAAAGTATTTTGGGTCTAGCCTTTGATGACAACCGAACTCGCTGCCCAGATTGACATAATTAAGAGGAGATTCTCATGATTAAAATGGTGCCCGACTTGGAAAAAATCGAAATATACACATTGCGAGATATTTTGCGAAATAGACAGACATACCAATATTTCCCCTATAGAAAACAATGGGACGACCTCAGATTTCTGAGTAATTTTTTGTTGTTGTTGTTGACGTTTTAACTACCAGCGTGGGCAGGTCTCATTGCAAACAATAGCGAAGCAGGCATTGTGACGTAGAACAATGGGCTGGGAATAAAACATTCGGAAGGCGAGTTGGTGCCACGGTGCTCAATATAACTAATAGGAGCTGGCGGGGTGAAAAATGGCCTAAGATAAGGCCTGTTTTTTCGTGATTACTTAAAAACTAGGACAAGCAGCTGGGGCATATGGTAATATTATGAAACTGGGCTCCATGGCGGACGCAATTAACTAGTTTTTATCAGATTTTGTTGTTGTTGTTAAAACTGTCATATGTCCAGCCTACCAATGCTCGTTAGGAACGCTAGCCAGGGAATGTAGTTATTTTCCTTGTGCAGTCAAACAACTATTTCTCAGCTAGCTAGCTACCTAGATATCCAGCTAAGGTTTTGGCACAATGTTTCTTAAATAGATAGATAGCATAGACATCAGCAAACTGGCCAGCCAGGCAGTTTGATTATCTAGTTACTCAACTGACTTCTTGCACGGGGTCAATGAAAAAGGAAAGTAACAAAAACATATTTGGTTCATTGCTTTATGGTACTCCTTTGATGCCTACTTTTTGGTCGTTTCAGGTAGCTGCCAACCATAGAAATGTCTAGACTTTCTGGCCTCCCTTCCTATCCAGTTGACCCAACTTGCTTGCTAGTTAGTTGTTTTTGACTGTGTCTCAATGTCAAAGTGAGCACATGTGGGCAAATAGCTTACAGGAAATAAATATAGTCTAGTGTTAGTCCAAGTAGTACTCTTATCAAAGAGTGAAATGCTTACTTACAAGCCCTTAATCAACGATGCAGTTTTAAGAAAAATAAGTGTTAAGTAAAAAATTGATCAGTAAAAAAATGAGAATAATTGAAGAGCAGCAGTAAAATAACAGTAGGGAGGCTATATACAGGGAGTCAATGTGCAGGGGCACAGGTTAGTTGAGGTAATTGAGGTAATATGTACATGTAGGTATAGTTAAAGTGACTACGCGTAGATAATAAACAGAGAATAGCAGCAGTGTAAAAGAAGGGGTGGGGGGAACAATGCAAATAGCCCGGGTAGCAATTTGATTAGCTGTTCATTAGTCTTATGGCTTGGGGGTAGAAGCTGTTAAGAAGCCTTTTGGACCTAGACCTGGCACTCCGGTACTGCTTGCTGATGTACTGGGCCTTACGCACTACCCTCTGTATTGCCTTGCGGTCGGAGGCCGAGCAGTTGCCAAACCGGGCAGTGATGCAACCAGTCAGGATGCTCTCGATGGGGCAGCTGTATAACTTTTTGAGGATCTGAGGACCCATGCCAAATCTTTTCAGTCTCCTGAGGGGGAATAGGCTTTGTCATGCCCTCTTCACGACTGTCTTGGTGTGTTTGGACCCTGATAGTTTGTTGGTGATGTGGACACCAAGGAACTTGAAGCTCTCAACCTGCTGCACTACAGCCCTGTCGATGAGAATGGGGGTGTGCTCGGTCCTCTTCTTTTTCCTGTAGTCCACAATCATCTCCTTTGTCTTAATCACGTTGAGGGAGAGGTTGTTATCCTGGCAACACACGGCCAGGTCTCTGACCTTCTCCCTATAGGCTGTCTCATTGTTGTCAGTGATCATGCCTACCACTGTTGTGTCGTCAGCAAACTTAATGATGGTGTTGGAGTCGTGCCTGGTCATGCAGTCATGGGTGAACAGGGAGTGCAGGAGGGGACTGAGCACGCACCCCTGAGGGCCCCCTGTGTTGAGGATCAGCGTGGTAGATGTGTTGTTACCTACCGTTACCACCTGGGGGTGGCCCGTCAGGAAGTCCAGGATCCAGTTGCAGAGGGAGGTGTTTAGTCCCAGGGTCCTTAGCTTAGTGATGAGCTTTGAGGGCACTATGGTATTGAACGCTGAGCTGTAGTCAATGAATAGCATTCTCACGTAGATGTTCCTTTTGTCCAGGTGGGAAAGGGCAGCTCTTAAGGAGCCTAATGTTACCGTTACTCCTTAAAGTGGAACTGACAGCATTTTAACTACTTTGCAGATATGAAACACTCAATCATAATATCAGTAAACATATCAAATTCCAAGTTTATGCTTCAAAACCAACGTTATAAGAGGTTTTAAAAATGAACTCTATTCCATGACATACATATTGGGTGCGTTTGTAAATTCACTCTGGCTATCTACTCCGATTTCAGAGCACTCTTGTCTGAGTGTGCCAGAGCAGAATAACTAATGAATTTACGAACTCGTAAACAACCGCTGAATATGACCGGTGTCAATAAATGTTGGCAAAAAAAGTAATTAAATTGTAGCTAGCAGCACATTTACAGTCACCAATGCTCTAGATGACATGGAAACAGCCTAATCAGCTCTGCTACAGCGAGTAAAATGGTCAGAGTGAGTTGGTTCAGAGTTCGTTTTGATATTTCACCAGCGTGTCCTGAACGCGTCTGGTGTGGATGGACAAAATCAACATGATGGCGCACACGGACGCACGCACGTGCCCAGTGTAGTCAGCATGTAAATCTCACAGGTACAAACATGACTCGAGTCATGCTACCACTGTAACCTCTCGCCCTTAAAGGGGCAGGTGAACATTTTTGTCTCATCTGTGAAATTAAACAATATACCACACTACTTCTTACTAGGAAGACACATATTGTTTTAGAAACAGTACAAAGCATGCTCATCTGTTTTTTTGTGTTTAGTTGGAGTAATTCTAGCGAAGAAATAATAATATTTAGGCTGGTAAAAAATCTGAGTGGCTGGTAGATTTTTAAACCTAACTGCCACAGTGGCTGCTGGACCAAAAATAAAATGTTTTGCCCTGCTCCCATCGGTGAATTCAACTTCAATTGTGTTGCTTTCGTGTGTCCCGTTTACTGTGCGCAGCGGAGGGAAAGTGTACAGACACATGCCACAGTCCTAGCTAGGCTACTAAAATGTTCCAGTCTGGCTTTGGTTTTTAAAACTTGACAATGAATAACCAAAAAACTAAACCTGCAACAAAACACCATGCAAAGGAGAAACATGTAGGCCTATTACAGCAATATTTGAACAGTAGCCTAGGCTGGCTACTCAGTTACAATACATTTTGAGTGCACCATACAGCAATGCTGCATTTAACCGCACCGGTGATCCATGCAGCGCCAAAAAATTAAAAACATGTTTTAAGTTTAAATGTTACGACATTAAATTATTTTTAATTAGGGTCGCACCATATTATGCACATTTGCAAGCATAGCAACAAAGGGTTGATAAATATGATTTCTCTTTTGTTTTAATATGTTAAAATGCTATATACAGCATCCTATGTACATAAGTGGACATTATAAAGGGATATCTTTTTTCTAATAAAACAATGGCCAGTTTGGGTCGCAGTTGCACGTTTAAGAAACAACAACAAATAGGCTATGTCTAGCCCGTGGATTCTTTGTTTATGTAGTTAGATATTTATTTAGCAAGCTAAAAACACGGAACCTAATGTTAGCTAGCTGCTGGGAGGATGTCATATCATTGGGGAAGTGGGTGAGTGACCGACTTTTTCCACTCATATCGTTTTTCAGTGGCTACAGCTAGAGATGCAAGTGTCATTTGGTTAGCTAGCAAGAAATGTGAATCGCTTTGCTAGCTAGCTATGCTGAACTTGAATGACTGTTATTCACAGTTAGCATATCTCTTAATTGTCAATCAAATGTATTTGGCATCGATCAAATGGGCGGGCAGGCATGTTCACGTTCAGTTGTCAAAATGTGGGTTTGACTGCAGAAGGACGAGCAGGCTACTATTCCCCAATGTTTCAGTGCAATTTTGACGGCCAACTAGCTTAAGTTTGAGAGGGTTTATCTAATGTTCCCTCGTTAGATTTTTAGCTTATCTCGCTCTGGCTAGCTTTAGTTGTTGATCATGTTGTTGTGCATTTTCAAGTTTTCATAAATTCATAGAATGTTTGGTTATTAAGTAAAGTAAGGCATAGGCAACTGAGGGAGAGAGAGCCTACCTTTTCATGGTTGTTTGAGCAATAGGACTCTGAAGTTCCCAAATGTAAGAGGACATATTTGCAGAAATCCATTCAGGTGTATTTTGTGGCTTTTGGCGAATGCGTTCTAATGATCTAAAGTTGTGCTGTTGCTACTGCCTGTAAACACACAGTCCAGTTCAAAGTGAATGATGGCAGGCCCGTGTGGCAAACAGCTTATTTGCCTATAGGCCTGCTGTAGCTTTGATTGGCTATGGCGCACTGGTCTGCGTAGACTCCGGTCCTTGAAAATACATGTTTTTTATTAGGCTTTATTTACTGCAGCGTATATTGTCCAAACGTGCGGCCACTTTCCCAGTTCTATATTGCTATAGAATTTTCACAAATGCTTTACTATACTTCATAACCAAACATTCTATGAATTTATGAAAATGTGAAAATGACCATATCTAAGTGCTTGCTTGTCAGAAAATGTAAAAAAAAAAAAAAAAAAGTGTCATATTCTTCCTGGGGGTGTATATGAAAAGATTTGAATAAGATTTCATGTTGCTAAATCGCTGTCAGTTCCAGTTTAAGATCAATTTTTTCAGAGGTAGACTGGCTCTGGCAGCCAATACTCCCATCTAAACGTAAATTGATTCTCAATTGCGATATGGTTCTAGAAACATAAAGCCTTTTACTTTCATATCACATAATTTCACAAATGCAAAATACACACTTACTGTACACGGTTTTAACCGGCTTTATCACAGCTGCAGCCGACAGTATTTTTCTTTCGTTACACACAGGTGTTCGGAGCATGCGAGATAGCTAATTAGCGCAGGTCTCTGTCTTCAGTCTGACTTCTGTAAACACATGCTGTAACATGGAAATATGGCCATGTGGGAATCCTAACCCTATAAAGGTGTGTATTAATGTAATGTTTAAACAAATATATCTTGCTGATATGAAAGATAAGGTCCTTATGCTTCCTAAAACGTAATGCAAGTGATGCGTGTTAATGTTCAGACCGAGTGTCGGGGCTCTTAACAAAACTCCACCGTACAAAAGACGCCTTTGTCAAATGACTCTTATGTGTAATGGAACTGAGAGTTATGATAAAGGGCTAGTTTAGTGTATGCAGTGTAGCTGAAAATGAATGGACATTTTTTACATTGCAGGTTCAAACAAATACCTTAAATCACGTCACTGTTTAAAATAATGGCTGCTGTGGCTACTGCTAGCAAGCATGAGGACTAAAAGGGCAGTTGTCCAGGATAACTAGCAGTATTTCAATCTTCTCAATGGAGCAGTGTGGATAAAGGTACAATTTGGAGTACAATGGCATATCCCATCCTTGCATTGAGGTACGTTTTCCGACCCATATTTCACGCTGGCACCACAGTGTCTTAATGTAACCATGATTGCGTTCTGACCTCTGTGCAGGTCAGTGTAAACTAGTATAACGGTAGGGTCGGTATCTTCTGGCAAGGCCTATAGCCTAGTATAACATTTTAAACATAACTTTATAACATGTTCTAAAGGTGCTAAGCTGTTAATTCAGCCCTCGGAGGCATTTCTAGGTCAAACTGTTCCTTGTCTCATGTGAGGAATGTAACCTAAAGGTTTGTTTCAGTCCTAATTTAGGCTGCAATAAAAGAGATCGGTAGATGTGTGTATGTGTGCAAGGTCCTTGTTCCGTTAGGGAGGTGACAGATATGGAGTGAGCTGTTTTTTACAGATTAGGTCTGGTAGAGAGAGAGAAGCTGGGCGAGTAGAGGCCCGATGTTGGGAGAGCAAAACTGCTCCCACTCTGTTCTCTCTGTTCCGCCCTCATTCTTCTCAGTCTCATGCTTCTGTTCATGGGAAGAATGAGTGACCGGGACTGGTAATTTGACCATTTTGACTGTGAGTAGTCCTATACACAGGTGCTATACAACTTATTTTATTTACATTGATAGGGGTTTAAGTCCAAGGTTGACAAAGGATAGGAAGTCGTTCCATGTCATTTCAGCAAGCCATGACACCCGCCATCTCAGATTGTTCTGAAATTGTAAACAAGTAAAATTGTGTGTGTGTATGTGTGCAAGGTCCTTGTTCTGTTAAGGAGGTGACAGATATAGATATGGAGTGAGCTGTTTTTTACAGATTAGGTCTGGTAGAGAGAGAGAAGCTGGGCGAGTAGAGGCCCGAGGTTGGGAGAGCAAAACTGCTCCCACTCTGTTCTCTCTGTTCCGCCCTCATTCTTCTCAGTCACATGCTTCTGTTCATGGGAAGAATGAGTGACCGGGACTGGTAATTTGACCATTTTGACTGTGAGTAGTCCTATACACAGGTGCTATACAACTTATTTTATGCATTGATAAGGGTTTAAGTCCAAGGTTGACAAAGGATAGGAAGTCGTTCCATGTCATTTCAGCAAGCCATGACACCCGCCATCTCAGATTGTTCTGAAATTGTAAACAAGTAAAATTGGCATTCCTGAAACATTATTTTGTTGACATTTTAATTTGATCTCAGAGAAATTAAGCTAATTGCACACATATTGGCAATTTTTTAATTTATAGGATTCAGATAATATTCAATAATTATAGTACCTAACATCCGATTTGGGACCAAACTCCTTCCTACCAATTAGGGCTGATTGTTTGGTCGATAGGCTGTTGGTCGACCAATATTTTTTTTTTTGTTGAGCAGTGGCAAATATATAAAAATAATTTATTGCACACGAGACACCTGTCTGATTCACACCTGTCTGAGTGGACTAATCCATGCGGAGGCCGCGGGGATGGCACACCAGTATCACCAGTAGTAGCCTACATTTACCGTGAAATTACCATAATTTATAGTGTAGAATGTTTGTTTGGTTACGGTAATTTCTGACCCTTTACGCAGTACTTTGTTGAAGCACCTTTGGCAGCGATTACAGCCTCGAGTCTTCTTGGATATGACGCTATAAGCTTGGCACACCTGTATTTGGGGAGTTTCTCCCATTCTTCTCTGCAGATCCTCTCAAGCTCTGTCAGGTTGGATGGGGAGCGTCACTGCACAGCTATTTTCAAAAAAAATATCCCCACAGCATGATGCTGCCACCACCATGCTTCACAATAGGGATAGTGCCAGGTTTCCTCCAGACGTGACGCTTGGCATTCAGGCAAAAGAAAGCATGATTTGTTGACAATTGTAATCCAAGCCAAACCTTAATTTACTTGTTGTGACACACTGTGGTTCTAAACTCCGTTTTAGATGAGACTGACTTCATGACAAAAATGATCCTATTTACACTTTGTAGTCAACTTTGACACTAGAATAAATGTTTGACACATCGATCCCACATAGGCAGTTTTCAAAGGGATTAGTTGCTTTTTAGGGGCAGTCGTTCTTTACAACTGGTTTCATGAGAATCACCCTGCTCTCTTGGGGCTATCCTGATGCAATTCTCATATGAAGACTTTCCCTACAAGCCCAAAACATTGATCGAGAAATGGGCTATTGGCTAAAATGTTGTGACCGCCCTAAAAAATAAAATAATGGATGTCTTAAAAAAATAAAAAAATATATATATATGAAACAAAATGATCAGGAAACCGCTCTATGTATTGTGATTAGTGACATTTACCATTAAACCCAATGCAACCCAATACCATTGCAAATCAATATACAGTGTGTGTTTGGGACTTTTAACATTGAATACTTTTTTTACATAAGTATTCAGAAATTTTTACATTTTAGTAATTTTGGCAGACGCTCTTATCCAGAGCGACTTACAGTTAGTGAGTGCATACATTTTTCATACTGGCCCCCCGTGGGAATCGAACCCACAACCCTGGCAATGCAAGCGCCATGCTCTACCAACTGAGCTACACAGGACCACAGTCCCTTTGCCAGGTGTATCCTGTTTCCATTGATCATCCTTGAGACGTTTCTACAACTTGATTGGAGTCCACCTGTGGTAAATTCAATTGATTGTACATGATTTGGAAAGGCACACACCTTCCAGAAGGACAACCATCTCTGTAGCACTCCACCAATCAGGCCTATATGGTAGAGTGGCCAGACGGAAGCCACTCCTCAGTAAAAGGATCTCCTCATTTTACATTTGAGATTCTTCAAAGTAGCCACCCTTTCCCTTGATGAGAGCTTTACACACTCTTGGCATTCTCTCGACCAGCTTCATGAGGAATGCCTTTCCAACAGTCTTGAAGGAGTTCCCACATATGCTAAGCACTTGTTGGCTGCTTTTCCTTCACTCTGCGGTCCAACTAATCCCAAACCGGTTGAGGTCGGGTGACTGTAGAGGCCAGGTCATCGGATGCAGCACTCCATCACTCTCCTTCTTGGTAAAATAGCCCTTACATAGCCTGGAGGTGTGTTTTGGGTCATTGTCCTGTTGAAAAACAAATGATAGTCTCACTAAGCGCAAACCAGATGGGATGGCGTATCGCTGCAGGATGCTGTGATAGTCATGCTGGTTAGGTGTGCCTTGAATTCTAAATAAATCACTGACAGTGTCACCAGCAAAGCACCCCCACACCATCACACCACCTCCTCCATGCTTCACGGTGGGAACCACACATGCGGAGATTATCAGTTCACCTACTCTGCATCTCACAAAGACGAGGTGTTTGGAACCAAAAATCTCAAATTGGGACTCATCAGACCAAAGGACAGATTTCCACCGGTCTGTCCATTGCTCGTGTTTCTTGGCCCAAGCAAGTCTCTTCTTCTTATTGGTGTCCTTTTAGTAGTGTTTTTTTTTGCAGCAATTTGACCATGAAGGCCTTACTCACGCAGTCTCCTCTGAACAGTTGATGTTGAGATGTGTCTGTTACTTGAACTCTGTGAAGCATTTATTTGGGCGGAAATTTCTGAGGCCAGTAACTCTAATGAACTTATCCTCTGCAGCAGAGGTAACTCTGGGTCTTCCTTTCCTGTGGCGGTCCTCATGAGAACCAGTTTCATCATAGCGCTTGATGGTTTTTGCGACTGCACTTGAAGAAACGTTCAAAGTTCTTGAAATGTTCCGCATTGATTGACCTTCATGTCTTAAAGTAATGATGGACTGTCGTTTCTCTTTGCTTATTTGAGCTGTTCTTGCCTTAATATGGACTTGGTCTTTTACCAAATAGGGCTATCTTCTGTATACCCCCTCTACCTTGTCACAACACAACTGATTGGCTCAAACGCATTAAGAAGGAAAGACATTCATCAAATTAACTTTTAAGAAGGCACACCTGTTAATTGAAATGCATTCCAGGTGACTACCTCATGAAGCTGGTTGAGAGAATGCGAAGTGTGCAAAGCTGTCACCAAGGCAAGGGGTGGCTATTTGAAGAATCTCATATAAAATATATTCTGATTTGTTTAACACTTTTTTGGGTTACTACATGATTCCATATGTGTTATTTCATAGTTTTGATGTCTTCACTATTATTCTACAATGTAGAAAATAGTACAAATAAAGAAAAACCCTTGAATGAGTAGGTGTGTCCAAACTTTTGACTGGTAGTGTAGCTTGAGAGAATCTGGAAAGAAGAATATGAGAAACTCCACAAATACAGGTGTGCCAAGCTTGTAGCGTTATACCCAAGAAGACTCGAGGCTGTAATCGCTGCCAAAGGCGCTTCAACAAAGTACTGAGTAAAGGGTCTGAATACCTATGTAAATGTGTTATTTCAGTTTTACAAACATTTCTAAAAACCTGTTTTTGCTTTGTCATTATGGGGAAATGTGTGTAGATTGAGGTTTAAAAACAATTTAATCCATTTCAGAGTAAGGCTGTAACGTAACAAAATGTGGAAAAAGTCAAGGGTCTGAATACTTTCCAAACGCACTGTACATTTGAAAGTTATCAAATATCTACAAAAATTCAGATATTGCGTTCTTCTCATATTACTCTGTAGGCTACTGACCTTTTCAAAGCTTCCTTTGGCAGCCCACCATACATCTGCCTGTAGTTATTGAACTCAACTTGAAGGAAGTTTGTTGTGATTGAGTGGGGGGAAATGGCTGTGGGCAAGGTTCTGACAAATGAGTGTGTCGTGGTGGTGGCAAGGACACACCCAAGAAACACCCACATCAAACCACACCCCCAAGCCAACTCACGTTTGGCTTCTGTCATGGCCGCCATCATTTCTTGAGGAGCAAGCCAAAAAACGAGGCCAAATCAGCAGGTGCAGTTCCCCTTTTAACAATGGCAGTTGCAAATTGAGTTAGAAAACCATTATGCATCTGCAACAATCAACAATTATTCTGAAGACTAAGATGCCTAGTTTATGGCACAGTGGTTTATTTTAAATGCATTTTACATTTTGACATTTACAAATTATCATTACCAAAATGTGTCCGGATTAAGTTCTTGGGTCATTTTATAAAATTGTTCTTTAGAAAAATCTAATTTATTTTCATAAAACACAATATGCTACTGTAGTTTGTACATAAATAATACAAATGGTATACTAGTTGACATTCACATGAAACTATAATATTGATTATGTAAAAACTGTCTGTGGACATGTTTCTCATTACCATAACACTTTCAAGTTGCTGTAAAAAATAAAAAATAATTGTATTCACCCATGATGCATCATCTAGATGAGTAGTCCTTAGATGAGCACAAGTTCATTTAATTTCTTCATGTATATGCCATCAGAATGAAGATCTTATTCTCAAACACCCCCTTTACGACACTTTCTCATTACCGAAATGACTAAAAGGCTCAAATTAGGAAAAAATGTGAGAACCATTACCTTACCAACAGAGGCATGAATGGGCTTTAGTGATGTGGTCAATTGTTTGCTGTCTCCTATTACTTGCAGATTGAGTTTACGGCCTATCATTACCGAAACACATCTCATTACCAAGTCATTTTTAGGTCCATTTCGGTAATTAACCTTAATTTCAGTAATGATAATAAGCAAATTTTATGTATACTCAATGGGTGTGCTGTGCTAGTAACTTTATTTACTAGGACTACTGCTTACACCTATGATATAGATTTTTTGTAAAACATCAGTTAATTGATTACGTAAGGGTTGTCAAGACATGGGTGAATAAACCCCATTTTTGTATTTACTTAAAACCACAATCTGGAGTTTGTTTCAGCAAAGAGCAACCACACCATTTAAAGGAGGATATCTCCCATTTTGACATGTGTACCTATTTTAGCACTTACCTATACTGTTGTTTGATCCCAAGACAGTTTGGTCCATATGCCACATATTTAGATACTTTATAGACATACCATGTTATGCCATTTGCCCATAGAATCCCATTCAATTTAGAAATGCATTAGAACCACAGATATCCACGTCCTAATACACCGATATTACCTGGAAAGACCTTGGAGAAAAAAAGAAAAACAATTATTCACTGTTTTTATGCTAAAGTCCACTTTTGAAAATATTACAGTACTTATATTTATGCTAAAATAAGGGGTATTTTAGTCAATTGCATTAAGATTGGTGATTTAATATTATGCAAGTCATTTGGGATTAACAAATGACAAGTGATGTATTGGGTTACTAATTCTCTAATAGAGCTCAGTACAGTTTTTCAATGGCAAACTATGCAACACTCATTACCTAAACATGCATTCTCATCATCAAAACCTGCTTATCATTACCGTAATGCACCAATATTTAGGAAATATTAGGAAAAATAAAACGTGTACTTTAGTAATTTGGGCTTAATCTGATGGTGTGACTTTTGTTCCCTATCCAAATATGTGTACATAAAAATAACATGTATACACAAGTAATTATGACAAAAAACAAGATTCAGAAAAGGTTGTTGCGGTAATGAGAAATTACTAAATGCATTTTAATTTACTTTTAAATAGATTTGTTTTCAGTGTAATGTTTAACTCAGCCCTTTTCATTAGATAAGCAATGTTTTAAAAAATGGCATTCATTTGTTTATTACTTTTTTGGACTTCAAACTGTTACAGAGAATTTTTGCGTTGGTAGTTGTGGAAATTGTGGTAAAATACATAATATCTGATCAACAAAACAATAATTATGAAATAGATAAAAACAGATCCAAATCTTAGTGATCCAAGTGGAATGATGGTGGAATAAAAAATAAATACAAATAATAATAAATTGGGTCAAGTGCCAGTTTCGTGACAATCACCCGGCACTTGTTGGTCTATTCAAGAAGAGTTGGGTTGAAGAATTAGGTTGCGATTAGGACAAACTGAATTGCTTTCATGGAGGACTGGCTTGAATTGTGAGGATGACCACACCATTTTCTTTCATAATCTATTGGTTTTCTACCCAAAGTTGCAAATAAACTGTTTAAACACGAGACCAGCAAAATGTATTAAAAGTGTGGCAGTGGCATCTAGTGGTACTTTCCCACTACTTTATGGTAAATAATGCAAACGACGTCGATGACCTAATTTCTCTGAACAGGGGGAAAAAAACATCACCAGATTCACAGGGAATACATTACATGGTATGTAGAAGCAATATTCCAAGCCACAGCTTCATACTACTTGTCAAACATCGAGAACTGATACTGTATAGGCCTACTGGTTGTTGGGGTGGGGTTGGTGTTGGGGGTCCGTGTGTGGCTTTTGACTTTCTTTTTTTATTCCTCATGTCTTAATCACTGGTAGGAAGAAGTTTGGTCCAAATCGGATGCATTTATTTAATATATGAATCCTATAAATTTAAAATGGCCAGTTTGGCTGCAATCAATTAGCTTAATTTCTCTGATAAATATATTTCTACAAAATGTTTCATGAATGCTAATCGTGTCTGTTACTAACTACAGAAACGATTTCAGAACTGTCTGAGATGGTGGTTGTCAAAAACCTCACATTGAGGAAAGTGAAAGTTGGTTAGTGTGTGTACTGAATAAGATGTATTCTAACCAGGGTGACAATATTGAGGTCAATGAAAGGCTTTTGTTATGTTCTCACTATTAGGCAAATATGAGTGAAGTGGTCATGTGCATTTCTTGCTGAGTCATTTAGCTGTTGCAGAACTAGTAACTCAGCATCAATATCAGTTGTCTCCTGTCATTGGTTATTGATAGGTTCAAGAGTGCTTATTTCCCATTGTTATGAATAACTTTCTTGGTTACTTTTGTTTAGTTTAGCCTAACTCTTCAAATCCTCAATCATTTTCTATAGCGGGCCTGCTCTTCTCAGGCAAAGCAGTATTTAGGCCCAAGTGGAGAAATGGTGGAAATAAACGGAACTCTAACCGTTTACAAACATTGATCCTTCTCTGATTTAGTGGCTGACGAGAGTGAATGACAGCCTGCAGATACCCACAATGACCAGAGTTGAATTGGTCAGGATTTAAGGCCAGATAGAAGCAAAATCCTAAATAAGAGTGTTACTGGTCTCTCCAGTGTTCTAATGTATACACTGCTCAAAAAAATAAAGGGAACACTTAAACAACACAATGTAACTCCAAGTCAATCACACTTCTGTGAAATCAAACTGTCCACTTAGGAAGCAACACTGATTGACAATACATTTCACATGCTGTTGTGCAAATGGAATCGACAACCGGTGGAAATTATAGGCAATTAGCAAGACACCCCCAATAAAGAAGTGGTTCTGCAGGTGGTGACCACAGACCACTTCTCAGTTCCTATGCTTCCTGGCTGATGTTTTGGTCACTTTTGAATGCTGGCCGTGCTTCCGCTCTAGTGGTAGCATGAGACGGAGTCTACAACCCACACAAGTGGCTCAGGTAGTGCAGCTCATCCAGGATGGTACATCAATGCGAGCTGTGGCAAGAAGGTTTGCTGTGTCTGTCAGCGTAGTGTCCAGAGCATGGAGGCGCTACCAGGAGACAGGCCAGTACATCAGGAGACGTGGAGGAGGCCGTGGGAGGGCAACAACCCAGCAGCAGGACCGCTACCTCCGCCTTTGTGCAAGGAGGAGCAGGAGGAGCACTGCCAGAGCCCTGCAAAATGACCTCCAGCAGGCCACAAATGTGCATGTGTCTGCTCAAACGGTCAGAAACAGACTCCATGAGGGTGGTATGAGGGCCCGACGTCCACAGGTGGGGGGTTGTGCTTACAGCCCAACACCGTGCAGGACGTTTGGCATTTGCCAGAGAACACCAAGATTGGCAAATTCGCCACTGGCGCCCTGTGCTCTTCACAGATGAAAGCAGGTTCACACTGAGCACATGTGACAGACGTGACAGAGTCTGGAGACGCCGTGGAGAACGTTCTGCTGCCTGCAACATCCTCCAGCATGACCGGTTTGGCGGTGGGTCAGTCATGGTGTGGGGTGGCATTTCTTTGGGGGGCCGCACAGCCCTCCATGTGCTCGCCAGAGGTAGCCTGACTGCCATTAGGTACCGAGATGAGATCCTCAGACCCCTTGTGAGACCATATGCTGGTGCGGTTGGCCCTGGGTTCCTCCTAATGCAAGACAATGCTAGACCTCATGTGGCTGGAGTGTGTCAGCAGTTCCTGCAAGAGGAAGGCATTGATGCTATGGACTGGCCCGCCCGTTCCCCAGACCTGAATCCAATTGAGCACATCTGGGACATCATGTCTCGCTCCATCCACCAACGCCACGTTGCACCACAGACTGTCCAGGAGTTGGCGGATGCTTTAGTCCAGGTCTGGGAGCAGATCCCTCAGGAGACCATCCGCCACCTCATCAGGAGCATGCCCAGGCGTTGTAGGGAGGTCATGCAGGCACGTGGAGGCCACACACACTACTGAGCCTCATTTTGACTTGTTTTAAGGACATTACATCAAAGTTGGATCAGCCTGTAGTGTGCTTTTCCACCTTAATTTTGAGGGTGACTCCAAATCCAGACCTCCATGGGTTGATAAATTTGATTTCCATTGATAATTTTTGTGTGATTTTGTTGTCAGCACATTCAACTATGTAAAGAAAAAATATTTAATAGGATTATTTCATTCATTCAGATCTAGGATGTGTTGTTTAAGTGTTCCCTTTATTTTTTTGAGCAGTATATATATATATATATAGTTTTAATTTCAGTTGTCTGTTTCCAGACAGATTTCCAGTCCCTGCCTTTCCAGAGCTCCCCCTCCCCTCCACCCCCGTTCAACCCCACCCTGATGAAGACAGCGCGGGAAGCAGACCTGGAAGGTAACTTCTTATGATAACAGAAACACGACCCACTCCACCACACTCACTCCTACGCCAGACTGTGGTCAGCTCAGCACACATGGTGCACTATAGGCCCTATGCCAGTGTACACAATACATTGTAGAATTGTTTTATTAAAACTCATTTATTATGAACATTTGGTCTAAGACCTTTTTCAAGACAATGTGAGATTCACACCAAAATTGTTCTAGAATGTTGATTTTTTTTTTTTGTGCAAAAACTTCCTGCACTACAACGAGATAAGCTTGGTAGTGGGAGTGATAACCCTTTTCTAAAGTGTACACGGTAGATTCACTTACAGTGCCTTCAGAAAGTATTCACACCACTTGACATTTTCCACATTTTGTTGTGTTACAGCCTGAATTTAAAATGGATTAAATTTAGATGTGTTTTGTCACTGGCCTACACACAATACCCCATAATGTCAAAGTGGATTTCTTTATTTATTTTTTAAATTAAAAATTAAAAGCTGAAACGTCTTGAGTCAAGTGTTCAACCCCATTTGTTATGGCAACCCTAAATAAGTTCAGGAGTACACATTTGCTTAACAAGTTGCATGGATAATAGTGTTTAACATGATTTTTGAATGACTACCTTATCTCTGTACACTACACATACAATTATCTGTATGGTCCCTCAGCTGAGCAGTGAATTTCAAACACAGATTCAACCACAAAGACCATGGAGGTTTTCCAATGGCTCGTAAAGAAAGGCACCTATTGGTAGATGGGTAAAAAAAAAGAAGCAGACATTGAATATCCCTTTGAGCATGTTGAAGTTATTAATTACACTTTGGATGGTGTATCAATACACCCTGTCACTACAAAGATACAGCGTCCCTCCTAATTCAGTTGCCGGAGAGGAAGGAAACGGCTCAGGGATTTCACCATGAGGCCAATGGTGATTTTAAAATATACTGAACAAAAATATAATAGCAACATGTAAAGTGTTGGTCCCATGTTTCATGAGCTGAAATAAAAGATCACAAAAGCGTATTTCTCTCAAATGTTGTGCACAAATTTGTTTACATCCCTGTTAGTGAGCATTTTTCCTTTGCCAAGATAATCCATCCACCTGACAGGTGTGGCATATCAAGAAGCTGATTAAACAGCATGGTCATTACACAGGTGCACCTTTTAATATTTAATATTTAATTTAATATTTAAATTTTAATATGCCATTTAGCAGATGCTTTTATCCAAAGCGACTTACAGTCATGCGTGCATAAATTTTTGTGCATGGGTGGTCCCGGGGATCGAACCCACTACCTTGGCGTTACAAGCGCCGTGCTCTACCAGCTGAGCTACAGAGGACCACAATGCACCTTGTGCTGGGGACAATAAAAGGACACTCTAAAATGTGCAGTTTTGTCACACAACACAATGCAACAGATGTCTCAAGTTTTGAGGGAGCATGCAATTGGCATGCTGACTGCAGGAATGTCCACCAGAGCTGTTGCCAGAGAATTGAATGTTCATTTCTCTACCATAAGCCGCCTCCAACGTCGTTTTAGAGAATTTGGCAGTACGTCCAACCAGCTTCACAACCGCAGACCACGTGTAACAACGCCAGCCCAGGACCTCCACATCCGGCTTCTTCACCCATGGGATCGTCTGAGACCAGCCACCCGGACAGCTGATGTATTTCTGTCTGTAATAAAGCCCTTTTGTGGGGAAGAACTCATTCTGAATAGCTGGGCCTGGCTCCCAAGTGGGTGGGCCTATGCCCTCCCAGGCCCACCCATTGCTGCGCCCCTGTCCAGTCATGTGAAATCCATAGATTAGGGCCTCATTTATTTATTTAGATTTACTGATTTACTTATATGAACTGTAACTGAGTAAAATCGTTGAAGTTGTTGCATTGTTTTTTTAATGCAATTTACTAAAATATCCCTTATTGTAGCGTAAGTATTCATACTGTAATTACGTGCATGTGTTTTCAAAAGTAAAATGTGGAATTAAGCATAGTGACATTTTGGGAAAAAGTAATTTCACCAAGGTCTTTCCAGGTAATATTGCTATTATGATGTGGATATGTGTGGTTCAAATGTATTTTAGATGTATAAATTGAATGGGATCCAATGGGCAAATGGCATAACATGATATGCCTATAAAGTGTCTTAGGATCAAACAACAGTATAGGTAAGTGCTAAAACGGGTACACATGTCAAAATGGGGGATATCCTCCTTTTAAGTGGTGTGGTTGCTCTTTGCTGAAACACAAACTCCAGATTGTAGCTTTAAGTAAATTAAATGGGGTTTATACACCCATATTTCTTGACAACCCTTACTTAATCAAATAACTGTTTTACAAAAAAATCTATACAATAGGTGTAAGTAGTGGTCCTAGTAAATAAAGTTACCAACACAGCGCACCCATTGAGTATACATTAGAATTAACTTATTATCATTACTGAAATTATGGTTCTCATTACCAAACGGACCTGAAAAAGATTCTGTAATGAGATGTGTTTCGGTAATGATAGGCATTTAGCTCAATTTGCAAATAGTAGGAGACAGCCATTATGAGTCTGCAAACAATTGACCACATCACTAAAGCCCATCAATGCCTCCATGTCGGTAAGTTAATGGTTCTCAATGTTTTTCCCAATTTGAGCTTTTCAGTCATTTCGGGTGATTTGGCAATAATAGAAATCAGGAGGTTGTGACCAAGCTTTGTTCCACGGATTGAAGGGGAAAGGTCAGTCTTTGCCATTCTGACTCATATTGACATATGAAGTTATTGAGACATTCAGTGAGGTAGGCTACATATAGCTTACATAACCGAAGTTCAGGTTAGAAAGAGGATTGGACTTAGACACCAGAGAGTCCGTGGGAGTTGCGCGAACAGAAAGAAGCACAAAGAACACTCCAACCTGAGTGAGTACAGGTCCTTGTATCAGACTCTTGATGTAGAAAATTATCACTATACTTTATTAAAAATCTAAGTTCTTCCAGAGTTTTTGTAGAATCAAGATAGACTTTTATTACACAAAGTAACGTAAGCCGAGATTATCTGCAGAGCACCTCCCCTCTACCTCTCAGCTCTCCGTTTATATAGTCATTCCCATACATCCTAGCTCAAAGCCCCTCCCTCTTGGGTTCCCCCACCACCATCTTCAGTTTCCCTCTCTCCACTGCTCTGCCCACTTCCTTAGTCTATGATAGTGGCTAAATTTGACTTTTAGTAGTACAATCAATCCAGTCCTTATCATGCAAAAACACTCATGTTTAGTTTAAACTCTGTTCAACCCCGGCTCTCCCGGGCTTGACCTGAAGATTGATTGTTGGACATGACAGGTCCATACTTAATCTTTCAAACATACACAAACCCCACCCCATCATGCTGTAATCAATCAAGAAGATAGCCAAGGAGAGACAAAGGGTTTAGCCTGAACTCTGTTCATCCCTGGCTCGTTCCAGGGATATGCCTAAGGAAAGCCACAGGGTCATAGTCTGATTGCAGTCACAGATAAGATAAGTAGAATTTGTGTCAGATGCCCATTTTACACAAACCTAGTGAGAGGAACCACTCAAGTTCTTGCCTAACAACAGAGAATCCTGACTATATGTTCGTCACATCTGTGATTTAACTTTGTCTGTCCAATAGGTTACTAAAAAGTTCCCATCACTCTCAGTAGACTTAGGTAGCACTGTTATAGTGTGAGGACACATCAAGGCTCTACTATTCTTTCATAATGATGTGATGTTACTAGGGCTGTTACGGTCACCATAATACCGCCACACCGGTGGTCACGAGTCATGACTGCAGTCAAATTCCACTTGACCGTTTAGTCATGGTAATTGGGCTTCTCCAAGCTCTGATGCTGCTGATGGTCATTAGTATTCTACCAAACTTGCTAACTGCCTGGTACTCAGCACTCTAGTGTCCCTCTAATCACTCTGACATCAATGCAAATGAAATCAAACACTTCATTGGAGCCCATGAACTCATGTTGCTCAACATTTCTATAGGCAATGCAATTGCGTGAGAAAACAGAGTGATGGCCTCTATTAAAAAGAGGAGGATCCCATCATCTTTCTATAGGCTAGGCCTACTATATTTATTTCTCAACATTGCTAATATTAAGCACATTTGCTTCTCTTTACAACAGGAGTATAGCCTACCTGGCTCGTGTTATGATGAGTTTCTAGGGTATCAAGCAATTAAGGATGTAAGAATATATTTAGACACTCTGTGGACAGTTAATACAAATGTTTAATAGTCGGTACCGGGTTCGATATAACAACAGACAGGGCTCTGCCTCTTGCCTCTTGCGAACTACTGAACAAAGACAATATCTCAGCTTATATAGCCTCGAGTACACATTTCTTCACAAACATCTGGTAACCATCAGTGGGCACTCCCTTATTTGATGTTATTCCCTTGTCCCCAAGTCAGTATATCATATCCATTAATCATTCTAAGGTAAACATCAGTAATCTCCTTTGGCATAATGGAATGCATGACCCCCCCCAGACTGTGAGGCGCCAAGTCACTTTCTACTAAAGTCAACCTGGTTCCCATCACACTATGTAAACATCATAACAGCTGGCATGAAAATGAACCGCGGGAAAAGCGTCCTCCAGTCGCTATTTAAGTGGATAGATGACATTTATTTTTTTCCCCTGCCCCTGTTTCGAGACAGGTGCATGATAATGGTCTATTCTAAATCAAAGGAAATGTCACATACTATTTAGTATATGTAAAGACAACATTACATCAAGAATAGTCTGATTGGTGACAATATTAGCCTATCACTTGCGAATTATACAGTGAGGGAAAAAGGTATTTGATCCCCTGCTGATTTTGTACGTTTGCCCACTGACAAAGAAATGATCAGTCTATAATTTTAATGGTAGGTTTATTTGAAGTGAGACAGAATAACAACAAAAAAATCCAGAAAAACGCATGTCAAAAATGTTATAAATTGATTTGCATTTTAATGAGGGAAATAAGTATTTGACCCCCTCTCAATCAGAAAGATTTCTGGCTCCCAGGTGTCTTTTCTACAGGTAACGAGCTGAGATTAGGTGCACACTCTTAAAGGGAGTGCTCCTAATCTCAGTTTGTTACCTGTATAAAAGACATCTGTACACAGAAGCAATCAATCAATCAGATTCCAAACTCTCCACCATGGCCAAGACCAAAGAGCACTCCAAGGATGTCAGGGACAAGATTGTAGACCTACACAAGGCTGGAATGGGCTACAAGACCATCGCCAAGCAGCTTGGGGAGAAGGTGACAACAGTTGGTGCTATTATTCGAAATGGAAAAAACACAAAAGAACTGTCAATCTCCCTCGGCCTGGGGCTCCATGCAAGATCTCACCTCGTGGAGTTGCAATGATCATGAGAACGGTGAGGAATCAGCCCAGAACTACACGGGAGGATCTTGTCAATGATCTCAAGGCAGCTGGGACCATAGTCACCAAGAAAACAATTGGTAACACACTACGCCGTAAAGGACTGAAATCCTGCAGCGCCCTCAAGGTCCCCCTGCTCAAGAAAGCACATATACAGGCCCGTCTGAAGTTTGCCAATGAAGATCTGAATGATTCAGAGGAGAACTGGGTGACAGTGTTGTGGTCAGATGAGACCAAAATCGAGCTCTTTGGCATCAACTCAACTCGCTGTGTTTGGAAGAGGAGGAATGCTGCCTATGACCCCAAGAACACCATCCCCACCGTCAAACATGGAGGTGGAAACATTATGCTTTGGGGGTGTTTTTCTGCTAAGGGGACAGGACAACTTCACTGCATCAAAGTGATGATGGACGGGGCCATGTACCGTCAAATCTTGGGTGAGAACCTCCTTCCCTCAGCCAGGGCATTGAAAATGGGTCGTGGATGGGTATTCCAGCATGACAATGACCCAAAACACACGGCCAAGGCAACAAAGGAGTGGCTCAAGAAGAAGCACATTAAGGTCCTGGAGTGCCCTAGCCAGTCTCCTTAAATCTCCTTGCAGACCTTAATCCCATAGAAAATCTGTGGAGGGAGCTGAAGGTTCGAGTTGCCAAACGTCAGCCTCGAAACCTTAATGACTTGGAGAAGATCTGCAAAGAGGAGTGGGACAAAATCCCTCCTGAGATGTGTGCAAACCTGGTGGCTAACTACAAGAAACGTCTGACCTCTGTGATTGCCACCAAGTACTAAGTCATGTTTTGCAGAGGGGTCAAATACTTATTTCCCTCATTAAAATGCAAATCAATTTATAACATTTTTGACATGCGTTTTTCTGGATTTTTTTGTTGTTATTCTGTCTCACTTCAAATAAACCTACCATTAAAATTATAGACTGATCATATCTTTGTCAGTGGGCAAACGTACAAAATCAGCAGGGGATCAAATACTTTTTTCCCTCACTGTATATTATTACTTGTGAATGATGCCCAGTTAAGGCAAGAAACAGCCATGCGTTTTGAGACTTTTTCAAATCATAGTTGCGCACCTCATGTAGCCTAGCCCGTAGGCCTATATGTTTTGATAAGGTTTGTATCACAACTAAAGTGGCCAAATAACTTCTTAAAATGAAGCACATGAATCCGCTTTACAATGGGGGTAGAGCCTAACTGGCATACATAAGCAGCGCGTGAGTTTCAAGTTTGGGGAAGATAATTTTCACCATAAAAATGCACCTTTATACTGTTTGGAATATTCATTTATAGCATAGAATAGGTCAACTTTTGTACTATGGGGGATAGTAGATTGACATAGGCTAGTGCTTTTGCTGTTCGTTAGGCCTACTCATCATCTTGGCTGACGAAAAGTATATGACATTTCTTCCAATATCTTCAATATGCGCCTCGGAATTGGATAAGGACGCGCGCAGTTGCGTCCCCGATGTGTCTGTCTTCACTTCTAGCCTGTGAGAAAGACCCGATCACCTGACGGTGAGAGGTGCTTCGGCACGCAGCCAGGAGAAGGGAATTATAATATTCAGCCCAAGGGCACAACGGCCACTGGCCGCAAAAGGCATGGATTCTTTTGGGGTGAATTACGGCTACACAAATGGGATGCAGCTGGGAAATTTGAGGCATTATCAAGTGCTTGTCAAATTGTGAATGAGAGAGACTGACGAACTGTGTAAACCTGCACAGAAAACCAAGCAGAGCTCATGCCTTTCATGCAACTTTTTTCAAATCATCATTAGAGTCGCATCATGCAGCCTTAGAATGTATTAAAACACAAAATAGCCTTCCCTCAAATCATTTGGAGAAAATATCATTTCTATTTTATACATTTATAATTCTAACACCGTTTACACATTTATACTGTATTTGGGGTGAAATCCTTTAGTCATTATTCTTAAAATACAAATTAATCTATCAATTTTATTCCGTTTTCTTCATACTATAAAATAATATAAATAATGCCACGGAATTCTAATCATATCTTGCCTGCTAAATGAACTAGTGTAGCCCACAGCCATATGGCATAGCCAGATCAGGGCCTAACATAAGGACAACTCAGAGAATGCTATTCTGTTCTTCTGAAATAGACTACATTTTCTTCATATCATGTTTCTTTAGATCTGTCTAAAATAAATAATGGATTTATTGTGATGAGTAGGCTATTTTACATGCATTTATTAGACTTTTTGAAATGTAGATGTTCCAAAGGTCTGCATCAGTGGCTTGTAGGCTATGCGTGGAAGCCAGGAGATGCTAGCGATGTACTGGGCCGTACGCACTACCCTCTGCAGCGCCTCGCGGTCGGATACCAAGCAGTTGCCATACCAAGCTGTGATGCAGCCAGTCAAGATGCTCTCAATGGTGCAGCTGTATAACTTTTTGAGGATCTGACGGCCCATGCCAAATCTTTTAAGCCTCCTTAGGGGGAAGAGACGTTTTCGTGCCCTATTCACGAATGTGTTGGTGTGTTTGGACAATGATAGATCCTTAGTGATGTGGACACCAAGGAACTTGAAGCTCTCAACCCGCTCCACTATGGGGGAGTGCTCAGCCCTCCGTTTGCTGTAGTCCACAATCATCTCCTTTGTCTTGCTGACGAGAGGTTGTTGTCCTGGCACAGAGTATGTGAGCGGAGTTGAGTGGTTGCACCCATCAAACCATTTGGTTTTGAAGTATTGAAACCAAACCATATGATTTGAATGAAAAGTAGTTTAATAAACAACATGAAAAGGTGACTGTAAGAGGCGCTCATCATTTCAAATAGGCTACATGTCATATTAAACAGCATATAAACACAGTAGGTCAGGAGCCAGACAGGTTGCCTAAGAAAATAAATGATTAGCCTATTTCAATTATTTCAAGGCTATAGCCTACAAATTTTAATTAATTGTGAAGCATTTGCGAGTGCGACACACTAGGCTGGTGGTAACATTAAGCGCTCAGCATTTAAACAACATTTTGTTGTATTAAATCATTATAGTCTATACATTGCACATATAGGCTGTGACTTCGAATTAAATAAAAATGAAACAAAAAATTCCTTGTTAGGCTCAGTGCCTTTTTGAATTCACTTTTATAAACACTAGTTTGGCCAGAGTCTGTGGCTTCAGGCTCATGCGATGGTGCCTGGAGAGCAGGCCAGCAGCAGAGAATACCCTCTCCACGCTTGTTGAGCCACTGGGTTTTTAGGCAGAATAACGCTATCAAAACGGGAAGCTCCTTGAAAGAGGTCATATGTCAGGCCTATTGGGCCAAAATCAATGATAGCCTATTGTATAGATAATAGAACGAAAATGAACTAAACTTTAACTCTTTAAAACAAAAACAAAAAAATGCTACAATGACACACTTAGCTAGCTACCCACTTTGTTCCTTTCTGTTAGCATGTGCACGTAGTACACCATCATGCTTTCAGGATATGTGTCAGATTCCACAATGATTCTTTAGTTGTGGACACTACATCACCGCACTCCCTCTCTTATTCTTGTTCCTCATGTTTGTAAGTCTCCTTGATTTTGCACCTGTGTGTTTGATCAGTTTCTTTATGAAAATATTTAGCGAACTCCATGCCAGTAGCTAAAGCAAGGGGCTTATAGCAGCACACAAGTAGCCTACAAATGCATGCTGGGCCGGGCATGCCCTGAGCTCGTGAAGTGAGTGGTACTGGAGCGAAATTGGGAGCGGGCGAGAAGGCAGATGCTCCAGCCTTTGGGAAACTCTGTCTGCGCTCCAGTCAAATTGGCCACGCTCCTCCCTCCGCTCACATACTCTGTCTGTCACGCCCTGACTCAGGGGACTCTTATATGTTGAGTCAGGGTGTGAATGTTCTATGTTGTATTTTCTATGTTTGTGATCTAGGTGGTAGTTCTATGTTTGGCCGGGTGTGTTTCCCAATCAGAGGCAGCTGTCTCTCGTTGTCTCTGATTGGGGAGCATACTTAGGCAGCCTGTTGGCATGCGTTAGTTGTGGGATCTTGTTCCGTGTAGAGGCTTGTTTTGTGTGTAGCCTTAGGACTTCACGTTTCGTTGGTTTGTTGTTTTTCGTGTGTTTACCATTTAAATAAACATGTACGCATTTCACGCTGCGCCTTGGTCTGACCCGTCCTTAAACGAATGTGACACTGTCCTGGCAACACACTGCCAGGTCTCTGACCTCCTCCCTATAGGCTGTCTCAATGTCATCGGTGATCAGGCCTAGCAATGATTTTTAATTCATATCACATGTCATGAACAGTCATGTGTGATCAGTCTGTTGTTCATATTTAAACTTTTAAGGAAATGCGTATACATAGCGTTTAAGTACTTTTCTGTGTCCTCGGTCGCCTTGCATTAATCCATTGTGTACTTTACTTTTTAACCTGAAGCGTTTCAAAATGTGTCATAAAACAGGTTTGTGGGCCCTTCCCGTAGACTCAGAGTATTGATTGACACGCTCTTTACACAGGACTTTGATGTACCGGGCCATATGTGGCACTTCCTTGTTGAAGATGGCAAATGCTGCCTTCTAGGCATTTATGACTTTAATGATAGAAGTGATTGTGGAGAATGAAAGTAGAGCTTTCAATCTTTTGACTGTGGCAAGATTGCCAGTGAATGTCTGCTTTTATCTGGTGCTATATAGAACAAATGGCATGGCATGGGAATAGTGTGGGTAGAATAGAATCTCTCTTCATATTGTTTAGGGTCATGTGCTCACAGTTGTTGTTTTTATGTCAACAGAATTAAGTATAGGCAACATGCTGCTTTTGTGCAAATTGTTGAGGAAAATTTTTGCCTCTTCCCCCCCTCGCATTTCTTCAGAGGAGCCTCCACAGGAGAATGGGGTTATCCAGAGCACCCAGGACCAGTACAGCTCCACCTCCCCGCCGGCCTCAACAACCCCGGACGACGAGCCCTTCTCTACATACTTTGAGGAGAAGGTGCCAATCCCAGAGGATGTCACCCAGGTACTGAGGCCATCATGTGGCGTATGACCTCACAGGGATTATTAACACAGAGCCTATGACCCCCAGGGTCTATGACATCACAAGGAGTATTATGGTGCTTTCACGACAACTCAGAACCTCAAAGTTAAAATGTGCATATGTTTTTTTGCGTAGAGCTTCCTATTGGTTGATTCTGATACTTTCCAAGTAGGAAACTCGGAGCTCATCTTTCTTCGAGTTTGAGTTTCCGAGTTGTCTGGAATGCGGCATTAACTCACAGAGCCTATGGCATCACAGGGCTTTCATGACAGCACAATGTCTATGACCTCAAAGTTATTGAGTCATAGAGCCTATGGAATTACAGGAATTATTATAACCTCACTAGGTCTGACATCACAATGATTGAGTCATAGAGCCTATGATATCACAGGGATTATTATTACCTCAGTCAGTGACATCACAGGGCCTATGACCTCAAAGAGCCTATTACATTAACCTTATGACCTGTATAAAGTGATATACACCAAGTTGCTTTTATTTTAGAAATTATGAATAATCCTAACTTTAATGACAGATAATACTTCATGCTACAATTTATTTTCAGGCGTTGATTGTGCTATCCGTGATTTTCTCATTCAGATGTTCAGTTTCCGTAAACTCTGGGCCTTTACGGGACCAGGTTTCTTGATGAGCATCGCCTATCTGGACCCAGGGAACATTGAGTCTGACCTACAGTCTGGAGCTAAAGCTGGCTTTAAGGTGAACACAGACACATCAGCCATGGGTGACCTTCACTCTCAAGGGGCAGGGGTACAATGCTCAATAATTATTTCCTCTGCAAAGTTCTATCTCCGTTTGACAGTAAAGTTGTATTTTATTAAATTCTATAATCAGCATACCCCCTTCCCTCTGGTCTTTTTGCTCTTGGTTATCTCTTTCATTTACTCATTTAATCCCATGCTTCATCATCATTGTTTCGTTCTCCGTCTCTCAGCTCCTGTGGGTATTGTTAGGGGCCACCATCATCGGCCTCCTCCTGCAGAGGCTTGCTGCACGCCTGGGGGTTGTCACAGGGATGCACCTCGCAGAGGTCTGCAACCGCCAGTACCCCACTGTGAGTATCCCTCCCTCGCCTTACACACACACACACACGCTCTAGTTCTTCATACACACTCTTGTATAACATGATATAAAAGGGTTTGGTTTTGTTTAAAGTAATTGAATGTGGTGGCTGTGCGTGTTATTTCCAGTCTTGTTATTCACACCTCCATCCCCTTCTCACTCCCAGGTTCCTCGTATTATCCTGTGGCTGATGGTGGAGCTGTCCATCATTGGCTCAGACATGCAGGAGGTCATCGGCTGTGCCATTGCCTTCAACCTCCTCTCTGTGGGCAGGTAGTTACAGTACCACCCACCAGCGCCCAACTACACTACACTTTACTTTCACTAAGAGTCAAATCAAAATGTATTTGTCACATGCTTCGTAAACACGTGTACACTAACAGTGAAATGCTTACTTACAGGACCTTCCCAACAATGCAGAGACAAATATATAAATAGTAGAACAAATAGAAAAATAATAACACAAGGAATAAGTACACAATGATTAACGATAACTTTGCTATATACGCAAGGTACCAGTACTGGGTTGATGTGCAGGGGTAAGAGGTAATTGAGGTAGATATGTACATATCGGTAGGGATAAAGTGACTAGGCAAAAGATAGATCAGAAACAGCAGCGTATGTGATGAGTCAAAAGAGATTAGTGCAAAAAGGGTCACCGCCTGGTCTAGAGGTCCTGGATGGCAGGGAGCTCGGCCCCAGTGATATACTGGGCCGTACGCACTACCCTCTGTAGCGTCTTGTGGTCGGATGCCAAGCAGTTGCCATACCAAGCGGTGATGCAGCCAGTCAAGATGCTCTCAATGGTGCAGCTGTAGAACCTTTTGAGGATGTCAGGGCCCATGCCAAATCCTTTCAGCCTCCTGAGGGGGAAGAAGCGTTGTCGTGCCCTCTTCACGATTGTGTTGATGTGTGTGGACCATGATAGTTCCTTAGTGATGTGGACACCGAGGAACTTGAAGCTCTCGACCTGTTCCACAACAGCCCGTGGATGGGGGCGTGCTCGGCCCTCCGTTTCCTGTAGTCTTGCTGACGTTGAGGGAGAGGTTGTTGTCCTGGCACCACACTACCAGGTCTCTGACCACCTCGCTGTAGGCTGTCTCAATGTCGTCGGTGATCAGGCCTACCACCGTTGTGTCATCGGTAAACCTAATGATGGTGTTTGAGTCGTGCGCCACGCAGTCATCGGTGAACAGGTAGTACAGGAGGGGACTAAGCACGCACCCCTGCGGGGCCCCTGTGTTGAGGGTCAGCGTGGTGGATGTGTTGTTGCTTACCCTCACCACCTGGGGGCAGCCCGTCAAGAAGTCCAGGATCCAGTTGCAGAGGGAGGTGTTTAATCCCAGGGTCCTTAGTTTAGTGATGAGCTTGGAGGGCACAATGGTGTTGAATGCTAAGTTGTAGTCAATGAACAGCATTCTTACGTAGGTATTCCTTTTATCCAGGTGGGAAAGGGCAGTGTGGAGTGCAATAGCGATTGCGTCATCTGTGGATCTGTTGGGATGTTGATGTGAGTCATGACCAGCCTTTCAAAGCATTTCATGGCTACAGATGTGAGTGCTACGGGGCGATAGTCATTTAGATAGGTTACCTTGGCGTTCTTGGGCACAGGGACTATGGTGGTCTGTTTGAAACATGTAGGTATTACAGACTGGGTCAGGGAAATGTTGAAAATGTCAGTGAAGATACCAGCTGGTCAGTGTATGCTCTGAGTATGCGTCCTGGTGATCTGTCTAGCCCTGTGGCTTTGTGAATGTTAACCTGTTTAAAGGTCTTACTCACATCGGCTACAGAGAGCGTGATCACACAGTTGTCCGGAATAGATGGTGCTGTCATGCATAGTTCAGTGTTCCTAGCTTCGAAGCGCACAGAGAAGGTAGGCTTGCGTCACTGGACAGCTCACGACTGGGTTTCCCTTTGTCATTTGGGTATGCATCCCAAATGACACCCTATTCCCTATACAGTGCATTCGGAAAGTATTCAGACCCCGTGACTTTTTCCACAATTTGTTACGTTACAGCCTTATTCTAAAATGGATTAAATAAAGTGTCCTCATCAATCTACACACAATACCCCATAATGACAAAGCGAAAACAGGTTTTCAGAAATGTTTGCACATAAATAAAAAACCGTAAAACCTTATTTACATAAGTATTCAGACCCTCTGCTATGAGACTCGAAATTGAACTCCGATGCATCCTGTTTCCATTGATCAACCTTGAGTTGTTTCTACAACTTGATTGGAGTCCACCTGTGGTCAATTCAATTGACTGAACATGATTTGGAAAGGCACACACCTGTCTTTATAAGACAGGATTGTGTCGAGTCACAGATCTGGGGAATGGTACCAAAACATTCCTGCAGCATTGAAGGTCCCCAAGAACACAGTGGCCTCCATCATTCTTAAACCTGGTTTCAAAAAACAGATAAAGCAACACCTCACGGCACAACGCCTCTCCCCTATTTGACCTAGATAGTTTGTGTGTATGTATTGATATGTAGGCTACGTGTGCCTTTAAAAAAATGTATGTAGTTCTGTCCTTGAGTTGTTCTTGTCTATTAATGTTCTGTATTACAGTGGCTTGCAAAATTATTCACCCCCTTGGCATATTTCCTATTTTGTTGCCTTACAACCTGGAATTAAAATGGGTTTGTTTCATTTGATTTACACAACATGCCTACCACTTTGAAGATGCAACATATTTTTGTTTGTGAAGCAAACAAGAAATAAGACAAAAAAACAGAACTTGAACGTGCATAACTATTCAATACTTTGTAGAGACACCTTTTGCAGCAATTACAGCTGCAAGTCTCTTGGGGTATGTCTCTATAAGCTTGGCACATCTAGCCACTGGGATTTTTGCCCATTCTTCAAGGCAAAACTGCTCCAGCTCCTTCAAGTTGGATGGGTTCCGCTGGTGTACAGCAATCTTTAAGTCATACCACAGATTCTCAATTGGATTGAGGTCTGGGCTTTGACTAGGCCATTCCAAGACATTTAAATGTTTCCCCTTAAACCACTCGAGTGTTAATTTAGCAGTATGCTTAGGGTCATTGTCCTGCTGGAAGGTGAACCTCCGTCCCAGTCTCAAATCTCTGGAAGACTGAAACAGGTTTCCCTCAAGAATTTCCCTGTATTTAGCGCCATCCATCATTCCTTCAATTCTGACCAGTTTCCCAGTCCCTGCCGATGGAAAAACATCCCCACAGCATGATGCTGCCACCACCATGCTTCACTTTGGGGATGGTGTTCTTGGGGAGATGAGAGGTGTTGGGTTTGCGCCAAACATAGCGTTTTCCTTGATGGCCAAAAAGCTCAATTTTAGTCTCATCTGACCAGAGTACCTTCTTCCATATGTTTGGGGAGTCTCCCACATGCCTTTTGGCGAACACCAAACGTGCTTGCTTATTTTTTTCTTTAAGCAATGGCTTTTTTCTGGCCACTCTTCCGTAAAGCCCAGCTCTGTGGAGTGTACGGCTTAAAGTGGTCCTATGGACAGATACTCCAATCTCCGCTGTGGATCTTTGCATCTCCTTCAGGGTTATCTTTGGTTTCTTTGTTGCCTCTCTGATTAATGCCCTCCTTGCCTGGTCCGTGAGTTTTGGTGGGCGGCACTCTCTTGGCAGGTTTGTTGTGGTGCCATATTCTTTCAATTTTTTAATAATGGATTTAATGGTGCTCCGTGGGATGTTCAAAGTTTCAGATATTTTTTTTATAACCCAACCCTGATCTGTACTTCTCCACAACGTTGTCCCTGACCTGTTTGGAGAGCTCCTTGGTCATCATGGTGCCACTTGCTTGGTGGTGCCCCTTGCCTAGTGGTGTTTTAGACTCTGGGGCCTTTCAGAACAGGTGTATATATACTGAGATCATGTGACACTTAGATTGCACGCAGGTGGACTTTATTTAACTAATTATGTGACTTCTGAAGGTAATTGGTTGCACCAGATCTTATTTAGGGGCTTCATAGCAAAGGGGGGTGAATACATATGCACGCACCACTTTTCCGTTATTTATAGATTGATGAGGGGAAAAACGATTTAATCCATTTTAGAATAAGGCTGTAACGTAACAAAAAAATTGGAAAAAGTCAAAGGGTCTGTATACTTTCCGAATGCACTGTATAATGACTTTTGTTCAAAAGTAGTGTATAATATAGGGAATAGGGTGCCTCTGGTCAAAAGTGGAGATGCAGACATAGGTGACATTTGGGATGCAGAAATAGGTGACATTTGGGATGCAGACATAGGTATAAAACGACCGCTCTAGAGGTCAACGTATTGGGGTCAAGCTAACATTGTTGTTTGCCATCTACCAGGATTCCACTTTGGGGAGGTGTCCTCATCACCATCATTGACACCTTTGTGTTCCTCTTTTTAGATAAATATGGTGAGTGTTTCTTTGACACATACTAAAATGTGTATGTGATTAAATGGTCCTTGGGTACAGGTGTGTATCAATTTCTGGCTGGGCGTGTTTCAATGTGATTTTCAACTTTTGTTTTTTAGGCCTGAGGAAACTTGAAGCCTTCTTTGGGTTTCTCATCACAATCATGGCTGTAAGCTTTGGGTATGAGGTAAGAACAAGTTTTTCCCTGTGTTGATCTTTAACACTTTTGTCCCCCTTCTCCCGTAGACCTGGCAGCTGGTTTTGATAGTATGTAGCGCAGCTTTGATAGAATTTGGTAGGTTTTTGTTTCTACGTGTGTGTATCTGACTGGCATTTCTTGTATGTGCCTGTAGTATGTGATGGTGCGTCCGGACCAGGGGGAGCTGCTGAAGGGGATGTTTCTGCCGTACTGTGACAGCTGTGGTCCTGCCCAGATGGAGCAGGCTGTGGGCATCGTAGGAGCCGTCATCATGCCCCACAACATCTACCTGCACTCAGCCCTCGTCAAGGTAGGTGTCTTGCATTATGACATGGGACAGAGGAGTCAAAGACCTGCTTTATGACATAGTATGGGCCCTCAGATCCTCAAAAAGTTATACAGCTGCACCATTGAGAGCATCTTGACTGGTTGCATCACCGCTTGGAATGGCAACTGTGGCATCCGACCGCAAGGCACTATGGAGGGTAGCGCATACGGCCCATAGTGTAAGACTTTCACTGACATCGTACAGGGGAGCTAAATGCCTTTACTGTGACAGTACAGTTGAGTCAAATAAGTAATTGGGACATAGTACATGGAATCAGACCTTCACTTAAAACCAAACAAGGGCCAACCGAAATTTGACTTCCGCTTTTAACCCAACCCCTCTGAAAGACACAAATATGCTTACATAAGGGTCTTTCTATAAATAATGGGGCCAATGTTGATCCCAATGTCACACATTTGAAATGCTTTGAAACAAAAGGTGTCCAAAAAAAGTAGGCCATTATCACTTTAAGAATAATGCATTTTGTAGGCCTTTCCAATGCATTGATATTCAAATTATTATTGCATTCTAAAATATGTGAGAATAATGTGGACATTGTCTGACTAAATAGATTGGATGCATGCATTTTTAAGCCATGAATGGCGGTAGCATTAATCTCACCATTTGAATCTCACCATCGCTGTTTTTATAATGAGAAAGTGACCAAAAACCAGGTTGCTTTTTTAATGGAAGGATTTGTATGGAAAGCAAAGTTGAAGCCAACATTAGATGTTGTCGTCCTCATAATAACCGCACATGGTTTTACTGCAACAGAGTAGCGTAACACCCTTCAATTGAAGTGGTGGGAAAAAAATGAAATCACAGAAAATTATAAGGGTGTAATTATAACTTATAAATTGGCTACAATAATTACAAGGACTTTTCAAGCGCCAAATTGAGGAAATGTCGGATTTTTAAGGTAGGCCTATTACATTATTTTAATTTCTGAGCTCCAAGTTCAAGTAAGCTACTTCAAGCCCCTTGTATTGTTTAAAATTGCAGGTGTAACATGGGAAAAAATTTTTATTTGTCATGTAAAGTGTTGGTCCCATGTTTCATGAGTTGAAATAAAAGATCCCGGAAATGTTCCATACGCACAAAAAGCTTATTTCTCTAAAATGTTGTACGCAAATTTGTTTACACTCCTGTTAGTGAACATTTCTGCTTTGCCGAGATAATCATCCACCTGACAGGTGTGACATATCAAGGTGCTGTGTGCTGAGGACAATAAAAGGCCACTCTAAAATGTGCAGTTTTGTCACACAACACAATGAAACAGATATCTCAGGTTTTGAGGGAGCTTACAAATGGCATGCTGACTGCAGGAATGGCCACCAGAGCTGTTGCCAGAGAATTGAATGTTCATTTCTCTACTATCTGTGAGACCCATTTTTTTTTTAAAGGTATCTGTGACCAACAGATGCATATCTGTATTCCCAGTCATATGAAATCCATAGATTAGAGCCTAATGAATGTATTTCAATTAACTGATTTCCTCATATGAACTGTAACTCAGTAAAACCTTTGAAATTGTTGCATGTTGCGTTTATATATTTGTTCAGTATAATTTGTCATTATATCCAGAATAATTCATAGGAATAGCGTTTGGTTTTGCGCAATATTCTATCCCAGTGGATCCCAAACTGTGGGACGGGTTAAAGGAACTCAGTCCGGCTTTAAACTTACTCTTGAAAGTTGTAGTAGTAGAATGCACAAGGAATAATTTCGAAATTGGATAGTGCATCATCAGTTCCTCTTATCATGTCAGTCATTGCAGACCTTGGAGAGCTATTTATAACTTGTCAGAAATGTCCAGATTAACTAGCCCATGTCAGGTAACATTTTTTTATTTTGTTTTTTTAACCCATAGAGTATGGTGCAATTTTTTAGTCACTCAAATCACATGAACACACATTAGACGTGGGAAAATGTATAGAATTGCAAGAACATTTGCAACATTGTCTTTGCACCCCATGACAAAATCTGTATAATTGCAGGAAATAAGCTTTAACCTGCAAAATTGTCTCCACCAACAAGAGGGGTGTGAACAGTTTGTGTCATGAACAGTGCTTTTACCCATTGAAATAGATTAGACGCATGCGCAGCGGGGGCGCGGGATGTTCCCCAATGCTGGAAGGGGGGCCCCGAGTGATAAAGTTTGGGAACCCCTGGTCTATCCTACACAATTGCACACAGTAGACTCATATGAAAACATTAACTCATTACCTTGATGCTTTCTCTGTTAAATCTAATGAGATCCTGTTGTAAATCAAGCAACAGATGATCAACATCAATTCGCTAGGGATATTAGAGCCAATGTAGAACCAGACACAACTGTCTTCACCTGCGTAACGAATGAGAAGGCTAAATATTCTGGACATTCCTCGCAAACACTTTTTTTCCCAGCACTTGGGCTGCTGTTGCATCGCATGCACCATCACAACAGCTGTTAGTCATTTGATTGTCATTCGGAAAATTCCTTCTTGGATCAGATGATGTGAAAATATCACAGCGTAACTAATCAGCTGGACACCAAATGCACATCCAACAAGTATTATGCATAATTATTGAAGAACCACGTTAATGACAGCATTGATTTAGGTTTTAAGTATGAAGGTAAGGTGACTGAAAGTCCAATGTCACAGGAATTGTGATTTATATTTTAATTAATTACTTTTAATGATATTTTATCATCTAGTCTCGGTCAATAGATCGTGGGAACAAGAAGGAGGTGAAGGAGGCCAACAAATATTACTTCATGGAGTCGACTATCGCGCTCTTCATCTCCTTCCTAATCAACGTCTTCGTTGTAGCAGTGTTTGCCGAGGCCTTCTACAAAAAAACCAACATTGAAGTGGTGGGTATAACGACTAACCAGACCCAGCATGTTGTATTTTGTCTCAGAATGTAACACTCCTTAACAGATGTTTTATTTAAGCAATAAGGCCCGAGGAGGTGTGGTATATGGCTAATATACAGTTGAAGTTGGAAGTTTACATACACTTAGGTTGAAGTCATTAAAACTTGTTTTTCAACCACTCCACAAATTTCTTGTTAACAAACTATAGTTTTGGCAAGTCGGTTAGGACATCTACTTTATGTATGACACAAGTAATTTTTCCAACAATTGTTTACAGACAGATTATTTCACTTATAATTCACTGTATCACAATTCCAGTGGGTCAGAAGTTTACATACACTAAGTTGACTGTGCCTTTAAACAGTTTGGAAAATTCAAGAAAATGATATCATGGCTTTAGAAGCTTCTGATAGGCTAATTGACATAATTTGAGTCAATTGGAGGTGTACCTGTGGATGTATTTCAAGGCCTACCTTCAAACTCCGTGCCTCTTTGCTTGACATCATGGAAAAATCAAAAGAAATCAGCCAAGACCTCAGAAACAAAATTGTAGACCTCCACAAGTCTGGTTCATCCTTGGGAGCAATTTCCAAACGCCTGAAGGTACCACGTTCATCTGTACAAATAATAGTACGCAAGTATAAACACCATGGGACCACGCAGCCGTCATACCGCTCAGGAAGGAGACACGTTCTGTCTCCTAGACATGAACGTACTTTGGTGCGAAAAGTGCAAATCAATCCCAGAACAACAGCAATGGACCTTGTGAAGATGCTGGATGAAACAGGTACAAAAGTATCTATATCCACAGTAAAACGAGTCCTATATCAACATAACCTGAAAGGCCGCTCAGCAAGGAAGAAGCCACTGCTCCAAAACCACCATAGAAAAGCCAGACTACGGTTTGCAACTGCACATAGGGACAAAAATTGTACTTCTTGGCGAAATGTCCTCTGATCTAATGAAACAAAAATAGAATTGTTTGGCCATAATGACCATCGTTATGTTTGGAGGAAAAAGGGGGATGCTTGCTAGCCGGAGAACACCATCTTAACCGTGAAGCACCGGGGTGGCAGTATCATGCTGTGGGGGTGCTTTGCTGCAGGAGGGACTGGTGCACTTCACAAAATAGATGGCATCATGAGGAAGGAAAATTATGTGGATATATTGAAGCAACATGTCAAGACATCAGTCAGGAAGTTAAAGCTTGGTCGCAAATGAGTCTTCCAAATGGACAATGACCCCAAGCATACTTCCAAAGTTGTGGCAAAATGGCTTAAGGACAACAAAGTCAAGGTATTGGAGTGACCATCACAAAGCCCTGACCTCAATCCTATAGAACATTTGTGGGCAGAACTGAAAAAGCGTGTGCGAGCAAGGAGGCCTACAAACCTGACTCAGTTACACCAGCTCTGTCAGGAGGAATGGGCCAAAATTCACCCAACTTATTGTGGGAAGCTTGTGGAAGGCTACCTGAAACGTTTGACCCAAGTTAAACAATTTAAAGGCAATGCTACCAAATACTAATTGAGTGTATGTAAACTTCTGACCCACTGGGAATGTGATGAAAGAAATACAAGCTGAAAATAAATCATTCTCTCTACTATTATTCTGACATTTCACATTCTTAAAATAAAGTGGTGATCCTAACTGACCTAAAACAGGGAATTTTTACTAGAATTAAATGTCAGGAATTGTGAATAACTGAGTTTAAATGTATTTGGCTAAGGTGTATGTAAACTTCCGACTTCAACTGTACCACGGCTAAGGGCTGTTCTTATGCATGACGCAATGCGGAGTGGCTGGACACAGCACTTAGCCGTGGTATATTTTACATTTGTCATTTAGCAGACGCTCTTATCCAGAGCGACTTACAGTTAGTATATTGTCCATATATCACAAACCCCCGAGGTGACTTATTGCTATTATAAACTGGTTACCAACGTAATTAGAAGAGTAAAAATAACTGTTTTGTCATACTCGTGGTATATGGTCTGATATACCACGGCTGTCAGCCAATCAGCATTCAGGGCTCGAACCAGCCGGTTTATAAATAGTAATATAGCATGGCCAGTATGGCACCTCTAAACCAGTGATGTCCTTTGTTTGTGATGTGCTGCTGCTCTTCTCTGTGTGTCACAGAATGCAATGTGCAATGCATCAGGCAGTCCACACACAGACCTCTTCCCCCTGGACAACCGCATGCTACAGGTGGACATCTACAAGGGGGTAAGTCCTTAATGGATTAACAACAATCTACATAACCTCCTGTGATAGGAAATCACTTTGATACTGTATATCTGTCAATCATTTTTGGGGGTCTTGATAAGATGAATAACCATAGAGGGGACTGTCTTTCGTTCTCTGTCTCTCTCTCTCTCTCTGACTGTACAGGGGGTGGTGCTGGGTTGTTTCTTTGGCCCTGCGGCCCTCTACATCTGGGCCATCGGGATCCTTGCTGCCGGACAGAGCTCCACCATGACTGGCACTTACTCTGGCCAGTTTGTCATGGAGGTGAGAACGTGCAGATATACTCAATGACTGTGTTTCTGTGTGTATGAGAGCGTTTGCAAATTGTATTGTTAACCATTATTGTGTGTGTGTGTGAGTGAGAATACACACACCTCAGGGTTTTGTGTAGGTCCGGATGTGGGTGTGTTGACTGTTAGTTCTCTCTCTCGCTCTCTTTGCCCCTGGCTCAGGGTTTCCTGAATCTGCGTTGGTCCCGTTTTGCACGGGTGCTTCTCACCCGCTCCATCGCCATCTTCCCCACCCTGCTGGTGGCCATCTTCCAGGACGTGCAGCACCTGACGGGCATGAACGACTTCCTCAACGTGCTGCAGAGCATGCAGGTCGTGGAGAGAGAGAGAGTGGGAGGTCTGGGGACATGGAGGACAAAGGAGACAGGGAGGCTTGACAGAGAGAGGAGACATGAGGGCTGGGGACATGCAGGTCAGAGAGAGAGGAGACATGGGGGCAGGTCAGAGAGAGTATAGGCTGGGTCTTTGACATGCATGTTAGAGCGAGAGAGAGAACCATGGAGACTGGGTACTACTGTTCTCCCAGTGGGGAACAGCTAGTCAGGGCTGGCTGGGAGTATTTTAGGGTGTTACACTGATGCTTGTATTCAAAGGTATAGAAGGGGACTGAATGCAGTCAGTTTTAACTGTTCTTTCTGCCTTTCCTTGTTCTATAGCTGCCATTTGCTCTGATCCCCATCCTGACCTTCACCAGTCTGACATCCATCATGAATGACTTCGCTAATGGACTGTGAGTCATCATAACCCTCTACCCCAGAGATGGGCGGCAGTTAGCCTGCCAAATAGTGGTTAGAGCGTTGGGCCAGTAACCGCTTGTTCGAATCCCCGAGCCGACAAGGTGAAAAATCTGTCGATATGACCTTGAGCAAGGCACTAAACCTTAATTGCTCCAGGGTTGCCTTTGATAATGGCTGACCCTGGCCGTGACCCCACTCTGTGGGGAGTTGGGATATGCAAAAAAACACATTTCCAATTCACGCATGCGTATAATTCATACTTGTAAATAAAATAAGACACCCACCAAATTATTATTATATGACTTCGATTGGTTCTGTGTTTTCACTGATAGACCAATTAGAACCTAATTTTCTACTAGTGCTGAGCGATTAGTGCTTTTTGAGGTCGGTTCGGTTATTAAAAAATAATCAGTTTTCGATTTATTATTTTAAACATGAAATGTATTATGAAATAATGACATTAAAATGATTTTAGAGCTTCCCTCAGCCATCACCTGCCTTTTTCTTATAATAATAATAATAATAATATGCCATTTAGCAGACGCTTTTATCCAAAGCGACTTAGTCATGTGTGCATACATTTTTACGTATGGGTGGTCCCGGGGATCGAACCCACTACCCTGGCGTTACAAGCGCCATGCTCTACCAATTGAGCTACAGAGGACCACTGACAGTGGGTTGAATTCTGTAACAACACAGAATAAAACAATAAGAGCCCCATGATGGTAGTGAATGCCTATTACGGCTTGTCACTTATTAACCGTAATGTATTCACATTACTTACTTCAATACAATATTTCAGTTGTGTATATTACTTAGTTTTTATTTGATGACTTTATACTTTTTCATTCCTTTGTCATCTCATTTTACATTTTAGTCATTTAGCAGAAGCTCTTATCCAGAGTGACTTACAGTTAGTGCATTTGTTTTAAGATAGCTAGGTGTGACAACCACATATTACAGTCATAATAGTCGAGGGGATTATTTAAAATACTCTTTGAAGAGGTATGGTTTCAGTTGCTTTTGGAAGATGGGCAGGGACTATGCTGTCCTAGTTTCAGGGGGAAGCTGGTTCCAACATTGGGGTGCCAGGACAGAGAAGAGTTTGGACTGGGCTGAGCGGGGTGGGAGGGCCAAGAGACCAGAGGTGGTAGAACGGAGTGCTCGGGTTGGGATAAAGGGTTTGAGCATAGCCTGAAGGTAGGGAGGGGCAGTTCCTCTTGTTGCTCCGTAGGCAAGCACCATGGACCTGTAGTGGAACATTTGTTATTTTAGCAGACGCTCTTATCAAGAGCGACTTGTAGTGAAAGCTACATGTTTTTGTACTTTTTTTTTGTACTGGTCCCCCGTAGGAATCGATCCCACAACCCTGGCATTGCACGAGCCATGCTCTACCAACTGAGCCACACGAGACTCCATCTCATCTCTGCTCAAGCAGTAGCAGCCAGCCAGACAACCATCTAACGTTATCTCTGTGCTTCCCATTGGACAAGTTATCCTATTTAGCTAGGCTAGTAGTAGCTAGCTACAACTATCAATCTGGTAGAGCTACCTCACGAACTAACTATCCCTCTCGTCGTTGTGTTGTCATTCCTCTTTCATGCTGTCTCCTATGGTCTGTGCGTATCCACCTCTTTCCGTGGCCGGAAAGAACAGGTGCAATGGATTATGGTCATTCATTGTAGTTAATTACCACGTTTCTGCACTGAACTAGGTTGAATATTTGCCTAATGAAAACTCTACTTCCAATCAGCCCAGCGTCCCACATAGTTCTTGACTTCATTTCTCTCTAGAGAAACCCGAACTAAATGGAATTAAAGTAATTGAACCGACGTCAGTCAATTAGCTGTTTAATAACCGAACCCCCCCCCTGAAATGTTGGTTAATCGCTCAGTACTATTCCCTACATATTATACTACTTTTGACCAGGGCCTGTAGGAAATAGGGTGCCATTTTGGATGCAGTTAGATTTTCTATATTTGCACTGATAGAGAAATGATTTCATAAATGTGATGACAGTGACAATTTATCATTGTGCCAACTTACCATCTCAGCTGTGCCTGTGCTCCTCAGGGTGTGGAAGATAGGCGGAGGGGTGGTCATCCTGGTGGTTTGTGCCATCAACATGTACTTTGTGGTGGTCTACGTCACCAGCCTAAACAGTGTGGCTCTCTACGTGCTGGCGGGCTTGCTTTGCATAGCGTACCTATGCTTTGTGGGCTACCTGGTAAGTTGCAGTAGCAGTCATTATAACACCATGGACCGGGCTAGATTAGCACAGAACACTGTATATCAATACCAAAATAAAGTGGCTACTTTTCAATACTGAATGCAGGGTTTGGAAAGATGCATTGTAAACTATTATAGGAAGTACAATGACCCTCTTCTGACCTCCTTCCTCTCTTTGTGTGTGTCCACAGGCGTGGCATTGTCTGATAGCCCTGGGGGTCACCTGTCTGGACATGTCCTGTCTGGCCAGCAGGGTAAGCAACAACAGACCTCCTGTGTTCATAGATAGAGGAACAGCCAGAGTATGGCACGTAAAACTGAACAGGACAGTGTTTTAAAAGACAGACCAACCCGAATGTCGACTGTGCACAGTAGATCACCTGCTGGTTGTCAAAGAACCGTGGGTATTCACAGGGTGTCTGGGGGTTCTTAGTCTTAAATTAATGTATCTGTTTTCAAAGGTCTTAAAAAATGGGAAGGAGATGACTACAGTGTTTCCGTTATATTGTGCGGCTACTTAATTGTTGCCACCACGGCAAAAAAACTATTTAACATCAAATAATACTTGAGGCACACTTTAAAGATGTTAGAGAGCTATCCACGTGTGCGCCTCTGCGTGTGCCAGTGCGCGTCGGACCGTTGCCAGAGGAGAGAGAGGAGAGAACAAGGTAGCCTGTACAATTTGATAGACGACAAGACTAGAGCTGGGACTACAAAACAAAAATTACTGACACTGACATTGCCCTCTTCTTACCAAAGCAATTTTGCTTACATCGGTAATTTCGGTGATTCGGCTACACAACATTCCTGCAGATTTTTTGGTTCTAAAACCATTATTTGGTCAACAGTAATGTGCATTAACCTTCTTCCCACAATGAAAGTATCTGCCCTTTCCCTGTTTCGCTGCTGGCTCTCACACCCGCTCCCCTCTTTGCACACTGAGTAAAGGAAGAGATCCATTCTGATAAGTGCAAGCATACTGACAGTTGAGCAACATTTCAAAATGTAGGCTAATTGCAGGAAATACCATTTTTAAAACAACTACTGTTAAAAAAGAGGAAAGTCTCTGCTTTATGAGTATAACAATTATTTCTCAACTGTCAATATAGAGCAAATAACACCACTTTACAAACAGTATGTCATTGAGATTATGCGCCAGCGGAACGGAGCGCACCATTTGTGCTGAAAAGGCATCAAGTAGTCTATATAGGCCTACCAATGGAAAGTTTTTGTAGAAGATTGAATTGCATGGCTATCTAGCAACCATATCATATTTAGATGATAGCTAATGTGTTTCGAGTTCCAATTTCCTCAGGTGGTAAATGATGTAGCCCTCCCGCTTAGCTACCTTGCTTTGAAGTACAGTATAGCCATTTGATACCTGATTCACTGAATGAGGGAATTATTTTATTCAACTTCTTGGTTTTACATTTACATTTTAGACATTTAGCAGACGCTCTTATCCAGAGCGACTTACAGTTAAGTGAGTGCATACATTTTCATACTGGCCCCCTGTGGGAATCGAACCCACAATCCTGGCGTTGCAAACGCCATGCTCTACCAACTGAGCTACATCCCTGGTTGTAGGCTAATGTTCAAATGTTATATCATAATACCTCCTGGAAAGCTCCTGGGTGAGTATACAATTGTTTTAGCCCCACTCTAACACCAGATTCTACAAATGAACTGCTCAACAGGACCTTGTTAAACTGACTCCGTTGTTTGAGCAGTGCTGAATCAAAAGCCTGCACACCCAGTGGCCTAGCTCTCCAGATGGAGAGTTGACAACATGTGTTTTATTCAGTAACAATGCTGTATATTTGACTTTAAGGCATTTTCCCCCATGGTATTAAGCTGGTATTGGTATCGAAGCCAAAATTCTGAACACTTAGTTTGTGATCTAGCTAATAATTAGCCCATTGGGGTAGCCTAAACAAATGCAGATGGGCAACCCCATGCTTCAGCCATCTATAGCCACTATGCTGCTACAGGAGAATGCTCATTGCTAAAATAGCACACCTGCCTGATAATGAGCCATGTAGGCTATAGCCTTTGGTGAAAGAGCCAGCCTTAAAAATACTACTTTTTGCCAACATGGGCTCATTTCTAAAGGGGAATATTAGCAGGTGTGTGGAGCACGCAGACCTCAAAATTTGTATTAAATTGCATTCCAAGTAGCATTAAAAAGGTCTTAAAAAGTCTTAAATTCAACTTCATGGAACCTGCAGATACCCTGGATTTAACATGTAGAATCATCGGGAAAGGAACAGAAAATTACGCACCTGCTGTGCACAACGGACGTTATTATGTAAACCCCAATGACAACAAACTCGTTCCTGTTCAGAGGCCTCCTTGTCACTTTGAGAGGATCCTCCGCGGTCAGCCATAGTTTTTGATATCCTGTATTTTCATGCTCAAGCAGAGCAGTTGTGACTTGTTCTCATGCTTTTCAATGAGAGAACTAAGTTTGAATTCTATTTCTCTCAAATTATTGCAGTCCTATTCCAGGTTAAGATGTGAAAAGTTAGTCTTGCACAATGGAAATTCTTATCCTGCTGACATGATAATAAGCCCAAGTCTACAGTATTAGGCAGCTGCTATCTATCTATCTTGGATTGCGTCCTACCTTACAGGTCGCTCCTACCAGGTGGCGTGGCGAGAATCTGTCTCCGCACCACGTGCTCTCACCACTGGTGTCCCCCAGGGCTCAGTTCTAGGCCCTCTCCTATTCTCTCTATACACCAAGTCACTTGGCTCTGTCATATCTTCACATGGTCTCTCCTATCATTGCTACGCAGACGACACACAATTAATCTTCTCCTTTCCCCCTTCTGATAACCAGGTGGCAAATCGCATCTCTGCATGTCTGGCAGACATATCAGTGTGGATGACGGCTCACCACCTCAAGCTGAACCTCGGCAAGACGGAGCTGCTCTTCCTCCCGGGGAAGGACTGCCCGCTCCATGATCTCGCCATCACGGTTGACAACTCCGTTGTGTCCTCCTCCCAGAGTGCAAAGAACCTTGGCATGACCCTGGACAACACCCTGTCGTTCTCCGCTAACATCAAAGCGGTAACCCGATCCTGTTGGTTCATGCTCTACAACATTCGCAGAGTACGACCCTACCTTACACAGGAAGCGGCACAGGTCCTAATCCAGGCACTTGTCATCTCCCGTCTGGATTACTGCAACTCGCTGTTGGCTGGGCTCCCTGCCTGTGTCATTAAACCCCTACAACCCCTACAACAACGCTGCAGCCCGTCTGGTGTTCAACCTTCTCAAGTTCTCTCACGTCACCCCGCTCCTCCGCACACTCCACTGGCTTCCAGTTGAAGCCCGCATCTGATACAAGACCATGGTGCTTGCCTACGGAGCTGCTCTGATCAGTCCCTACACCCAAACGAGGGCATTGCGTTCATCCACCTCTGGCCTGCTGGCCTCCCTACCTCTGCGGAAGCACAGTTCCCGCTCAGCCCAGTCAAAACTGTTCGCTGCTCTGGCACCCCAATGGTGGAACAAGCTCCCTCACGACGCCGGGACAGCGGAGTCACTCACCACCTTCCGGAGACACTTGAAACCCCACCTCTTTAAGGAATACCTGGGATAGGATAAAAGTAATCCTTCTACCCTCCCCCTACCCCACCCCCCAAAAAAAGAAAAAAAAAACATTTAAATGTTTTTGATATATTGTAAAGTGGTTGTCCCACTGGCTATCATAAGGTGAATGCACCAATTTTGTAAGTCGCTCTGGATAAGAGCGTCTGCTAAATGACGAAAATGTAAATGTATTTGGTATGAACGTTTTTTTTCCTTACTGTACACTCATGACCAAAAGTATGTGGACACCTGCTCGTCGAACATATCATTCCAAAATCATGGGCATAAATATAGAGTTGTTCCCCTTTTGCTGCTATAACAGCCTCTACTTTTCTGGGAAGGCTTTCCACTAGATATTAGAACATTGCTGCGGGGACTTGCTTCCATTCAGCCACGAGCATTAGTGAGGTCGGGCACTGATGTTTGGCGATTAGGCCTGGCTCGCAGTTGGCGTTCCAATTCATCCCAAAGGTGTTTGATGGGGTCGAGGTCAGGTCTCTGTGCGGGCCAGTCAAGTTCTTCCACACCGATCTCGACAAACCATTTCTGTATGGACCTCGCTTTGTGCACAGGGGAATTGTCATGCTGAAACAGTAAAGGTCCTTCCCCAAACTGTTACCACAAAGTTGGAAGCACAGAATCGTCTAGAATGTAATTGTATGCTGTAGCGTTAAGATTTCCCTTCACTGGAACTAAGGGGCCTAGCCCGAACCATGAAAAACAGCCCCAGACCATTATTCCTCCTCTACCAAACTTTACAGTTGGCACTATGCATTGGGGCAGGTAGTGTTCTCCTGGCATCCGCCAAACCCAAATTAGTCCGTCGGACTGCCAGATGGTGAAGCGCGATTCATCACTCCAGAGAACGCATTTCCACTGCTCCAGAGTCCAATGGCGGCGAGCTTTACACCACTCCAGCCGACGCTTGGCATTACGCATGGTGATTTTAGGCTTGTGTGCAGCTGCTTGGCCATAGAAACCCATTTCATGAAGCTCCCGACAAACAGTTATTGTGCTGACGTTGCTTCCAGAGGCAGTTTGGAAGTCAATAGTGAGTGTTGCAACCGAGGAGAGACTATTTTTACGCGCTACACGCTTGTGTGGCCTACCACTTCGCGGCTGAGCCGTTGTTGTTGCTCCTAGACGTTTCCACTTCATAATAACAGCACTTACAGTTGACCGTGGCAGCTCTAGCAGGGCTAGTCTGTAGCAACCACTTCATAATAAAAGTCCCAATGACCCATACTCCTGCAGCTACGCATTGCACTGGGCTGACTGCATTTTATGCTGAATAAATATCACCAGGCCCTAGAAAGCCCAATGAGAAAAACTTGTTAAGTGTTGGTAAGCACTACTTTATTTTTGGTTGGTGTCCGTGATCGATTTCTTTGCATTTCTCAATTTGAGACCATAGATTCCAACGTATTGGCATTGAACAATCCCAGTCACAATCACTTGATGAAAAGGGCTTTGCTGCTTACAGTACGTAGCCTATGCGTAGTCAATATACAACTGCTTAAGCATGCCGGGAATGATTCATGAGTTGATGAATGGGACATCCTACCAATCGAGTGCTTATGACATTAAGTAATAAGATAATCAAACTCGGATTACATGAGATTAACCATCTCTCACCCTCTTCCTCACCTCTCAACAGATGCGTCTGGGGCTGACGGGCCACACTGACATTTACCTGCTGAATGACATGGACAGCGACACGATGGTGGAGACATTAGGACACGTTGGAGGGGTGGCCATTAGCAGTGGTACAGTCAGTAGCTAGAGAGAATCCATAGGGGTCACCTAACATGGAGGATGCAGGACCAGCCAGTAGTGCTCCTCCTGTGCCTTAGTGCCAGCCAGACCTTCGTAAGTGCCCATCCTCATCATCTAACCCTTACAAGAAGCCTTGGAACACCTCACTTGACATTCCACTAGGCAGGTAGCCTAACTATGATTGCCATTATATTAAGGTTAGGCCTATGATCAAGGTTACCCCAATGAGTTGTTGGTTTTTATCATGTCGAGCATGCTTGATCAACATGGCACTATGAAAATTCTGCAAATGAATCACGGATCAGCATTTTTATGACTTTGAAAAGCTGTGATCATTTGAAATGGGAATTACACTGTGTGTAGTGAGTTTGTTACAAAAAAGGCAATTGTCACCCATTTATATGCATGTATGTTGTAGAATTTGTATTTATGAACACACAGAGAACTTCACTTTGGTAAGACTTTATCAGAGCAAGCACTTATAGGGCCAATCCACAGTTGCTACATCCATTTTTGAACGTATAAATTAATGATATACACTGAGTATACCAAACATTAGGAACACCTCCCCACAACCCTGTTTGCCCTCAGAACAGCCTCAATTTGTTTGGGCATGGACAGGAATGCTGGCCCATGTTGACTCCAATGCTTCCTTGTCAAGTTGGCTGGATGTCCTTTGGGTGGTGGACCATTCTTGAAAAACCCAGCAGCGTTGCAGTTCTTGACAGAAACCGGTGCGCCTGGCACCTACTATCATATCCCGTTCAAAGGCACTTCAATCTTTTGTCTTGCCCATTCACGCTCTCACAGTCCATGTCTCAATTGTCTCAAGGCTTAAAAGTCCTTTAAACTCTCTCCTCCCCTTCATCAACACTGATTGAAGTGGATTTAACAAGTGACATCAATAAGGGATCATAGCTTTCACCTGGTCAGTCTTTCATGGAAAGAGCAGGTGTTCTTAATGTTTTGTGTACTCATTGTATATCCATTGTTTCTTGAAGAATATTACTTAAATGCCTCATGAGCATATATCTGTCGTACCCCATCAGAACCCAAAGTATAAGCTTGTTTTACTGCAATGTCTAAACATTGTATCGCCTCGAAACATGCATAAAGCTACAATTTTGAAATCTTGGAGGGTCAGTCCTTGCATCCATAGCGCAGTCTATGAATTTGAGTGGTTACTTTTCTCCAGGCCCATCCCTCAGCTTTTTGCCAAAACAGAGGCGGGGTGGCGCTTTGTTATTGTTTCAACTGCGGATTGGCCCTTTAAGAACAACTTCCTAACCTAGTTGCTCTGGCACTTGCAATTGTAACTGGAATGTTTTGGCCACCATTTTATTTATTTTCAAAAGAAGATATGCACCCACTGCCCTGCTTAAACTGGGGCAGGGGTGTTCAAAATAATGATACGTTTTTATTTATACTCAAGGTACTAATAGGTCAATATTTTAGATTTTGGGTGTAGTCATTTAAAATCTGTTGTATTATTTGACCCTTCTACAAATGTCCTGCTATTGGTCATTCCCTCCAAAGCACCTCAGTAAAACTGTTGCTTTGGCTTTACAGTGAAAGGCATAAAAGCAGCCCACATCATGCCCAAATTATCCAATTTCCTGAAGATAATTTCTAAGGGAAAATGTTGATGTGATACTAACAAATGTACTGCCCTCTTTCTGTGAAAGCCTGTGTTTTTGTTTGTACAAAACTCTACCCATTTGAAATTCTGTTGAAGTTTAAATTTGTATCCAAAGCCCAATATAATGAAAGATGCAGGCCTTTTCTGCTTCTTGACACTGTCTATGAAGTCAGAGGTGTCACTGCTAAATACAGCTCCTGATGACCATTGTAGAATTTCCATATTTTAATAGACTGACATTGAGTGTAGATCTATCATAAATATCTATCATAAATAAGGTCTCTGCGTGTGCATGATCACACCACTTTAGTGAAGTCATTACCCTGGATTGTTTTAATTATGCAATCTTCAAACAGAAGTCATTCACTTGTATGGTTTACATGATGTTTAGGTATGACTTATTTTTAATGTGGAATTTTATGTACTGTAGAAAGCCAGGCCAGTATTCGTATTTGGTCAATTTAACAATCACATAGATATAGTTTGACTTCTTTATTTTTATATAAGTATTTTTCTAAGGAAACTAAAGTATCAACAGTTTGTGGCTGTTATAAGTTTCGCTGGTACCATACATTTTGGATGAATAAAATGACATCATGCCAAATAAAATACAAATATTTGTAAAAAAAAAAATTACTTTTTCTGATTTGTCACTTTCCAAAAATAAATCATTATACTTTTCACTAATTTCACCATGTACAAACTCATTAACAGCATTATAAATATTTAAAAAACAGGCCGGACACTGAAAATAACATATGAGACGCTTTGAGCTACATTAGGTTTTTGTCAATACTTCTCGTTAGGGAGTGAACGTTATTTATAGTAAGGGTTACACGGAGAAAATCAGACCTCTCTGAAATGAAAATGGATGGCCCTCCCTTCAGAAAAACATGCCTACCATTTACCCTCACTTCCTGGACAGACCAGAGCCTTAGATAAGCCGTTTTAGAAACTGTTCTTCGTTCTGTAAGCATTACATAGCAACGCAGGAATTGATAGCCCAGAGGGCTGCGGGCCAGAAAGTGTGTGTTCGCAGACCACCGTGGACAAGAGTAGGGGTGGAATGATCGCCTTTATAGTAAAAGCATTGCATGAATCTATCATCGTATTTGTAGGTCCGAGAACTGGCCTTTTTATAAAAAATGTCATGCAATTCTACGTAATTTTACATATTAGCCAAATGTTTTAATACCACACAAATTACCGAAATTACAGGATAAGAATGGACAGAGATAGATAAGCCTATGTGTTCAATTTATATTTCTCCAATGCTAAATCAGTGTGTATTGTTTGCAACGAAACGGTCCCTGTTTGCAAACAATTAAATCTGCGACGTCAATAGGAACCTGAGCATGGTACTTTCAAAAGTTAGGTCTACTTTTCCACCCCAGACCGAGTAGGCCTACCAACGCAGAAATATGTAAGCTTTAACTACTGGCTACTCTTCTCTCGTGGTTTAACCCAACAAGAGAAGGTCATAAGTGTTTCCTGTTAGATTCATTTGGATTTTAAGAATAATGACTAAAGGATTTCACCCCAAATACAGTATAAATGTTAGAATTATCATGTAGTGTCAACCCACTAACAGAGGGGGCGGTACTAAACATTCAAGGGTGAAGGGGAAGGCGGAAACTGTTTAGATAAAGACAAAGGTGGGAGGAGTCAAGTTCAGGAGGTATAAAATCGTATGTTTGTGTGTTTGGCGCCAGAGCTCTCCATGAATAAACATACAAAAATCCTTCTTCGTGGTTATGGACCTTGAATCATTGATGATTAAAACCAGAGCCTTACAACCTCTGGTAATGATTCAAGCTTAGGTTGAATTAGAGATAGAAATTCACATGACATTTCCCTAAAAGCTGTCTGGGTTTAAACATCTTCTATTGTACAGAAAGTGAATAACTTAAATCAATTGATAGTAACAGAATTAGATTACTTCCCAAAACAAAGTCAATTTTTTGTCTCCTCGGCTATAGAAGGTTGTAGCTCAGTCTTTGAATGTGAAATAAACAAGACAATGATATTCACATATGCATCGGACTCGCGTCTTTCCCGGGTATTTTACGGCATAAAGCATCGCAGACCAAAGCGCTGTTAATAGATCACTTTATATAATCTTATCAGTTTTATTTACTTCAAAATCTTAAGCTAACAAGGGGTATGCCTGTGCTTTTTGCCATTTTCATTAATAAAAGGTAGGCCTATGGCATACCCTCTCATTACCCCTAAAATCGAGTATTGGTTTTAATTTAGCCTACCTCCGTGACAGTGAAGGGCTGTTATTTAAAGACTGCATGGTGGGTGGAGGAATTGACCGAACAAATCTATGGATATAGCAGCCTTTAGCCTAATTCTGTCCGTCAAAAAGGTAGGCCTACCTCTTATTTCTTAAATAGGAAGAAATAGGCTCCAACACAAATCCCTCTTGTTGTTAGTAAAGTGTAATTAAAATTAAGACCTTTAAATGAATTATGCCTACTCGAATTTGCCTACTTCCACCACCATGTGCTGTCCATTTCCTATTGATTTTACCGCGGCTGTTGCTTCAAGTTTCAGCGCCACAATGTAAGTTATTCGAATCTGGCTTATTGTGAGGTGAATAACTCTGATAAATATATAATGGGCAAGAAACATTGTTTTTACTGAAATCAATTATAGTAGTAGCAAGCTATCAAAGTTGACCTCCGGTCCTCATCTTTGCACTCTCCTTCTCAAACTGAACAGAACAGTCTGGCTAGTCTGTATGCATGAGTGCATTTTTTGGACTAGGCCTAATCAAAAATTATTTTTGGAAGAAGCCTTTGACTCTCCTCCCTAAACTGCCACTGTAGACCTACACAGCACAGCCATTGGTTAGGCAGCACACAGTTTTTGATCAGCAATAGCAGGCCAGGGCTCAGGGTTGGAATATCTATTGCAGTGTGTAATGCAGCCTAGTTGTATTTAGAACATCCCAGCAGCTATCTTAGAAATGTAACTTTGCTCTTTGCTTCTCCTAGCATGCACTTCGTAGCCTATAGGTTATAGGCTATGGATCATTTGATTGTCACCATACTAAATAGCGTATAGGCGCACTTGATATTGCACACCCTGGCACATCGATATACAGTGGGGAGAACAAGTATTTGATACACTGCTGATTTTGCAGGTTTTCCTACTTACAAAGCATGTAGAGGTCTGTAATTTTTATCATAGGTACATTTCAACTGTGAGAGACTTAATCTAAAACAAAAATCCAGAAAATCACATTGTATGATTTTTAAGTAATTAATTTGCATTTTATTGCATGACATAAGTATTTGATACATCAGAAAAGCAGAACTTAATATTTGGTACAGAAACCTTTGTTTGCAATTACAGAGATCATACGTTTCCTGTAGGTCTTGACCAGGTTTGCACACACTGCAGCAGGGATTTTGGCCCACTCCTCCATACAGACCTTCTCCAGATCCTTCAGGTTTCGGGGCTGTCGCTGGGCAATACGGACTTTCAACTCCCTCCAAAGATTTTCTATTGAGTTCAGGTCTGGAGACTGACTAGGCCATCTTTATCGTTCTAAGAACACCGAAACTCGTGCACGGGCGGGTGATAGCATCCGTGAAAGAGTCCTGGCCTTCGACGTTAAGGTTATAAACAGGCCGGTGATTACTCTTATGAACGATAAAGACGTTAACGAGTTTGAAAAAGCATTTAAATCCAAACTGCAAGGAAAAGGTCAGTAGTTTTTATTCATGGATTTTGGTGAAATGATTTGAACTTGTATAAGAATAGGAATTCTTGTAAAGGGCAGACAATAGTTACCAAAATCTCAAAGAAGGTAATAATTATTACGACTGGGGAGGGTCCGAAAGTGACCCTAAGTAAATAGCTATTACAAAAATAAACTAGTCCGAAATGACATGGAGTGAATGGCCATCACAAATGTAAACTAGTTAATATTGTCATTGTGCGAGATGCAGTGTAACAGTATAAACAGGGAGATAATTATCATTGTGTGAGATAGATGAGTCGGGAGTAGCGTATACGACTGGGGATTTGCTAGAACTTTGCAAATAAGTTTAGCAAATTATTGTATAAGGTCGTATATGTGTGAGACTTAATCCACCGGGAGACGTGATAATTATTTCAAGGAAGGAGTCAAAAATTAGGTCGCGTGAGAAAAAATGGTTATCGACCCCTTTCATGAAACCGGAGTTTTAAATAAAAAACTCTGGGTTAGGGGTTAAATAATTTTAAATGGTTAATTACAAAAGCAGATCATACATTGGCTCAAGAGACACACTAAAATAATAGCTCCTAGAAGAATAATTCTGGGAATTATTACTAAAGGGGGGGATTTTTATTTTTCCACCATGGGAAATAAAACTTCTAAAGAGATCGAAGAAATATGGTTTATGGATCCATTTGGGAGAAGAGGTATGAATTTATTGGGCATCTCAAAGTAAAAAAGTTAGTAGGCAGATGCATATAAAATGAATTTGAAAAAAACAGCGAAAGGAGGGGCTAGAGACAGCGAGTGTTTTTTTTTTTAAGCGCGAAAGTGCTTTAACGGTAACAAATGAATATTTAACCATCGTGACTGCATGGGTAAAGAAAAGGAGGAGGACAGTCAATTTTTTAGTTCAACGGGTAAAATGATTCGTGTCAATTAAGAATTGGCTAAAAACACCATAAAGCGATTATTTGAGAGGTACCTATAAAGTCCAACGATGCATATGTATGAACTTTCGCACTCAAACGTAGACGTACGTCATGAGTGAGAAAGTAGAGAATATTTGCATTTTTGGTCATTTGGCAGACGCTCTGGTCCGGAGCGACTTGCAGAACCAATAGAGGTTTGCATTGAACTATTCTGTTGTGTTGGGCATTTGAATGGCATAAGGTGAAATATGTGTGTATGAGGGAATTCAACGGCGGGTATGAATGATAACCGGATACTACTTAGTATTTGGTTGGTTAAATGCTGAATAAAAGATTTGAGGCGTGGTTATGGGGTAACTAGGAAGACGCACTTATTCAATGGGGAATGGGTGTAGGGAGAGAGTTTTTTTTACGTGTATTAAAAGTTGCATTAGATAGCTTTAGTAATATTCTAGATAGGTCTATGAAAATATGTTACAAGTACGAATGACATTTCCTAAGAAGGAAGATTGTAGGGAAGTTTCCCGCGCCTCCCCCATAATGTAGGAAGGAGCAGGAGGGGGGGGGTGAGAGACAGTACATAAGTTCAGATGGTAGGAATGTCATTAAGTGTATGCTGATCAACGATATCAAGCATTTGTTTTATTGATTGGGGCCGAATCAGAGAGAACCGTTAAAGATATTGAATAGCGAACTGAAATGGGTTAGCGGGAAAATACAAATAGTTGGAAAATTTTTAAACGATAATTTATTTTCGTTACAGGGAAGCAAGTGGCATTGGCTGTTGTGCTGGGGGAATAGCGCCAGCCTATGGTGGGTTCTGGATTTGTTATAAATAAATTTATATTTTAAACTAAAGTGATGGAATAGACTACAATTATAACATCAGAAAAATGACAATATAATTCGTAATAGTTATTATAATTATTATTGATAGTTATTGCAGTTATTAACTCCTGAGTGGCGCAAGGCACTGCATCGCAGTGCTAACTGTGCCACTAGAGATCCTGGTTCGAATCCAGGCTCTGTCGCAGCCGGCCGCGACCGGGAGACTCATGGGCGGCGCACAATTGGCCCAGCGTCGTCCAGGGTAGGGGGGAAAATGGCCGGCAGGGATGTAGCTCAGTTGATAGAGCATGGTGTTTGCAACGCCAGGGTTGTGGGTTCGATTCCCACGGGGGGAGGCGAGTAAAAAAATAAATAAAAATGTATTCACTAACTGTATTATCATTGATTCAGTAATGATAGAAGGGTAGAGAGGAAATAGGCAGGTTAAGGGTAGAGTTAGATCGAGAGAAAGAGGTAGTAAGAGCTATAGAGGGTGTAGTGCACCCTAAGACAGGAACAGAGGGGTTCAGGAGGGATTTGGAGAGTCTAGCAGCAAGCTTTAAGCTAAAACACAGGGGAAATTGAGAGGGCAGTCAGAACCCTAGTTGGGAAAGATTGGGCAGCTGTTCGGGGGCAGTGGGTTTCAGGGGATGCCAATGGAGCAGTCCTACCATGGGCAAATGATGGGCAATATGTTGGGAAAATAACTGAGTTGTGTAATAATTTAAGGGAACCTTACCATCGACATGCTGACTTCTCCAAAGTACATGAATGTAAACAGGAAGACAGTGAGACCATCAGCCAAGTGGCATACCTGAGCCTCCCCAGGGACAGAGAAATGATACTCCGTACCATCAGCAGCTAAAAAATAGCATGCCTTAGTGGAATGAGACCAGAAATAAGCTGGAATATTAAGAGGACTTTAGTGGGATGGGGAACTACTTCGTTAGCCGAGGTCAAGAGATATGCAATCCATCATGAGCGGAATAGTAGACAGGATAGAGTAAGAAAAATAACATACGGGAGCTGAGTATTTAATAGCCACTAGGGGAAATAGCTGGTAGAGGTAGAACTCCAGAATAGAAGGGGGGAGAGATTTTCTTAGGGGGTGGATCAAATAATTGATAATGGATCATTTGAAATGAGATCACATGTAGCAGATTTAGAGTAATCAATTAAATAATCATTGTATACTCGAGGAATTTTGAGGGATTTTATGGATTAGTTATAAGGAATTAGATTGATACAAACATTATTCATGGGTTAGGACTGGGGATATCTGTATCATGTTTTGTGTGTACTACCATCTTTAGATTACAGATGGTAATTGAAGGTTAACAAAATGTATAACCAGGAGAAAGAGATTAGCTTATCTCATTGGAATGTTGCCAAGGGCGAGGGGGAGCAGTAGTGAAGTTAGGCAGTATTTAGGTCATAAGAGGGAGCTACCAAATTAAGTTGAGCCTAACTATCTTTGATTGTTATTTTTCAATTGGGTTTTTCAAATAAAAAAAACACACCCAGCATGATGTTTATAAAGGGTTGTTATGTTGAATTTAGGGGATTTTCAACAGTTCATAGGTGGTGTTTACTATGCTGTAGGATGGAACGGTTTGTTGGGGGATATTTGAACCTAAATTAATGGAATAAGCTGCAGTAATCAGAGGAATGTACAATCTAAGGCGAGACAACTATTGCCTAGATCATTGATTTAGCAATAGGATCAGGTAGATAAGGACTAGAGAAAAAATTTTTTTGATGAAGAATGATGAGCTTTTTGGTAAGGATAGACTGCTGTAAAGCTTGGGTACTCCATTATGTACTGCATACGGGTAAATTAAGTGATCTTATCTATGGGAAGGCAATGGCAGCCCATGGTAAAATCATTTGGAACTCTGAGGAGGAAGAACAGTTTGTTGTTGCTCTCTTCCCAAACAGTCTTAGCTTTTCATACATATATCAGGGATGTTACCCAAATGGTAGAGAGTAAAGAGGGATATGACATTGGTCGTGATTTAAAGATGATGGGGTTTTTTTTGGTGGGCTATTAGAGATAACTGGGTTAATCACGAACATAGAGGTTTTTATTCTTTGTTGCTAGGCAGAACACTTAGGTGACCTAAATATGGACTTGTCATGTCCAACAATCAGTCTTCAGGTCAAGCCCGGGAGAGCCGGAGTAGAACAGAGTTTGAACTAAACATAAGTGTTTTTACAAGATAAGAGATTGTTTGATTGGATTACTAATTGATTCTGAACTGAATGAAAGTCGAATTTAGCCGCCATAAAGACAAAGGAAGTGGGAGGAGCAATAAAGAAGCAAAAGACAATCTCAAAAATGAAAGGCATGGCAATTGGTTGATAAATTACCTAAGAGAATGTTTAGGAAGGTGGTAAAAATTGACACATAAACAGAACTATGTGTCAAGAGGGGGGAAGAGGCTAATTGTAGGATTAAATAATATACGAAGGAGAGGACAAACGAAGGAGAGGACAAAATACTTTTTAAAAAAAACATTTTTTTAGATACAGTCTAAAAAGAGAATGCAGTCAGAAATTGTTACATTAATCTGAACATATGTGAAGATAGTTTATTAACCACACCCGTATGTCAGAGGTTTTGTGCCCCACAGGTGAACTAAAGGAGAAGGTGACCCACTATCTAACCAGGTGACTGGTGAGCATCCAGTCACTAGAAGGAAAACTGGAAGCAGGCCTGTTGGGAAGGGCCCTATCAGGTTATGTTGGTCACCGCCTTGGCCATTAGAATAGCAGAGAGAGGAACCTGGGTCCATGTTACCCACTGCAAGAAGGTAAGACCACATACAAGCACCACTTAGCACACGCAGAGTTGAAGAGCAGAACTGGGCCACAGGGTCACCTCTGTCAACGAAGATCTCCTACCCAGACCTATCATCACTGTAGTGTGTTCCTAGGGTGTGAGTATGGGGTGGTACCGAGCAGAAGGACTCAAGACAGGAGAGGGTTGGCGGTTTTGGGGAATATGGGTGACTCTGAGCTGCATCATAGTCTCGACAATAGTCGTGGTATGTCAAGATCCACCACCACCTCGCACCAATTACGCTATGGCCTTACCATTATTAAGAAATAAAAGGGAAGCGACCCGACATACTGACCGTCAAGGGCGAGTGATCTACAAAATAGGAGTCAGAGAAGGGTGGGGAGTAAGATTCAACTTACTGGGCTTGCGCGGACAAATACGGATGGGATACTTGTCTAAGATTACATTTGATGGAGTCAAAATATATGGAAAGCACAGGTACTGTCATTAATCCACTAACAGCAATAGACCGAGTAGATCAGTCAAGGGATGACGGAGTCAATTCGACTAACCCGTCCACTATGAAAGATTTTCTCCTCCAAGAATGGAACCAAGGGGAAGTGGAGGGGGTCCCTGATGAGAATCTCTGGTTAAAGTGGATGAAATACACCGCTAGGGCCTTGGGGGAGACCAATTGTTATGCATGCTCCATTGGGCGACAGACAATGTTGACCGCCCCAATGCCAAAGGCAATGTTTCCCTGTGTATTAGACCTGGGGACCAATCAAAAAGAGCCAAATTGCACAGGGATTGGGCTGGCAAAATTGACATACTGGGCCAGCCCACCTAGATTCACTTTAACTCCTGGCGAATACCAGTGTTACATACATAGAAATGGCACCCGTAACTTGGGTGATTTTGATGGCTGTAAGGAGATAATTAATGTGACTGATTTAGATAAGGAAGGGTGGAAAAAAATTAGGAGCCTAACCATCCCTCAGACTGATGTGTGGTGGGCATGCACTAACAAAGGGAGCATTCGGCAGACATTACCAGAGGGATGGGTGGGTACTTGTGCACCAGTATTGTTGGTCCAACCTGTAAGAATTGGTCATCAAAGACCAGTGACAGGAAGAATAATTAGGAGAAAAAGAAATAAGTCAGGAAGGAAATAGCCCAATTTGGATAGATGGTATAGGCATCCCCAGGGGTGTTCCAGACGAATACAAAGCTATGAATCAAATATGGGAGAGTTTTACTACAACATTTTTCTGGTGGGTGACAATAAACAAAAATATGGATTGGATAAATTATATCTATTACAACCAACAACGATTTATTGACCAGACTAGAGATGCAGTAAAGGGGATCTCTGAGCGATTATCCGCCATCCCGCTCATAACTTAGTAGAGGTTGGTTCTAGATCAGGCAGAAAGGGCCGGTGTCTATAGAAAGATAAGCCATTGTTGCACATTTATCCCTAACAACACCACACTGGATGGGACAGTCACCAGAGCTCTTACAGAATTAACTGCACTAAGTGAAGGATGAACTGAACTCAGAAGTTAGGGTGGTTTGATGAAATATTTGGTAAATGGAAAACCCTAGCAGCCACCATCTTAGGAGCGGTCAGTGTTTGTATGGGTATTCTTGTATTATGTGGTTGTTGTCTTGTTCCCTGTGTCCGAGGATTGGTGAATCAGGCGTTGGTGAAATGCAGTATCTAAACAATGATGAGAGATGGACTGACTCCGGACTCTGACCAGGGGAATGTGAAAAACTATCCTCCAGGCTTGGTGGATGATGAGGATTTGGACCCTGAAAGACCGCAATTGGATGAAATGTTTATTAGTTCTGATGTGATCTCTGAGATTAATCATGCTTGTAAAATACATTTATCCTGAATGTGGGAATATTTAGTCAAAGGGGTGGATTGTTAGATTAATTTGGATTTTAAGAATAATGACTAAAGGATTTCACCCCAAATACAGTATAAATGTTAGAATTATCATGTAGTGTCAACCCACTAACAGAGGGGGCGGTACTAAACATTCAAGGGTGAAGGGGAAGGCGGAAACTGTTTAGATAAAGACAAAGGTGGGAGGAGTCAAGTTCAGGAGGTATAAAATCGTATGTTTGTGTGTTTGGCGCCAGAGCTCTCCATGAATAAACATACAAAAAATCCTTCTTCGTGGTTATGGACCTTGAATCATTGATGATTAAAACCAGAGCCTTACAACCTCTGGTAATGATTCAAGCTTAGGTTGAATTAGAGATAGAAATTCACATGACATTTCCCTAAAAGCTGTCTGGGTTTAAACATCTTCTATTGTACAGAAAGTGAATAACTTAAATCAATTGATAGTAACAGAATTAGATTACTTCCCAAAACAAAGTCAATTTTTTGTCTCCTCGGCTATAGAAGGTTGTAGCTCAGTCTTTGAATGTGAAATAAACAAGACAATGATATTCACATATGCATCGGACTCGCGTCTTTCCCGGGTATTTTACGGCATAAAGCATCGCAGACCAAAGCGCTGTTAATAGATCACTTTATATAATCTTATCAGTTTTATTTACTTCAAAATCTTAAGCTAACAAGGGGTATGCCTGTGCTTTTTGCCATTTTCATTAATAAAAGGTAGGCCTATGGCATACCCTCTCATTACCCCTAAAATCGAGTATTGGTTTTAATTTAGCCTACCTCCGTGACAGTGAAGGGCTGTTATTTAAAGACTGCATGGTGGGTGGAGGAATTGACGAACAAATCTATGGATATAGCAGCCTTTAGCCTAATTCTGTCCGTCAAAAAGGTAGGCCTACCTCTTATTTCTTAAATAGGAAGAAATAGGCTCCAACACAAATCCCTCTTGTTGTTAGTAAAGTGTAATTAAAATTAAGACCTTTAAATGAATTATGCCTACTCGAATTTGCCTACTTCCACCACCATGTGCTGTCCATTTCCTATTGATTTTACCGCGGCTGTTGCTTCAAGTTTCAGCGCCACAATGTAAGTTATTCGAATCTGGCTTATTGTGAGGTGAATAACTCTGATAAATATATAATGGGCAAGAAACATTGTTTTTACTGAAATCAATTATAGTAGTAGCAAGCTATCAAAGTTGACCTCCGGTCCTCATCTTTGCACTCTCCTTCTCAAACTGAACAGAACAGTCTGGCTAGTCTGTATGCATGAGTGCATTTTTTGGACTAGGCCTAATCAAAAATTATTTTTGGAAGAAGCCTTTGACTCTCCTCCTAAACTGCCACTGTAGACCTACACAGCACAGCCATTGGTTAGGCAGCACACAGTTTTTGATCAGCAATAGCAGGCCAGGGCTCAGGGTTGGAATATCTATTGCAGTGTGTAATGCAGCCTAGTTGTATTTAGAACATCCCAGCAGCTATCTTAGAAATGTAACTTTGCTCTTTGCTTCTCCTAGCATGCACTTCGTAGCCTATAGGTTATAGGCTATGGATCATTTGATTGTCACCACACTAAATAGCGTATAGGCGCACTTGATATTGCACACCCTGGCACATCGATATACAGTGGGGAGAACAAGTATTTGATACACTGCTGATTTTGCAGGTTTTCCTACTTACAAAGCATGTAGAGGTCTGTAATTTTTATCATAGGTACATTTCAACTGTGAGAGACTTAATCTAAAACAAAAATCCAGAAAATCACATTGTATGATTTTTAAGTAATTAATTTGCATTTTATTGCATGACATAAGTATTTGATACATCAGAAAAGCAGAACTTAATATTTGGTACAGAAACCTTTGTTTGCAATTACAGAGATCATACGTTTCCTGTAGGTCTTGACCAGGTTTGCACACACTGCAGCAGGGATTTTGGCCCACTCCTCCATACAGACCTTCTCCAGATCCTTCAGGTTTCGGGGCTGTCGCTGGGCAATACGGACTTTCAACTCCCTCCAAAGATTTTCTATTGAGTTCAGGTCTGGAGACTGACTAGGCCACTCCAGGACCTTGAGATGCTTCTTACGGAGCCACTCCTTAGTTGCCCTGGCTGTGTGTTTCGGGTTGTTGTCATGCTGGAAGATCCAGCCACGACCCATCTTCAATGCTCTTACTGAGGGAAGGAGGTTGTTGGCCAAGATCTCGCGATACATGGCCTCATCCATCCTCCCCTCAATACGGTGCAGTCGTCCTGTCCCCTTTGCAGAAAAGCATCCCCAAAGAATGATGTTTCAACCTCCATGCTTCATGGTTGGGATGGTGTTCTTGGAGTTGTACTCATCCTTCTTCTTCCTCCAAACACGGCGAGTGGAGTTTAGACCAAAAACCTCTATTTTTGTCTCATCAGACCACATGACCTTCTCCCATTCCTCCTCTGGATCATCCAAATGGCCATTGGCAAACTTCAGACGGGCCTGGACATGCGCCGGCTTGAGCAGGGGGACCTTGCGTGCGCTGCAGGATTTTAATCCATGACGGCGTAGTGTGTTACTAATGGTTTTCTTTGAGACTGTGGTCCCAGCTCTCTTCAGGTCATTGACCAGGTCCTGCCGTGTAGTTCTGGGCTGATCCCTCACCTTCCTCATGATCATTGATGCCCCACGAGGTGAGATCTTGCATGGAGCCCCAGACCAAGGGTGATTGACCGTCATCTTGAACTTCTTCCATTTTCTAATAATTGCGCCAACAGTTGTTGCCTTCTCACCAAGCTGCTTGCCTATGGTCCTGTAGCCCATCCCAGCCTTGTGCAGGTCTACAATTTTATCCCTGATGTCCTTACATAGCTCTCTGGTCTTGGCCATTGTGGAGAGGTTGGAGTCTGTTTGATTGAGTGTGTGGACAGGTGTCTTTTATACAGATAAGTTCAAACAGGTGCAGTTAATACAGGTAATGAGTGGAGAACAGGAGGGCTTCTTAAAAAAGAAGAAACAGGTCTGTGAGAGTCGGAATTCTTACTGGTTGGTAGGTGATCAAATACTTATGTCATGCAATAAAATGCAAATTAATTACTTAAAAATCATACTTTGTGATTTTCTGGATTTTTGTTTTAGATTCCGTCTCTCACAGTTGAAGTGTACCTATGATAAAAATTACAGACCTCTACATGCTTTGTAAGTAGGAAAACCTGCAAAATCGGCAGCGTATCAAATACTTGTTCTCCCCACTGTATAGCCTAATAAGCAACAAATTCTAAAACACTGAAAAATATTGAAATTTCATCAATTACAAATTACACGACCCTCCCCTGGAATAGATTTAATTTAAAAAATACTAAACTCTCCCCTTGACTGAAATTGAAAAAGCATAACCCTCCCCCATTTTCCTCCAGGTAACCATTCTGTAAATTTCGATCCACCCTTAGAATAGTTAGTAGTGTGCGGCTAGTTGGTTGAAAATAACCTTTTACCTACTTCTGTACCTGTTTGTGAAATAACTTACCTCACATTTCAAAGTAAATGTTAGAAAATAACCAATATTATTTATTAAATAATAACAATAACCCTTCATGGTGAGGTTGACAATGGTCAATGAGTGGATTGGCTATAGGAGTTTATGGGTGTGTTGGGTCGCCTTCAAGGTGGCATTTTACTGGTGGTTTACAGCAGGTGTCTAGCAAAGAGGTAATGTTAGAAACAGAATACACAGAATGAATGTGCCACTTGACTTCCTCAAATGTATTAACCTTCTTCAAAGTGATTGCCAGATTGAAATGCTGCTAAACTTAAGTCACGCCCTCACCCAAAATAAATGACATCATCAATGGAATGTTATTTTGACAGATAATCCATTCTATTACTTCTATTTCTAAGGGTAGAATGCAGGAATGGCAGGAATGGCAGGCATGGAGCGTTTTCTGGTCATGTCACTTGCTAATTGGCTGGTAGGCTCACTTGCTGTCTTTACCTGGGTCCTTCGGGGCAAGGTATTCTTTGTACATAGAGTAGATCACCCCTACAAATAGACAAACATTACAGTCATGTTAGTGTTCCATTTTCTGTTAGTGGTACGTGTGTAAGGGCACAACACGGTCACCGTCTTGTGTGATACATGTTGCCCTTGTAAATTGATTAAGAGATATTAGCTGTTGGGCCTGTGTATCTGTTATACAGCACATATTGGATTAGGACCTACCTAATGTCATTGCTCCTACTATAAAGCCTTGAGCTCCAACACGCATGTGGATGAGGTGGACGGACATCTTTGTGTCTCCCCGCGACTTGAGCCTCCACAGACCAAAGGCGACCACTGCAGCGCATCCTGCCATGCCTGTAAAAAAAACACATGGGAAATGCAATGATGACTGGGTCTGGGTGTATGATATCTAACCTTAGAACCAGGGTTGGAAAGTGGATTACAATTTTATGACTGACTGTGATTCAATCAAACATGCACTATGGAAAACATCCACTGTGGTGAAACCACCAACATAATTGATGCTCATGTAAAAAAAATAGTTTTTGTACAGCTTCACTTACCTATTGGGACAAACGGAGACTCCTTCGCTTTCCTCATAAATTTTGATTCATTCTCATCATCATATGTTGACACATTTTTGTTGGAGGACATGGTGACTGCTGGGAGGAGAGAGGCAGAAAGAGAACTGGCTTGATGGACCAATAACACACAGTCCAACTTGTATCCCTCTAACTACAGTAGGCATTTCGCTACACTAGCAATAACATCTGCTAACCATGTGTATGTGACCAATACATTTGATTTGATTTAGTTACTGTATTCTGTCATACACACTACTGTTGGTAAAATATAATGTATCCTCCATTGCAAAGATACACATTTAATCAATCATTTATATTCCAGATGCATTGCTTATAACTCATTTCCCTTTACAACATACTTAGCTACGTGACACAAAGCAGGAACATGCCTTGAACTTATAAATTTGAGTTTACTATTAAACTTACTACAGCACAGTAGACTAGAGGGATGGGCCCAGAGTTCGCACTTCTGCCCGGTTTCTTGATGTGGCATTTTAAACTAAAGTGTTTGACAATAATTTACAGTCACTGTTTTGTGTTAATGTATGTTTTCATAGCAAGTTATTTGTCCTCGTGACCTTAGATTGTCACCTAACGTTACTAGCTCGCTAGTATCCCAGACAAGGACAGAATCGCAGAAGACGGTCATCATCTAGAAAGCTAAGATGGAGCAGCATTTACAGTGATAGTACAAATTATTACACAGCCATTCGAGTGAGCTTTATACTATAGTTTAATAACTTACATTCGTTCTGTCGTAAGATCCCGTTAAATGCTGAAGAAGCTCCGTATGCTCTCTGTTTCAACCTCAAGTCATGCAAAGACAGTCAAGTCAATTTACCGGGTTCTCGTTTCCGTATCACGCAATATTCCTATCGCGATAGAAAAACTGCGGTAGCGTTAGTGTACCGTAATACACCGTAAAAACGTGCATAAGGACAAACTATCGAATATTTGTATATTATTTTCAACATTCGATTTGATATGTAGGTAGGTTACAGTGATTTTTGGAAGCTATTAATTTGTTTATTTAAAATGAATAAAAGGTGATGATTGATCAGTCAGCAAGTTTTTTGTTTTTTTATTTAACCTTTAACTAGGCAAGTCAGTTAAGAACAAATTCGTATTTACAATGATGGCCTACCAAAAGGCCTCCTCCTTGTGTCAACCAGAGAGGATATTTGCCTCGGTTATTTATAATACTTGCCACTGTTTTTTGTTGCTTCATTGCTGTTGTTGCAGTTAAATGTATTGCACTCCAAATGATTCAATTCTGTCATGATGACATCCTTACAAATAATGAAAGTATCTGCACATACATCATTTCTACATTCATAATTTTTTGCATTCTTCCTCAAACATCTATGCCATTTTACAGGCAGGCCAACTGGTGTTACTCTACCAAGGGTTTGTCTCCGTGAAATACCTTATTTTCCCAAAGTGAGCAGTCTGCAGTGAGATTGTTTTGGGAGTTACAGTTGAAGTCGGAAGTTTACATACACCTTAGCCAAATACATTTAAACTCCGTTTTTTCCTGACATTTAATCCTAGTAAAAATTCCCTGTTTTAGGTCAGTTAGGATCACCACTTTATTTTAAGAATGTGAAATGTCAGAATAATAGTAGAAAAAATTATTTATTTCAGCTTTTCTTTCTTTCATCACATTCCAAGTGGGTCAGAAGTTTACATACACTCAATTAGTATTTGGTAGCATTGCCTTTAAATTGTTTAACTTGGGTCAAACGTTTCAGGTAGCCTTCCACAAGCTTCCCACAATAAGTTGGGTGAATTTTGGCCCATTCCTCCTGACAGAGCTGGTGTAACTGAGTCAGGTTTGTAGGCCTCCTTGCTCGCACACGCTTTTTCAGTTCTGCCCACACATTTTCTATAGGATTGAGATCAGGGCTTTGTGATGGCCACTCCAATACCTTGACTTTGTTGTCCTTAAGCCATTTTGCCACATTTTTGGAAGTATGCTTGGGGTCATTGTCCATTTGGAAGACCCATTAACTTCCTGACTGATGTCTTGAGATGTTGCTTCAATATATCCACATAATTTTCCTTCCTCATGATGCCATCTATTTTGTGAAGTGCACCAGTCCCTCCTGCAGCAAAGCACCCCCACAGCATGATGCTGCCACCCCCATGCTTCACGGTTGGGATGGTGTTCTTCGGCTTGCAAGCGACCCCCTTTTTCCTCCAAACATAACGATGGTCATTATGGCCAAACAGTTATATTTTTGTTTCATCAGACCAGTGGACATTTCTCCAAAAAGTATGATCTTTGTCCCCATGTGCAGTTGCAAACCGTAGTCTGGCTTTTTATGGTGGTTTTGGAGCAGTGACTTCTTCCTTGCTGAGCGGCCTTTCAGGTTATGTCGATATAGGACTCGTTTTACTGTGGATATAGATACTTTTGCACCTGTTTCCGCCAGCATCCTCACAAGGTCCTTTGCTGTTGTTCTGGGATTGATTTGCACTTTTCGCACCAAAGTACGTTCATCTCTAGGAGACAGAACACGTCTCCTTCCTGAGCGCTATAACGGCTGCGTGGTCCCATGGGGTTTATACTTGCGTACTATTGTTTGTACAGATTAACGTGGTACCTTCAGGCATTTGGAAATTGCTCCCAAGGATGAACCAGACTTGTGGAGGTCTACAATTATTTTTCTGAGGTCTTGGCTGATTTCTTTTGATTTTCCCATGATGTCAAGCAAAGAGGCACTGAGGTTGAAGGTAGGCCTTGAAATACATCCACAGGTACACCTCCAATTGACTCAAATGATGTCAATTAGCCTATCAGAAGCTTCTAAAGCCATGACATCATTTTCTGGAATTTTCCAAGCTGTTTAAAGGCACAGTCAACTTAGTGTATGTAAACTTCTAACCCACTGGAATTGTGATACAGTGAATTATAAGTGAAATAATCTGTCTGTAAACAATTGTTTTCAAAAATTACTTGTGTCATGCACAAAGTAGATGTCCTAACCGACTTGTCAAAACTATAGTTTGTTAACAAGAAATTTGTGGAGTGGTTGAAAAACGAGTTTTAATGACCTAAGTGTATGTAAACTTCCGACTTCAACTGTATGTAAAATGGGAGGGTTTTCTCGCATTTTCTTTCCTTCTCTCCCACGCACCTCTCTGATTAAGAGGGGTTGGGTTAAAAGAGGAAGACACATTTCAGTTTAATGCATTCAGTTGTACAACTGACTAGGTATCCCCCTTTCCCCTTTCCCTTTCTTCTGTCTCCCTCAATCTCTCCATTTGGGCATGTTTGCTTCTCGTTTCATCACCTCTTTTTACTACACCTCTCTGTGGGCCGTCTCTCGTTCTCTGTCCTTCTCACTCTCACATTCTCTCTCTCATTCCCTCTCTCTGTCCCCCTGTTTCGCTATGCCCAGGCATCACAGTTTGCCTTCTGGGCCCCTTTTCCTGGAAGCAGGGCTCTACAGCAGAGGCCACCCCAGGGCAAGATGGCAAGGAGGAGGGGGAACAGGCTTCTTCCTGCAAATCACATTGTTAAGGAGGTGTCTTCACTTCTTGTCTTACATGAGTTCAGCTTGTGGTCTACGATGTGGTTGAGATATAAATATATTTGTAACCAGGGGTCTTAATCAAACGGGACTACTACACCACTGTTTTAGTTAGCTTCGCTATGTGTGTCTGCTTGCCACACCCTTGTGAGTTCTGGTGTTCTCTGCTTATCCTGTCTCCCTCTCTTCAGCCCCCTCGTTCCTGCCAGACGCTGAGGATCACGTGACCTCTGTATAGGTTTTCCATAAATTCCTCACATTCAACCAATGGGTATCCAGTATCACACCCTTCTATTTCCCTGTTACTTTACCGTTCTCCTGCCTGCACATGTGTGCCCTCTCTTCCTCTCTCTCCATATAGGTCAATGTATGGGTTTACTGTATATAGTGCCAGGCCAAGCCAGACCTCGCACAATGCACAGCACACTGTATTGCTCAGGCATATCAGGGACAGGTTGTTGGAGTATGTTGTCAGAGAGTGAGATATTACATGTGAAGGTTTACTCAATGACATTAGTCATCAGAGGCCATGATAAAACATTAGAAGCACCATATAGAAAATATATAATTGTGATGTCAACAATAGGCCTATTCATCGTTGGCTGCAATGCATTTTGTAATGTATATCACAATGAAATTAATATAATTCATTTATCCAATCTGCAGCCTAGTCACACTGCTGTTTTTTAATTTGGCTTTTCTCTTATAAAAACACTTCCTGTGTTCTTTGCTTGGTGTTTGTTTGAACTTACTCCTGACATTTTTGTTATGCATGTGATCACCTGTTGTATTCTGTTTTTATTTAATTCATTTATTTTCCAGCTGTGTTTTGTCAGCTGGTGAACACTTTCAATTCCTATATGTTGTCAACTCTTAAAAACCATTTCAACAAACCCATATACAAACATACCATCATTGTAGATTAATTTAATTTCTGCCTCGTATTGCATTGTTATGCAGATGGTATTGCAAAGATTCTGTGAATTTACCATGACAGATATTCTACATTTCCTAACAACAATCAAACTGACTTTCTCTCTCTCTCTCTTTGCATAAATGGAGAAAATATTATAATGGACTTTGAGGTGTTATTACATGCATTATTAAGAGGATATGTAGGTTAGTCAGACCAGTATGTGTCTAATAATGTATATAAGCAGTTTGTTAGCAGATATTCAATTAGTGTTATAATATACTCAAATTATCACAATCATACTCTGTATGACAATATAGAACAGGGGTCCCCAATTTCATTCAGCCCTGAGCCAATTTTTCCTTGAGCGGTTGGTCGGGGGTCCAGAACATGTAAATTAACCGCAAGAATCCCAAACAGACAAAAACAGAATAATTTCCAACCTTGATTACATTGGGATACGATCACATAAGCCAGTCTATTTTTGCGTGGGGATACTTGAACAGATTTCTTAAATTAAAATTACTTTGAGCTGATTTCCTGGTCTTTTATGTCCATTAAAAAAACTATTGAAAACGGTTTTGGGGGAAACCCTGATATAGAATATCAATCAAAAGCAAAATAACTAGGTGATAAAAATGGTCCTAAGAATGCCGTTCTAAACGGGTTGAGCTAGGTTAATTTTAGCCTATATGATGAAATTCTAAAATGTGGTTTGTAATCAAACAAGTAGTGCTGCCACAAGTTCAAAACAAAAAAGTCTGCAGACTTTATAGTCTTCAGTTCAAATATTTCACATGGCAGTAATTTTTTACTTTGTCCTCCGTTGCCGCAGATAGGTGATCATTTTGGCAATAGGCCTTCGCATAGGCTTCATCCACAGGTCTACTACTTCATGTATATATATATAAATAGCATTTAGAATAGTATTCAGCATTGAAATATGCAATTAATCAAATGTATATTAAATTTCAAACTAGCCTAAATAAGCATAGCCTAAGGATATTAAACAAACAAATTGTCCGTGATCCGTGTGCTATATCGATAATAGGCGCATGCCTCTGCCCAGGCGTTGCTGACGCCTGCCAGATCTTACAACGTCTGGATAGGTCCTCTATGTATCAGCTAACCACATCATATGTTATAGTAATCTGTCAGTTGTTGACCCCGTCGATGACGTAGCACGTAACCATTGGTTAATGTGTGCAACGTCTGAGCAGGGGAACGCAACCAAACATGGTCATTGCTAGAAGGGAAATTAACTTCAAAAGTTGTCGTCGTCGTCCCGCCCCCGCTTCATTTTAGCTAATCCTTACCCTTTTCCTAACCTTAACCTAATTATCCTAACATGCTACGAAAAGTCAAATCTGATGTTAATTTCACAAAAGCTGGATCCCTTCTAGCCATGACCATCAAACCAGGCCACATACCCTGCGAACACAGGAATGCGCTCAGGACGAACTCGAAGTGAGTTGAGAAGAATTCCTGTGGTACTCCCACTTCTACGAGATCCAATCCGCGACGACGAGCGGTTTCAAGGCGCCCCCAAAGTCCTCAGAAGAGCAAAAACAAAGCATCATCCGATAAACTAAAACAATCAATTATTAATCAGACATATACACATTCTTCATTTGGACCAAGATAAATAATTATTTTACCGATATATTTTCCGTTTTCTTATAGGGGATTATGATCGTCACTCGAGGTTGTTTATCAGTATTAAGGGGAACTTGAAACCGCCCCCTTTTCCTTGGTTGTTTTGCTTTTTTCGCCTGGATTCTCCATGTTGGAGTATTAGCGAGGTCTTTCCTAGTGTTAGGTAGCTATCAGAGGGGACCGTAGTGTTACACTAATCAACTTCGTGTTGAACGCATAAGACATATTGGTTAGCTTGAACTAGGAAAGATAGCGGCAGCTATAATTCCTTCGAGAAAAACCAAGAAGCTGCTTTTATCGGAATATTTTCGGATACCAAACGCAACGGGTTGGTAAGCGTGATTGCTAACCAGCTAATCTTAGCTGAATGTTGAAAGTACCTGCGTCGAATTGGGGGAACGGATTGGACTTTGAGGGGCTGTGCATTTGTTAGATGGAAAGTTCTATTATCACTCAAGTGCAGAAAGAAGATAGTCAACTGCCGTCCAAAACAGGTAAATCCTCGTGTTAATCTGCTCAGTGAGATCACTTTCTCAATGTATAATATTGTTTGTTGAAGCGGACGCTAGCCATTCAACTGTCGCGCAAGCTAACTGGTAGCGGATGGTAGCATGCTAATAGCCACACGGCAATCATTCGCTTGCGCCCGTCTAATTAATGAATGTCAGCGTTGAGTGCGTTTTGTCATGTGAACAAGTTCTTGGTTAATGTGTCTGACATTACATTTATGGCATGAAGATATTCCAAATGCTGGTTGTACTGAATCAGGTTTGCCACTGTGTGGGTGTCCATTTTACATTCAGCGTGCGAGTCAAAGAATAGAACGTAATTCGTTAGTTAGTTTACGGGTAACGAAACTACTATCCCGCAGACGATAACGTCAGTCAGGGATAGGGAACCTCTGGATAAAGTTATTTTAACAGCAAACTAACTAGCGAACTACGTTCTTGTTGGAAAGCCATCGATTGTAGCCTATATTGTGAGCCAGGTAGTAAAGCACTCTATAGATTTAAATTGTTGTACTATCAATTACGTTTGACATTGGCTCAAGTGTTGAACGTTTAGAAGTGGCTAGTTGTCTGGAGTATGCCTGGTCAGTTTATTTGTCCAGACAGTAACAGAATACTTTTGTTTGCAATTTGTCAGATCAGTTTGTATGAATTATGTTTGGCATGGATGTAGATACTTTACTCCTATGGACTGTCATCCAAATATATGTCAAAGTAGACGCTCTTTTAATAACACAGAAAAACAACATTGGTCAACATTTGTCTATAAGGTGAATGCACCTATTTGTAAGTCGCTCTGGATAAGAGCGTCTGCTAAATGACGTAAATGTCTAGTTCATTTTACTTAGACTTTTAATACCTAAGCAATACACACAGTCAACATTTGGTTAATGCCACAGACAACAAAGATAGTCACGATGACTGTGTATGTTGAGCATGTTTGTGCACCATTTCAGATGTCACCCCTACCCAGTACCCTACCCACATGTAAAAAATATGTGACCGACCAGCTCGATTCGGTCTTATGTAGCAACATTTTAAATTGTTTTTTTTTACATTGGATAAAAGTAGAGACTCAGAGCTAGAAAATGGTATATCATGCACTACAGTTGAGGAACAATGGGAATGTAATTCTGCTTTGAAAGTTGATAACCTTGTAACCTCACTTTTGAGAAAATGGCCTTTGAATGTTTTGGTACACCTACTGGAGAGCTTTTACATTTTAGTCATTTAGCAGAAGCTCTTATCCAGAGCGACTTACAGTTAGTGAGTGCATACATTTTTCATACTGGCCCCCCGTGGGAAACGAACCCACAACCCTGGCGTTGCAAGCGCCATGCTCTACCAACTGAGCTACACAGGGCCTCTTCTTTGTCTACACCCATTCAGCATCTTTCGCACACTGTAAAGCCTTAGCCCCACTCATCTCTTTAAGGATTCACATGTGAGGCCATGTACTAAACAACCAAATATTTCAAGACTAAAGGCTGGTTTATACTACGGGTGTGTTCGTAAATTGTGTTTGTGCCAGAGTGTGCTCAGAGTGCGTTCTAGGCGTTTGTAAACTCAGTGTTGTCAGATTGTCTGTTCGTAAATTCAGAGCGTTTCACTCTCGGAGCGTTCAGAGCGCACACTGGACGCTCTGGCGGAGGAGTAGGGTTGATCCGAGCATTCTGACCTAACAATAGCAGTCAAGCACCCAAGCTAACTGGCTAACGTTGGCTAGCTTGCTAGCTACTTCCAGACACAAATGAGAGAACAGCTCACACTGACCATTTTACTCGCTCTAGCAGAGCTGGTTAGGCTGTTTTTGTGTTATCCAGAGCATTGGTGACTGCAACTGTGCTGATGGCAACAATTTTAATTACACTTTTTTTGCCAACGTTTACTGGCACCGGCCATATTCAACGGGTGTTGAGCGTTCGTAAATGTGTCAGTTATTCTGCGCTCTGGCACACTCAGACGATAGTGCTCTGAAATCGCAGTAGATAGCCAGAGTGAATTTACCAGCTACGTCTATTGAAAGTTGTTGCAGTGACATCATGAACATTCTATTGAAATGGTTACTTGCATAGTAGTGGAGTCTTTTGTTTAGACATGTAGCTAGCTAGCTAGCTAAACAATGAACCGTAATCCCAACTCATAACATTACTACCCTGCATGAATCTGCAGGTAGCTAACCAACCAGGTTCAATGTTAGCTAGCTAACATTAGGTTATAACTAGCAATTGCAAATGTCTCTGAGATAGGAATAATATAACTACACACAGATCATACACGTGATGTTATCTAGCGAGCCAGCCAGCTAACGTTAGCTAGCTAACACTACACTAACTTGAAATGAAAATGACTTTCTGACTATTAGAAACGTGAAATATCTGAAAATGTAACTAGTTACTCTCTTACCCGTATACATGGATGGACGCTTCTCCCTCTCTGTCACGGATGCCATGGTTGCCCTTAGTTTGAAGATGTAATCCAGAGACAGGTGTTTTATACAACAGCCTTCTGTGTGTTCTCTTTTCGACCCATCTGCATATTTGCAAACAAACGGCAACATTTTATCCATCTCCTTAGCTATCATACTCTAATTCCACAGATTTTTAAAACTCGGTCCTCCAGAAAGTGGAGATCAACACTTATGTAGTTCTTCTACGTGATATCTTTCAAAAAAGCTGCATTAGAAAGGATTACCTACACATACTGACCTGCTCATGTTATAGACAGAAGCGTGCTACATGGCAGACCAATCTGAACTAATCTCTCGGCATGTCCAGCCCACTCGTTATCTCAGTCAATCATGGCTAGCGGAAAGGTTGTTGTCTTTATCTGTGGCTAAACCAACTAGGCTTGTAATTTAACCATTTTATTCGTATTTACAGATGGCATACAAGTTTGTTATTAAGGCACATGAAAGTTCACGTTCCAGAAGGCATTTCTGCCCCAAAAAACTATTTTGATAAATAAATAAAAGTTTACGTTCAAATGGCTCTCCTGAGAAGTAGTGATGCGCGACATAAGCCTAGTTTCCTGAAACGAGTCACATATGGTAATAGGATGGCGCAGCTGATATGAAGGCACTGTGTGTTGTTTATACTCCGTCTCTGATCAGGATTAAAGGCCCTGCTAGGTCCAGATGGGAGACTCCATATTTGTTTTTCAGATTGACTTGAGCTGCCGTGGGTGGGTGGATGTTATTTATTTCACGTCAACTGTCCTTCCTTTGTTGTCCTGCACAGATAGGCCTACATCATGTCTCACAGGCAAAAAGAAATGTCAAAGTGAATTCCATGACTTCTTTTATTGGGGTAGGGATAGTTATACTTCAAGATAGGCTGTGTGCAATCATTCCTCTGCTTGTGAAACATTCTGGTTGAGACAGACTTAAAGGAGAAAACGTGCCAGACCGATTTGTCGGTCTGAGTTATAGGGACCACCCGCCGGACTGAAGGCTCTCATGGTTTGCAAATTACGGCAGGCACTCTGATCAGAGGTGCTAAGTAGGGGTGTGCCGACATGGCCATACTTGTAGTCGTATCCGTCATTTTTTCCCCAATCTCCCTGAACATTTATAAAGCAAACAAACTGCAGATGAGGAGTCACGGGGGGGGGATTGGTGGTGTGTCTGACCTGTGTCTGTCCTCAATTTGCAGTTGGCAGACAAGTTTGCTTTCAGTCAGAATGGGCGTCGTCAGTGTTTCATCTTTTTGCCCGCCTCTCTTGTTAGATATTATGCACATTGATAGCAAACGTCCTTGCCATTTGATTTATCATAGTAGCATGCTAACAGGAGGCAGCAGCAGTCTGAATGGTCAGACCGAAACCGAGAAGTGAAGTTATGAAGGGAGTGGACAGAGAACATCACTCTATCCAATCAGAGCAGCAGGATCAACGTACAGCCCGTCCTTCTCTTTACAGACAGGCAAACTAGCCAGTGTAGTTATTTAGACCAGTAGCACCTCACTTGACTGACTGACATGAGAAAGATGTGTGCTGGCACCCAAAAATAATTCCCCCCCCGACACGAATACTTTTTTTTTTTAAATACTCGGATCATAATGGCATCCAAAAAATTGCCCATATCCAATACGATACTCGTTTTGTCCGGCTACTCGGCACATCTCTAGTGCTAAGTACTCAAACGGTAGACACTCGACAATCCTACCATTCTGTCCGTGCCTTAGGTTAGCTAAGAACTTGCCTTAAATTGTTTTCAATTTGCACGTTTCTGTGACACTCAAACTTTTCATATTTGGTATGAGGTAATCATGATCATTGCATTCTTCAACTCTTTTTGTTGGTATTGCTTTTACTGGCTGAGGCTGAGAAGAAGAATCCTGGTTAGGCTATTTGAATTACGTTAACAACCTTCACACACCTCATAGGTAAGCTTGAAAGCTTGGTCGCTCATGGCTGTAAAAGTATCCTTTCAACATTCTCATACACTAGACCGACTGTTATGAAAAGGCAAGATTTGTGACATAACATGCTTATGACAGCATTGCGAAAGGTTGGCTGTCAGCTGTCATGTGCACTGTAAAAGGGATATTTGTTTTTATAAGGTTGCGCTGCAATGGATAGTAGCCTTCTTACAGACTCCTGACCAATTTTGCTATTTTGTGAGTGATTTTACGTTGATCTTAACTGTTTTTGTACATAATGTCTCCGCCATTTCCTATGACCGAAAACAGCTTCTGGACACCAGAGCAGCGATCACTAACCTCGATTTGGATGAAAATGTATATTTCAACGAGTCTGCAGCTCTGGATGTTCTGCTTACTTCGGACCAGGCCCTTATCCCCGGGACTCGAAAGAGGAAGCGGCAGCGAAAGAGAGGCAGGCGAGGCGACATCCTGATGTGACTACATCAGTGAGCAAATAGACCACCATTGCCCTCTGTTCTATTGGAAAACGAGCAGTCACCGGAGAACAAACTGGATGAGCTCTGTTCGAGACTATCATATCAATGGTACCTGAAAAACTGTAATATTCTGTTTCTCAGTTGTGTCTAAACGAGGACATGGATAATATACATCTTGCTGGTTTTTCTATGCATCGTCAAGACCGCATGGCAGACTCGGGTAAGACTAAGGTAATAAGGGTGTCTCTCTTTGTTAACAACAGCTGGTGCACAATCTCTAATATTAAGTAAGTCTCAAGTTGTTGCTCGCCTGAGTTAGTATGGTCTGCAGCTTATCATGAGGTATTCTATTTACCAAGAGTTTTCATCTATATTTTTAGTAGCCATCTACTTACGAACACAAACCGATGCTGGCACGAATACTGCACTCAACAGGCTCTATAGATCCATAAGCAAACAAAAAAATGCACACCCAGAGGCGGCGTTTCTCGTTTCCGGAGATTTTAATACAGGGAAATTGAAATCTGTTTTACCTCATTTTTACCAGCATGTCACCTGTCTAACTAGAGGCGACAGAACTCTAGATCACTTTTACTCCACACACAGAAACGCATACAAGGCCCTCCATTTGGCAAATCAGACCATAACTATAGCTTCCAAGCAAAAATTAAATCAGGAAGTACCAGTGACGCCCTCAATACGAAGTGGTCCAATGAAGCGGATGATAAGTTACAGGACTGTTTCTCAGCACAGACTGGAATATGTTCCGCGATTCATCTGATAACAATGAGTAATTTACCACGTCAGTCACCAGCTTCATTAATAAGTGCATAGACGACGAGGTCCCCACAGTGAGCGTATGTACATACCCCAACCAGAAGCCATGGATTGCAGGCAACATCCACACTGAGCTAAAGGCTAGAGCTGCCACTTTTTAAGGGGCGGAACACTAATCCAGATGCTTATAAGAAATCCTGGTACGACCTACAACCAGCCATCAAACGGGCAAAGCGTCCATACAGGACTAAGATTGAATCCTACTACGCCGCCTCTGACGCTCGACAGATGTGGCAGGGCTTGTAAACTATCACAGATTACAAAGGGAAACCCAGCCGCGAGCTGCCCAGCGACGCAAGCCTACCAGACGAGCTAAATGCCTTCCATGCTCGCTTTGAGGCGAGCAACACTGAAGCATGCATGAGAGCACCAGCTGTTCCGGAAGATTGTGATTTCGCTCTCTGTAGCCGAGGTGAGTAAGACCTTTGAACAGGTTAACATTCGCAAGGCCGCGGGGCCAGACGGAATACCAGAACGTGTCCTCGGAGAATGCGCTGACCAGCTGGCAAGTGTCTTCAATGACATTTTCAACCTATCCCTGACCCGGTCTGTAATGCCAACTTGTTTCAAGCTGACCACCATAGTCCCGGTGCCCAAGTAGGCCAAGGTAACCTGCCTAACAGACACCCTGGATCAACTCCAATTCGCAAAAGTGCCGATTCAGACATTTCCTATGCACTTCTCAGTATTTGGTATTCAGACTTACCTTATTCAGTCACGTAACGCGCTCTGCAGGTGTGGTTACCTTGCGCGCTCTGAAATTTCATTCAACCCCTGAAAACCCTCCCACTTTCTGGCCAACCGATTTTCTCGTGGCGTTTTCATTCTGTAGGGTTTTCAGTACATTTTATCTTAAGCCATCCCTTTAAATACGGTGTATTTTTTGTTTGTTTAAATTTTTCGACAGATTCACTAGACTATATAGAGAGAACGGGTTCAGAATATTAGGGATCAATGAAAGAAATACATCTAAATATCTGCATATTCGTCTCTGTTTCAGCACCAATTGATCCCAATAGATAAAAAAAATACTTGTAGATTATTTAGGTTTAGGAAAGTATTTATGAATCATAAACAGGTTGGAGTGCCTTTATGCACGAAATAAAGAAAAATCAGTGGTTTGATTCATTCTAAAAATTGCCACATTCAGTTCTTCAACCCATGGTAATGTTGGAAGATTAGTATAATTATAATAGAGAGAATAGTGTACAATAATAGGCTATATCCTCGTCTTTTGCCTGCATTAATCATGTAATTGTGTGATGACATGGCCAATTATCGCGTCATGCGTCGCATTCAAATGGTTATGGCTTAGTCTGTGCTCCGCGCGGTAACGATTTAATTAGTATACATGTATTTTTATATTATCAACTGTTACTAATGACCCTCCGCAACAACCACACGGCTGTGACGGCGTTTAGAGGAAGCAAATGAAGGTACATGGAATGTTAATGTAGGTTATACCACCTAAAGGGAACTAACAGCAAATTGGAAGTTGAATACGTGTGGTTATTAGGCTTACTGACGGTCGATAATGATAGTGGCTAATATTTAACATGATAGAAATAGGAAACCGAAAAAGTCAGGGTAGCCTATAATTAAGACATTCGAGAGTGCCCATCCCTGCAAGTTAAAAGGCCGTACAAATTTAAATCCTGCATAATGACACAGCATTTCATAAACTTTACTGTGGGAAAGTTGATATGCTTCAGTTTGCTGCCATATGACTGGTTTCACATTTGTCTCCAGCGATTATAAGAAATAGATCTAAAACAAGTGTAATTGATATTTACAATTCTGTTATCCAAACAGTAGACCTTCGCTAGACCTTATTCATTTGTTTCCTCACGTGTAAAAGTAGTGTAATTATTAGGGAATTAAGTTAAGGTCAGAATACGGAATAGCTGTAGACACTTCCACAACACCTTCTTTGTTCGATCTCCACCCCAAATAAATAGTGGGTGAATAGCATGCTATTCTCATGCTTAAGTTCAAGGTCAGAATACGCATAGAGAGAAAAGTGCATAAAAGGGGAATTCCATTCCATTTATGCATGCTTACTCAGGTCTGAATTTCCCCCATACTGCCCCAACAGACCCACAGATGACGTAATCTCTATTGCACTCCACAATGCCCTCACCCACCTGGACAAAAGGAATACCAGGTAAGAATGCTGTTCATTGACTACAGCTCAGCATTCAAAACCATAGTCTCCTCAAAGCTCATTACCAAGCTCAGCACCCTGGGACTGAACACCTCCCTTTGTAACTGGATCCTGTACATCCTGACGGGCCGCCCCCAGGCGGTGAGGCAACAACACATCTGCCATGCTGATCATCAACACGGGCCCTTCAGTGGTGTGCGCTTAATCCCCTTTTGTACTCCACGTTAACCCACGACTGCGTGACCGCACACAACCCCAACACCGCCATCAAGCTTGTTGATGACACAAATGTGGTCGGACCGATGACGATGAGGCAGCCTATAGGGAGGAGGTCAGAGACCTGGCAGTGTGGTGCCAGGACAACAACCTCTCCCTCACGGTCAGTATAAAAAAGGAGCTGATCGTGGACTACAGGAAACAGAGGGTAGAGCACAACCAATCCACATCTGTTTTGGCTGTAGTGGAGCGGGTCGAGAGCTTCAAGTTCCTCAGTGTCCACATCACTTAGGAATTAAAGGTCCTGAACAGTGAAATTCATGTTTTTCATCAAATTGGATGATATTTGGATGAAACCAGTACAAAGTAGGATGACCCAACTATGCAAAATGACTAGCTGATATACTGGTAAAGTTTTATCATAAAGTTACTGGTCCCCTCCTCCCGTGTTAAACACTTGGATTCAGGAGGCAGGCATTACCAAGGATTTACTTCCTGCCTTATGCAACATCACATAGCCTGGAATTTGATACACCAATGGTAGCGTCTTAACTCATTTGAATATGTACTGCCTTAACTGTCATTACATGTGCGCCTACGCCTTGCTTTGGCCTTGTAGTAGCTAGCTCAACCAGAACGTATGAACAAAGATACGGTTAACTTTTCATCTGTGGTGTGATTGTTAGCTAGCAAGCTACTTGCCGTCAAAAGCAAACTGTTTTGTGACTCGATGCCATAGTGTAAAATTAACCTTACACTATTTTCCGAATTAAGACATCTGACAGCAGTGGCTGCTTTTCATTTCGGGTGGACAGGCTGCACCTTTTTTCTTTCCACTATCATCAAGCTGTAATGAAAGACATTTTAGAAAATTCAACATCCACTGTCTGCACAGCTTTCCAGGCAACCACCGCAGCAGAAATGTTGTGATACAAAATCAGCTTTCCCAAGGCAAAGGGGGGATATGGTGTGAAGCCACTCAATTAATTGATAGCATCGTAACTCAGAACAGTAAATAAAAGGAAATTAAATTCACTACCGATTTAACAAATACATTTTCCTTTTCAAAAACGTTATAGGCTACATAGACCGGCTCCTGAATCTCCTCTTCAATGAGGTCATCCTTGATCCAGCGCCATATGTAGGGAAGCTGTGTGAGCTGTACATCCCAGGACCCTGTCTGCCCAGTGTGAGAGGCCTGACAAGGAGGCCATAGCTGCATTTGCCTCCCGCTTCAGTCTTGGAGGTGACTGAAGCCAAGTGGATGATTTGAAGCCTGCTTGATGGAAGCAGGGTATATGAGTCCTCCTCTCCCGCTCCCCTCCCCATCAATGTCTGTAGTTGGTTGTAATTCACTTTTACTTTCTATTAAATCATTTTGTTACTTTGTATAATTTTTTTCAAGCATTGGACGGGAGATGAGTGCTACACTGTAGGGTGACCGGGTGCCTATATTAGGCTTATGGCTCAAATATTTTTTTAAAATGTGAAATGTCTCACCTTTATTTCTCATGAGTGTTCATGTTGATCTATGTTTTGGCTATGCTGGCCAATTGGAAATGATCAAATAAATGTCTGATCAATGCATACAATTCTGAAAATATTGTCATTTATAATGCTGATGCAGATGCACCAATAAGTTGTCCAGTACACTTATTGTATGCTGTTTTCATTCCCTTATGTCTAAGCTTCTAAGGTGACTTTACTAAATCTTGTGGAGTGTATCAGTGAACTGTATTCTGTAATTGGTTACAAAACAATAGGAATGCAATTGCGTATTCCTGCTGTTTGTCTGATATCCAACAGTCCATGATCAGCTCTGTTGACCATGAGAGCATTTTGCTGAGAAAATCGGTTGAGGCATACTATTTAGGCTTGGAATGACATGTGCCCCATTGTTTACCTTGTTACCTGGCAATGACCACAAGGGCAAGCTCATGAATATAAGCTCCCCACCCACTCAGCCTGTTCTTTCAGACTTCCTGATAGTTAGAGATGAGAGAAAGGGCCACATTTCTTCAATTCTGAGCATTTTAATAGCGTAAAAAAATATTATGGGTGACGTTTTGGTCCTTAAGGCTATTTTTACTTTGGAAATAGGATGACTGTGCAGGACCTTTAACATGGTCCACACACACCCAAACAGTTATGAAGAGGGCATGACAGCGCCTCTTCCCCCTCTGAAAAGATTTAGCATGGGCCCTCATATCCTCAAAGTTCTACAGCTGCACCATTGAGAGCATCTTGACTGGCTGCAACACAGCTTGGTACGGCAACTGCAAGGCACCCAACCGCATGGGGCTACAGAGGGTGGTGATTCCGGCCCAGTACATCACTGGGGCAGAGCTCCCTGCCATCCAGGACCTCTATACCAGGCGGTGTCAGAGGAAGGCCCCAAAAATTGTGAGACTCCAGCCACCCAAGCCATAGACTGTTCTCTGCTACTGCACGGCAAGCAGGAACCAGTGCACCAAGTCTGGAACCAACAGGACCCTAAACAGCTTCTACCTACAAGCCATAAGACAGCTAAACAAGACTGCTAAATAGCTAATGAAATGGCTTCCCAGACTACCTGCATTTACCCTTTTTTGCACTAACTCTCTTGCACTGACTCTGTGCACACATACTGGACACAAACTCACACATACTTACACTGACGCACACATGCATACTGACGCCTCACACTCACCACATACGCTGCTGCTACTGTCTGTCTATTCTGTTGCCTAATCACTTTACCCCTACGATATGTACATAGCTACTTCAATTACCTCATACCCCTGCACATCGACTCGGTACTGGTACTCCCTATATATGGGCATGTTATTTTTAATTGTTATTAGCTATTTACTGTGTAGTTATTCCTCGTGTTACTATTTATATATTTTTTCAATTCTCTTTAACTATGCATCGTTGGAAAAGGACCCGTAAGGAAGCATTTCAATGTTAGCCTACACCTGTTGTTTACGAAGCATGTTAAAAATAAAATGTTATTGATTTGAGGATGAGTTTCGGTTGTGAAGTTGAACCCAGTCCCAGTTTAGAACAGGGAGTACTTCGTTATCCACTTCACCTACTGTAGTTCAATAACCAAAATATTTTTTCAAAGTCAATGTGTCATGTCATACATAGTTGACAACCCATTCGTTCTGCAGACATCGTTGAATCTTAATTCAAAGCAGATATTTAACAACATTTTGGGGAAACATGGACACATAAAAGAACTGAGGGAGATTTTAACGAAATTCTGTTACCAAACTTTGCATCTGCACAGTTCTTCCAGTAAATGTGTTTTTGTAAAATATTTAGTGTAGATTCTTAAAAGTAGTACTTTAAATCGGTGGTTTTTGTTTGGAATACATTTTAAGTGAAAAATCAGTGTCTCGCCACAATTCAGTTTCTGTGGAATTACCCGTAATTCAATTGGATTTATCTCTCCTAGTTCTTACCTGAGTACCAGAGAGCTGGCGTACTCCAACAGACTCTTCAATTCTGGGCTGTTGTTTTTGTTGCTGAAATGTTCTTGGTGCCAAGTCACTATTAATAGCAATGCTGGCATTTGTAATAGCAATGCTGGCATTTGTCTAATAATAGACATTAAATGTTTGTCAGCGCTTGTTGGTTGTAGCCTCCTCTTGAGTCGGTGACTAAGTCCCAAATGGCCCCCTATTCCCTATGTAGTGCACTACTTTTGACCAGGGTTGTGACGACACCAGTATCGCACTATTGTTTTCCATGGTAAAACTGAAAACACAAAGCAGACCAAACTCTGGTCCTTTTAAAAACCTGCTATATCTAAATTAGTGTGCTATAGCTTGGAAAATAAATAAATGTGACTCTGGATGACAACATAATAGGGTTGAATAGAGGGAACAGAGTTACTGAGATTTCCCGCCCAAACCCACTCCCTTTTCCAGGGATAAATAACAGCGAGAAAACGTTCAATTATAATACATTATTTATATGAACAGCATGACGTGAAATGGAACTGTTAAATTATATGTAATGTCTAAATCTGGCTTCTCTATGGCCTTCTCTCTGCTATCTGCATGATCAATCATCTAGCTGCATGATCAATCATAAAGTTCCGAATGCATGTATCATCTCATCATGGTAACTTATTTTTTTGTGACAGGTAGGCCTACATTTGCTGCAACATAGCCTATGCTACAGTAATATAAGGACTGAATGCGTGTCTAATTTACACATCTGTCTGGCTTTCGGGGTCACCTTATTTTTTTAATTGTAAAGATTTTATTTTAATTACAGCTGTAGAGTTTTAAAACTTCCTATCACTAGTATCATTGCTTTAAAACAGTGCGCACGCGAGAAGTCTTTCTCCATCAATTCCATTCAAATGTCATTCACAATATATAGTCCTGTTCAATATATATAATTTATGTGTGTAAATAAAATATATATGAATAGAAAAAATATATAAACGCAACATGTAAAGTGTTGGTCCCATTTTTCATGAGCTGAAATAAAAGATCCCAGAAATGTTCCATACTGACAAAAAGCTGCTTTCTCTCAGATTTTGTGCACCAATTTATTTACAGCCCTGTTAGTGAGCATTTCTCCTTTGCCAAGATAATCCATCCACCTGACAGTTGTGGCATATCAAGAAGAATGATCATTAACAATGTTCCCTCATTTGTTTTGGCACTGAGCAAATTTCAGGTCTGCTGAGCGCGAACTTGAACATTGTGAAAATTCAGTGCAACTTCCAGTGCGCATTTACTGTGTACGCGCTTTAAGTTACAATTTGAACAGTGACCAAGTAGGCTACTGTGGCTATTTGATCATAATGTAGGCCTACCAGAGTGGGCTACCATCAAAAACAATGGAGAAAATGCATCCCATAAAATGTTAACATGGAAATATAGTGCATTCGGAAAGTATTTAGACCCCTTCCCTTTTTACACATTTTGTTACGTTAGTCTTATTCTAAAATGGATTACAAGAAGAAAAAAAACTTAAAAAAAAAAAAAAAATACCTTATTTACATAAGTAGTTAGACCCTTTGCTATGACACTCGAAATTGATCACAAGTGCATCCACTTTCTATTGATCATCCTTGATGTTTCTACAACTTGATTGGAGTCCACCTGTGGTAAATTCAATTGACTGGACATGATTTGGAAAGGCACACACCTGTCTATATAAGGTCCCACAGTTGACAGTGCTTGTCAGAGCAAAAACCAAGCCATGTGGTCGAAGGAATTGTCCATAGAGCTCCGAGACAGGATTGTGTCGAGGCATAGATCTGGGGAAGGGTACCAACAAATGTCTGCAGCATTGAAGGTCACCAAGAACACAGTGGCCTCCATCATTCTTCAATGAAAGAAGTTTGAAACCACCAAGACTCTTCCTAGAGCTGGCCAAACTGAGCAATCAGAGGAGAAGTGCCTTGGTCAGGGATGTGACCAAGAACCTGATGGTCACTCTGACAGAGCTCCAGAGTTCCTCTGTGGAGATGGCAGAACCTTCCAGAAGGACAACCATCTCTACAGCACTCCACCAATCAGGCCTTTATGGTAGAGTGGCCAGACGGAAGCCACTTCTCAATAAAAGGCACATGACAGCCTGCTTGGAGTTTGCCAAAAGGCACCTAAAGGACTCTCAGACCATGAGAAACAAGATTCTCTGGTCTGATGAAACCAATATTTAACTCTTTGGCCTGAATGCCAAGCGTCACGTCTGGAGGAAACGTGGCACCATCCCTACGGTGAAGCATGGTGGTGGCAGCATCATGCTGTGGGGATGTTTTTCAGCGGCAGGGACTGGGATACTAGTCATGATCGAGGGAAAGGAACGGAGCAAAGTACAGAGATCCTTAATGAAAACCTGCTCCAGAGCGCTCGGGACGTCAGACTGGGGCGAAGGTTCACATTCCAACAGGACAATTACCCTAAACTCACAGCCAAGACAACGCAGGAGTGGCTTCGGGACAAGTCTCAATGTCCTTGAGTGGCCCATCCAGAGCCCGGACTTCAACCCAATCGAACATCGCTGGAGAGACCTGAAAACAGCTGTGCAGCGACGGTCCCCATCCAACCTGACAGAGCTTGAGAGGATCTGCAGAGAAGAAAGGGAGAAACTTCCTAAATACAGGCGTGGCCAAGCTTGTAGCATCATACCCAAGAAGACTCGAGGCTGTAATCGCTGCCAAAGATGCTTCAACAAAGTACTGAGTGAAGGGTCTAAAAACGTATGTAAATGTGATATTTCAGTTTTTTATTTGTAATTAATTTACAAACATTTCAAAAAATCTGTTTTTGCTTTGTCATTATTGGGTATTGTGTGTAGATTGAGGGGGAAAAAAACAATTTAATCAATTTTAGAATAAGGCTGTAACGTAACAATGTGGAAAAAGTCAATGGTTCTGAATACTTTCTGAATGCACTGTAGCTGTTCTATCATTCAGCCAATGTGTGGTGTTCAATTTTGAAAAAAAGATGCAGGGCTTGACATTAACGTGTTCATCCACTTGTCCTTCAGACAAGGTGACTGAAAATGTTGTTGTTTGATGGAAGTAACCACTTTACAAAATAAAATGCATTACTATTCCCATACCATTATTACAGAGAATCAGAGGAATTATACTACCCTCTGCCTATTAGCTACTTAGCTCGTCTCAAAATACAACACTGCCACTTTAAGACACATAAAAAAAAATCCTTTGTCAAGATTATCCATCCATCTGACAGGTGTGGCATATCAAGAAGCTGATTAAATAGCAAGGTCACTACACAGGTGCACCTTGTGCTGGGGACTATGTATAAACTAAGCAAAAAAAGAAAAGTCCTCTCACTGTCAACTGCGTTTATCTTCAGCAAACTTAACATGTGTAAATATTTGTATGAACATAAGATTCAACAACTGAGACATAAACTGAACAAGTTCCACAGACATGTGACTAACATAAATTGAATAATGTGTCCCTGAACAAAGGGTGGGGGTCAAAATCAAAAGTAACAGTCAGTATCTTGTGTGGCCACCAGCTGCATTAAGTACTGCAGTGCATCTCCTCCACATGGACTGCACCAGATTTGCCAGATCTTGCTGTGAGATGTTACCCCACTTTTCCACCAAGGCACCTGCAAGTTCCCTGACATTTCTGTGGGGGAATGGCCTTAGCCCTCCGATCCAACAGGTCCCAGACGTGATCAATGTGATTGAGATCCGGGCTCTTCGCTGGTCATGGCAGAACACTGACATTCCTGTTTATCAGGAAATCACGCACAGAACGAGCAGTATGGCTGGTGGCATTGTCATGCTGGAGGGTCATGTCAGGATGAGCCTGCAGGAAGGGTACCACAAGAGGGAGGAGGATGTCTTCCATGTAACGCACAGCGTTGAGATTGCCTGCAATGACAACAAGCTCAGTCCGATGATGCTGTGACACACAGCCCCAGACCATGACGGACCCTCCACCTCCAAATCGTGTACAGGCCTCGGTGTAACGCTTATTCCTTCGACGATAAACGCGAATCCGACCATCACCCCTGGTGAGACAAAACCGCGACTCGTCATTGAAGAGCACTTTTAGCCTGTCTGGTCCAGCGACAGTGAGTTTGTGCCCATAGGCGACGTTGTTGCCGGTGATGTCTGGTGAGGACCTGCCTTACAACAGGCCTACAAGCCCTCCATCCAGCCTCTCTCAGCCTATTGTGGACAGTCTGAGCACTGATGGAGGGATTGTGCGTTCATGGTGTAACTCGGGCAGTTGTTGTTGCCATCCTGTACCTGTCCCGCAGGTGTGATGTTCGGATGTACCGATCCTGTGCAGGTGTTGTTACACGTGGTCTGCCACTGAGAGGACGATCAGCTGTCCGTCCTGTCTCCCTGTAGCGCTGTCTTAGGCGTCTCACAGTACGGACATTGCAATCTATTGCCCTGGCCTCATCTGCAGTCCTCATGCCTCCTTGCAGCATGCCTAAGGCACGTTCACGCAGATGAGCAGGGACCCTGGGCATCTTTCTTTTGGTGTTTTTCAGAGTCAGTAAAAAGGCCTCTTTAGTGTCTTAAGTTTTCATAACTGTGACCTTAATTGCCTACAGTCTAAGCTGTTAGTGTCTTAACAACCGTTCCACAGGTGCATGTTCATTTAATTGTTTATGGTTCATTGAACAAGCATGGGAAAGTGTTTAAACCCTTTACAATGAAGATCTGTGAAGTTATTTGGATTCTTTTTTTGCCGAGTTTTATATATATATATATATATATATATATATATATATACATACATACATTTGATACACTGCTGATTTTGCAGGTTTTCCTACTTACAAAGCATGTAGAGGTCTGTAATTTTTATCATAGGTACACTCTGTGAGAGACGGAATCTAAAACAAAAATCCAGAAAATCACATTGTATGATTTTTAAGTAATTAATTTGCATTTTATTGCGTGACATAAGTACTTGATCACCTACCAACCAGTAAGAATTCCGGCTCTCACAGACCTGTTAGTTTTTCTTTAAGAAGCCCTCCTGTTCTCCACTCATTACCTGTATTAACTGCACCTGTTTGAACTCGTTACCTGTATTAAAGACACCTGTCCACACACTCAATCAAACAGACTCCAACCTCTCCACAATGGCCAAGACCAGAGAGCTGTGTAAGGACATCAGGGATAAAATTGTAGACCTGCACAAGGCTGGGATGGGCTACAGGACAATAGGCAAGCAGCTTGGTGAGAAGGCAACAACTGTTGGCGCAATTATTAGAAAATGGAAGAAGTTCAAGATGACGGTCAATCCCCCTCGGTCTGGGGCTCCATGCAAGATCTCACCTCGTGGGGCATCAATGATCATGAGGAAGGTGAGGGATCAGCCCAGAACTACACGGCAGGACCTGGTCATTGACCTGAAGAGAGCTGGGACCACAGTCTCAAAGAAAACCATTAGTAACACACTACGCCGTCATGGATTAAAATCCTGCAGCGCACGCAAGGTCCCCCTGCTCAAGCCAGCGCATGTCCAGGCCCGTCTGAAGTTTGCCAATGACCATCTGGATGATCCAGAGGAGGAATGGGAGAAGGTCATGTGGTCTGATGAGACAAAAATAGAGCTTTTTGGTCTAAACTCCACTCGCCGTGTTTGGAGGAAGAAGAAGGATGAGTACGACCCCAAGAACACCATCCCAACCGTGGAGCATGGAGGTGGAAACATCATTATTTTGGGGATGCTTTTCTGCAAAGGGGACAGGACGACTGCACCGTATTGAGGGGAGGATGGATGGGGTCATGTATCGCGAGATCTTAGCCAACAACCTCCTTCCCTCAGTAAGAGCATTGAAGATGGGTAGTGGCTGGGTCTTCCAGCATGACAACGACCCGAAACACACAGCCAGGGCAACTAAGGAGTGGCTCCGTAAGAAGCATCTCAAGGTCCTGGAGTGGCCTAGCCAGTCTCCAGACCTGAACCCAATAGAAAATCTTTGGAGGGAGCTGAAAGTCCGTATTGCCCAGCGACAGCCCCGAAACCTGAAGGATCTGGAGAAGGTCTGTATGGAGGAGTGGGCCAAAATCCCTGCTGCAGTGTGTGCAAACCTGTTCAAGACCTACAGGAAACGTATGATCTCTGTAATTGCAAACAAAGGTTTCTGTACCAAATATTAAGTTCTGCTTTTCTGATGTATCAAGTACTTATGTCATGCAATAAAATGCAAATTAATTACTTAAAAATCATACAATGTGATTTTCTGGATTTTTGTTTTAGATTCCGTCTCACAGTTGAAGTGTACCTATGATAAAAATTACAGACCTCTACATGCTTTGTAAGTAGGAAAACCTGCAAAATCGGCAGTGTATCAAATACTTGTTCTCCCCACTGTGTGTGTGTATATATATATATATATATATATATATATATATATATATACATAAATAAATGCAACAATTTCAGCCATTTTACTGAGTTACAGTTCATATAAGGAAGTCAGTCAATTGAAATAAATAAATTAGGCCCTATTCTATGGATTTCACATGACTGGGCAGTGGTGCAGCCATGGGTGGGCCTGGGAGGGCACGTAGTCTGCGGTTGTGAGGCTGGTCTTACGTACTGCCAAATTCTCCAAAACTACGTTGGTGTGGCGGCTTATGGTCGAGAAATTAACATTCAATTCTCTGGCAACAGCTCTGGTGGACTTTCCTGCAGTCAGCATGCCAATTGCATGCTCCCTCAAAACTTGCGACATCTGTGTCATTGTGTTTTTTAGTGGTCATTATTGTCCCCAGCACAAGGTGCACCTGTATAATGATCATGCTGTTTAATCAGCTTCTTCATGCCACACCTGTCAGGTGGATGGATGATCTTTGCAAATGAGAAATGTTCACTAACAGGGATGTAAACAAATTTGTGCACAAAAATTGAGAGAAATTAGCTTTTTGTGCATATGGAACATTTCTGTGCTCTTTTATTTCAGCTCATGAAACATGAGACCCACACTTTACATGTTGTGTTTATATTTTTGTTCTGTGTGTGTGTGTGTGTGTGTGTGTGTGTGTGTGTGTGTGTGTGTGTGCGCGCACACGCTACATGACAAAATATGTGGAAACCTGTTTGTCGAACATCTCATTCCAAAGTCATGGGCATTAATATGGAGTTGGTCCCCCTTTGCTGCTATAACAGCCTCCACTCTTCTGGGAAGGCTTTCCACTAGATGTTGGAACATTGCTGCGGGGATTTGCTTCCATTCAGCCACGAGTATTAGTGAGGTCTGGCACTAATGTTGGTATTTATTTTTTAATACATTTGTAAAAATGTCTAAACTTGTTTTCACATTGTCATTATGGGGTATTGTGTGTAGATTGAGATGTTTTTTAAATCCATTTTAGAATAAGGCTGTAACATAGTGGAAAAAGTCAACGCGTCTGAATACATTCTGAATGCACTGTTACTGTTGAAAGTGAGGAACGATGAAGCAACAATGGAGAGAGAGTAATACACATGACATTAGGGGAAATCTTATGAAAGATATATATGCGTCAGCCTACTAAACATAAACATTTACATTTCACAATGTCAATCTAATTTACTAGCCTATAATTGTAAAATTGTAGGACGCATGTCCTGCACCAGTATTGCATGTTCTCTCCCAGCTTCATGGTTTGATCGAGGTGCTTAATTCCAGTATAATACAGTACAGTAGGCCTAATACAGTCCACACTCAAAAGGATTAGCCTACTGGAGCTTTTTCCATTCATTTATGGGCTTTTATGTTTTTCTGTGGTGCGTAATGTGCTATCCATGTGCTGAATAACATTTGGGGTGTTTTGGGCTTGGGCTCATAAAATGTCTTTAGCTCAAAATATATTTTAATGTATAGCTCAGATAGCATCAGGCTTGAATTTTCATTCCGATAAAAGCTGTAATCAAATCCAGACACATTTATATGCTTTAGAATGACACTTCCGGTTTTGGTGGGAAATACTGGGTTAACCAGGAGAAAAGTGATTTATTCTCAGGATGGAACATTTAGTAAAATACCTGGAAAATATTCAACCCTACATCATGTTTTCCTAAAGTTAAATGCGCTTCGTGTTTTGTTTCCTTGCCATGATACTAACGAGTATTGAGACACTGGTAGCGTCCCGGCCCTACTTTTGGCCAAGGCCCATAGTGCACTACATAGGGAATAGGGTGCTTTTTGTGACTCAGACCAGTTAGTCAGTTTGGCTTTTTATACTTCCTCCTCTCGTGCCTCCCAGATGCCTGAGTGTGTAAATGGAGCCAACTCCCTGTGAACTGAGCCTATGCAGAATTAGACCCACACAGAGGGCAGGATCGGTTTCCTGCCTGCTCTGATGTCAGCCCAGGTAAAGACTAGGGAGGAAGGCCTGATGGATATATTCTAGTGACAACAGGATTCTCTTATAGAGAGGGATATGGAAGGCATATAATGGCCGGCAAGATGAAGCCTAGTCCTGGAATAAAAAAACGATCCCAATTGAGAATCTCCGTTACTCCAGGACTAGGTGTAATTGGTGTCTGGGAAACCAGCCTTAAGGGTATACTTAAGCGATAAGGCCCGAGGGGGTAGATGGCCAATATACCATGGCTAAGGGCTGTTTTTATGCACGATGCAACACGGAGTGCCTGTATATTAATCTACAGGCACTCCGTGTTGCCTAAAAACTGCCCTTAGCCATGGTATATTGGCCATATACAACACCCCCTCGGGCCTTATCGCTTAAGTATACCCTTAAGGCCGGTTTCCCAAACACCAATTAAGCCTAGTCCTGGAGTAACAGAGATTCTCCATTGGGCTTGTTTTTATACCCTTAGCTGTCACCCGAGGTGCCTTATTACATTTACATTTACATTTACATTTTAGTAATTTAGCAGACGCTCTTATCCAGAGCGACTTACATTATGAGTGCATACATTATTTTTTTCATACTGGCCCCCCGTGGGAATCGAACCCACAACCCTGGCATTGCAAACGCCATGCTCTACCAACTGAGTTACATCCCTGCCAGCCATTCCCTCCCCTACCCTGGACGATGCTGGGCCAATTGTGCGCCGCCCCATGGGTCTCCCGGTCGCGGCCAGCTACGACAGAGCCTGGATTCGAAACAGGATCTCTAGTGGCACAGCTAGCACTGCTATGCAGTGCCTTAGACCACTGCGCCACTCGGGAGATTATTGCTATTACCAATGTAATTAGAGCAGTAAAAATACTTGTTTTGTCATACCCATTGTATACTTTTTGATATACCACAGCTTTCAGCATTCAGGGCTCGAACCACCCAGTTTTTAATTGGTATTAGGGAGGGTGACAAAGGGTTGGTGCCAATTAGGGTTGTCAGTTATTGGAGGCCTACTTGTTGTGGGTGTTGGTTTGTGATTGAGATTGACTTGAAGACTCATGACTACAAATGAAAGTAGTCCCGGAGAAGTCTGTTTAGGGGTAAGGGGGGTAGGAGATTTCATTTTTGTGTCTTTATCCCATATTAAAACACTCAGTAACTTATATTCTAGGTGTGGGTATACCCATATGGGTTTCACCTGCCATGAGTTTATTTACACATTTGTTTGAGTATATTTTGTTCCTTCTCTCCCTAGGCCAGGTGAACAAATCTTCCCCAAAGAAGCCTCGGAGCCGAAATATCTTCAAAGCGCTCTTCTGTTGCCTCCGAGCACAGGATGCCCCTCAGCCTCCACCCCCTGCCCAGGATACCTTACTCCCTCCTGAGGACAATGGGACGATCGCCAAGGTAACACAAACACCTGTCAACCAGCCACTCCAATGGCCCACCCCGACAAACTTCCTGAAAACAAAAGTGAAAGATGGGCTTGTTGAGTACACTGATGAGTAGCTTATAGAAAGACCTAGCATTAGTGTAGTAGACCAACTTCTGTCCAATAGGCTATATGGCTAGTAGTGATGCAATTTACATCAGAATTGGTCTTAAAAAGTGGCAAGTCCAATTAAATGTCATGTTAGAAAAATCAGAGTAAATGGAGAAGAAAGGCTAATGGAGATTTTATAACTTCTCCCTGACAGATAAATTGGACTTCATGCTTTACATTCTTATCACTTCAGATTCAGTATGATACTGTCTGTTTTCACACTGTTCAGTACTCTAGATAAACCATGTAATTACTATATCAAATGACTGTGGCCTAATATGAATCACGATGGCTCTATTAATGTAATTAACCAACTAAAGTAGAGCTGGGCTGATCCATACAGTACAACACTAGTATTTGGGTCAGTGGGTAAGCATAACTACGTCCCAAATGGCACCCTGTTCTCTATATAGTGCAGTACTTTTTACCAGGACCCACAGGGCTCTGGTCAAAATTAAGGCACTTTTTAGGGAATAGGGTGTCATTTGGGACGCATCCCATGTCGCTACCCTGCAGATTAATATATGTTACTCTCTGAATTACAGTTCCTCATTGCTTAATTACTCATGTCCCCACACCATGTTCAGATGTTAGACTGCTCACGAACATCACAATAATTCACTCAATCCCCAATTCAGTTAAGTCTTCAGGATTTAATTGGGTGAAGATAAGAGGGTGTAGATAAATACAATTAAATGATTCCAATGCCACCGTTTTCTCGTAGTTGAAACTACCACGCTTCCCAGATCCTCCCCCTGTATTTATTTATTTATTTATTTATTTATTAGAACTACCGTATATTGTAGGGTGTCCAAACAAAACGCATATTTTGACCATGGGTAAAATACCTCATGTCTCTATCATAATCCGTTCAAAAGTTATTGGAGTTTTTACCCTTGTAGGATGGCCAAATCAATGGAGGCCAGAGAAAAAAAGAGTGGTCAGAAGTAAGGAAAATTGCACAGCGTCACGTCAGCTAGGCTGGATGCTGTGCGAGAATGAAGGCTACTGGACATGCTCACTTTTCCGTTGAACTCGTCATCTTTCATCTCGAATCCGCAGGATATAAAACAATATAGAGGTAAGATAGATCGATTTTGAGACATGACATGTAGTATTTTCATATTTTAGGATATGCTTTTCATATTAATGCGAAATTCTTTTTCGAAGGTTTTTCACACAAACAAGCATATCTCTGTGAAATGTCAACCAAGCACTGAGCTTACTGCAAACATTTTATTTTCAAAGCCTTTTACATTTAATTCATCCCGTGCCATGCTAATTTAGCTTTTTGCGACCCACGGAAACAACTTGAAGACTACCACCACAACATGTAAAATCCTCAAAAGGAGCTTGGCGCTTATTATCTGATGTATTAGGTTACGAAATCCGACTTTTTGGATACTATTAATGAAATGTTAGATAAATACCCCACTGAACGATTCAGAATATGAATAATCATATTTGTCTTGTTAAATGTATTTTATAACATAAGGAAGTGAAATTTCATCTCCAAAGTGTGTTTTCACCAACTCTGGGCATAGTGGGTGGACACCCTATATATTGATGCCACTGGTTTAGTTAACATGTTGGTGAATGGGATTTTTAGATGTGAGCTGTTTAGACTAAGGCTAACATCTTAACCTCTCCCCTGTGCTAACTAAGCACCCCCTTCCACTGATGATGCTTCAACCTTTTACGAATCATTAATCTGTAACAAAAGAAACACCAATCTCTCTGTTATGTTTGACTTTATGACATAGATTAACATGACTGTGTGAACCTCACTGTTCTTCTGTTAAGTGTTCAGAGAGAGCATGGCTAGGTTTAGAATAGATAGGCACCTTGTAGGCGGCAGCACATTTAGACCAAAGAGTAAAATATTTTGGTTGCGGAAATTAAACGACTTTTCTCCCACCACTAGGCAGTATTAGGCCTGTCCTCAAGCCAATAAAATACTTTGTTGCTGATATGTAGCCTAATTCTTGCTTGTGTTCTACTAGGCACAGTTCAGAACTGTCATGGATATAGGCCTAGAATAGATGTTTGTGTTGAGCCCTGTTGGTGGGTTTGGGATGGATGAGTGGGAGTTGACTCTAGAACCTAGTTAACGGTCTTTCATCTCTCTGTTTAGCTTGATCTACTTCAAAACCTTCGCCACCAGTTTCAAGTACGTAAAGGACAATATCACTGTGGTTTTTGCGGGAGTAAAAACTATACTGAATGGGGTTAGATTAAACTGTCACATTGGGTATGACGCTCAGGCAAATGTATGTTATAACAGTTTTTAGTTGTTATTTTGATCCATTATCTTCAGACATGTTATTTACATTTACATTTTAGTCATTTAGCAGCCACTCTTATCCAGAGCGACTTACAGTTAGTGAGTGCATACATTTTTCATACTGTTATAAACTGCTGTTATATGCTGTTGTATTTGGGATGGAAAAGGACATTAATTCAGTTTTGCAGGACAGTGCATTGTGCAATAGGATATGTGTCTTAAGTTGTTACTGTAGATGGGCCATAGGTTATTATTCTGAAACTCACATTGAACCCTTCATTCTCCAACTAAAGGGTTTTCCTAACTGGAAACATGATTCCTGTGTAGAATTGTACCAGAGGTCCCAGGTTAATAGATGATTGATTCCCTCTGGAATCTGTCATCACGTGTGGTGTGTGTCATCAGACATTTAAATCATGGGTATTCAGGTACTGCATGGGGTCTGCGAAAATTATTTGTATTTTTTAAAATTGTTATTTCAATGTTTTTATGAATATCGCTAACAGAATAAACAAAAGTTTAATTACATACCTACAGTAGAAAAGAGGAGAATATCATATTTCTAATAATGTCCACTTTATTTCTCCTACTCCTAATATTGAGCAAATTACACTCATTGAAGCCAATTACACTCACAGGAGTATCTGCCCTAGGCTTTGAAAAAGCACCCGTGAATAGGCTACCAGTGCGGCAAGCAGCTGGTAAGCTTTCTTGACTTGGACATACATTTTTGCCAACACATGGCTTACCTTTGTTTATCCAGCTAAACAGCTGCTCTTAGCGAACATTTGTTTGGAGTTACCCTTCTAGCTAATAGGCTGTTAGTTTCCACTTCTTCCAATTATAATGTGGGGAGGTCAAAATTATGAAAAACTATTCACAATCTATTCATTTAAAAATGTTAATTACTTCTCCTTGCCATTCACGTGATAAGACAAGAAAAAATGTTTTGCTAAAGTATGATGGGGTCCCTAGGCAAGAAAAGGTTCGACACCTGGTTTAAATTCTCAGGGAAAAGTGTCACCAGGTGGCCAAACATGTTACTACAGTGCACTCTGAATATAAGAATCCTATATATAAGAATTAACCACTTACAGTGGTTTTTAAACAGTGGGACAGAAGTATTTCTAAACTGTAGTTAACAATGGCGACTTACTTACTGGGACTGATGTGATTCTTATAGCTAATGTGATTCTTACAAGGCTGGTGCACTGTAATGTGAAAAAGAGAGGAGGATGAGTGCAACATGTAGTGGTGCAGGTTGGGTAATGTGGTTCCTTTTTGACCTCCCCACCTCTACCCTGCCTCTATCCTCTACCCTCCTCTACTCCTCTCCCTACCATTCTCCCTGTCCCGCCCATCTCAGGTCCCAGAGACCAGTCTACTGCCAGAGGTAACCCCCCAGGATGAGGGCAAGATCTGTGTGGTCATTGACCTGGACGAAACGCTGGTGCACAGCTCCTTCAAGGTAGCACACACACACACACACACACACACTCTTAATAAGAAACTATTGGAAAACCTTGACCTATTATCTCACCACATATCAAAGATTCAGAGAAATGTTGTTTTGATCCTGTGCAGGGCAGATGATCATGCAGTATATAATGGCATGATCCATAGCTCTTACTTCACTTGTTTGCAACAACAAGCTGTAATCTCGTGGCTCAGTTGGTAGAGCATAGCGCTTGCAACGGCAGGGTTGTGGGTTCGATTTCCACGGGGGACCGGTATGAAAATGTATGCACTCACTACTGTAAGTCGCTCTGTATAACAGCGTCTGCTAAATGATTAAAATGTAATCATTTGATTTAAGTCCTCTTTGTTTGTGTCCGTCTCACTTGTAGATCCCCCTATAAGTCTGTGTGTCCTAGGTAGTAATGGACAGCTGTTAGCTGGATCAGGTAGCTCATTACACTGGCTGGGAGAGTGAAAGAGGAGATGATGATCCTGTAAACACATTCATCAACAAATCAATGGTCACTGGCAGACAGACCACTGTTGTACATGTCCCCCCTAGTTGACATGTTTCTCTTGATAGGGCATGATTTCGATAGGGCATCACAGCTTTTGGTGGGCAGGAGGGCTTAGTTTTTTTCCTCATTTAAAACTTGGCTTTTAGATGTGTTTTATCAGAATATATCATCTCTGTTAGCCCAGAAGTCAAATCTTGCGTCAGTTGGTCAACTGTGTGATTAACTTCTGTTTTCATACGTGTTAGAAATTGAGAGTTCCGACAAAAACGAAGTCTCCACCCTCACAAAAGGAAACTCAGTCAAAGCCCCCCCCTCTTCCTGTCCGTGTGGACACACACGCAAAGCACTCAAGGCAAAGCAGTTTAAGCACCGCCTTCGCCCCATCCATTTACGTCCAAATAACCAGTGACGAAACCCCCCAAAACGGAACTAATGCTGCTCAGATCTCGCGCATTCCATTCAGTCCTGGCAGATTCTCTCGGTCTACACACAGAATCTGGCAACGGGAGATTACAGAATATCTAACTTTTGTAGTTAATGTATATGTTTGTCTTTTGCATGTCACTGCAACTGGTTTTATTTGTTCTGAAAACTGTGATGGTAAATGGTTGTCCTTCTCTGATCCTGTAGCCCATCAGTAATGCTGACTTCATTGTACCTGTGGAGATTGAAGGAACAACACACCAGGTAACTAACAATGACTATGGCAATGGCATTCAGATCAACACACACGGATTGTGTGTGTATATACTGTGTGCTCCATCGGACAAATTCAAATAATCAACCTCCCTGTGGTTATGTTTAGCTATTGCAGCCCATTGAAGAAGTATAACTGCTTCTGAAATTGAACGCATTTAACGTTAATACATTAAATCAAATTTGAAATCAAAAGTAATGTGTAAATGGAACATTTGTTGTATAAATGTGTTCTCTTCCATGATCAAGATGGATATACTTAGTAGTTATTGTAGAAGTCATATCTACATATGTATCAATTGTAAAAATGTTAAAGCTGTATAGTACAGTTAAGCCAGGGGTCAGCGAGGCCTCCCTCACCCCTCTCCGGCCTCCTCGCCGTGGGACACTGGCCACAGCTCTTTGGCCTCGGCCTGATTCAAGTAATCCAGGATAGGCTGGTTCCTGCCAGCACGGCCTATTCTCGATTACTTGTTTCAGGAGGCGGCTGCCAACTTCCAACACACCCTCTGCAACGATCACACCGACAGACGCTTGGACACGTTCCCTGACCCACAGACGGAATTAATAGGAAAGAGCAGGCAGACCAAACAGGGAGGCAGGCCTCCATTGTATTCAATAAATGTTTAACCCTTTTTTTAACCTTTCTGTTCCTTTTTTTTTTTTTTTTTATACGTTGGCTTTATTTTATTTTATGAAATGTTGAACCAGGTTGTTGAATGGATGAAAGATGGATCCACTTGTGCTCACCAGCCTTTTTTCACTGTTGCCTTTTCAATTAGCTAACACATTAGGCTTGTTAAGCCAGGTGAGTAGACTCTGTAGCCAGTGAATAACTTTGATCAGATTGCAGATCAATAGATACTGTGGTCCTTACAGACTGGAGTTGTGTGGAGTTGCTCCAGTCAGTTAGTTAGTCCATAGACTAGTGTTCATAGATGGTCGCTGCTAGATAGCTGTACTTGATTCTCCTAGCCAGATGCTTTTAACCGTGCTGTGACGTGTCCCAGGTTTACGTCCTGAAGAGGCCACATGTAGACCAGTTCCTCCAGAGGATGGGAGAGCTGTTTGAGTGTGTTCTCTTCACTGCAAGTCTCGCAAAGGTAACATTGCTTTTTCTGTTGATTTGGAAAATTAACTGGTACTTATTCCATTTACTACCCCTGGTGGCGAGGAGATATGCCTCTTGAAAAAGTAGCAATTCCAGCAATGTTAAAGGGATACTTCGGGATTTTGGCAATGAGGCCCTTTGTCTACTTCCCCAGAGTTGGAAGAACTTGTGGATACCATTTTTATGTCTGTGCCCAGTATGAAGGAAGTTAGAGGTAGTTTTGCTAGCGCAAATGCTAACTAGCGTTGTACAATGGCTGGAAGTCTATGGGTATCTGCTAGCATGCTAGCAGATACCCATAGACTTCCAGCCATTGCGCTATAACGCTAGTTAGCAACTAACCTCAAACCGCTGCAGAGACATAAAAATGGTATCCACGAGTTTATCTGACTCTGGGGAAGCAGATAAAGGGCCTCATTGGCAAAATCCCGAAGTATCCCTTTAAGTCGTCTGTACCACCCAACATACCACTCTCCCCTTACATCCTACTCTCTGTCCTACTACCTGCCTGGCCTTCTACCTTTCTGTTTCTATCTTTTTCTCTCCCTTTCACCTTCTCCTCCCGTCTCCCCTGCAGTATGCAGACCCAGTGACCGACCTTCTAGATCAGTGTGGTGTGTTCCGGACGCGTCTCTTTCGGGAGTCCTGTGTGTTCCATCAGGGCTGCTACGTCAAGGACCTGAGCCGCCTGGGCCGCCAGCTCAACAAGACCCTCATCCTGGACAACTCCCCCGCCTCCTACATCTTCCACCCTGAGAACGCTGTGAGTACTGCTGCCCAGCCTGAGCTTTACTGTATCACCAAAGGCCTTACAGGCCTGTCCCAATGTAGAATCACTGAGGTGATCTTCCTGTTTTAAGCAAGGAGCTATTTGATCCCAACATGCCAGTTTTATTTTCTGAATGTGTTTTAAACTGTGGAAATCAACATTTCCCAACTGCAGTGACAGAAATGGTTATTTCCTTCATTAATAGCCTTATTTCTCTAAAATGTCAAATGTTTTAATCTGTGTGTGTGTCCTCAGGTGCCTGTGGTGTCCTGGTTTGACGACCTGGAGGACACAGAGCTGCTGAGCCTCCTGCCCGTCTTTGAAGAGCTGAGTGAGGCGGACGACGTCTATGCCAAACTACAGCAGCTACGAGCCCCCTGACACGACACACCCCCTCTTACAAGCCAGAATCTCCCACTCCCAGCCAGACCACACCCATCAACCGACGGAAAAATCCCAAACCTTACTTACATACACACAGTGTGTGCGGTGTTAGTATCCTAGACACACACTCGGCGGTGTGTTTGTTTGGCCCCTGAACTGTGTCTGGACGGCTGTCCACTGCTCCTACTATCCTCCTCAGTATGTTAGCTGGTGCTTCAAAACTGCTTTTCTGGAAACAATCCAACAAACACAATGCAAAGTGGCTCACTCTTTTCTCATTTTAAATCGGGACTCAAACACATACTAGTACTCCAATCATTTAAACCGACTGGCCAGATCGTTGTTTCTCCAAAAACGAGACTTTGATTTTATAGCACTAATTGTGACACAAAACAATTGACTCTACACACAACCTCTCTGCTTCGACAATAATCTCTGTACAAACACTTTGAAGGGGGACTCTAAAGCATTTCAAGGAAACTACAAAATCCATATAGTGATATTAATTTCCATTTCTTATTCCAAGGCCTGTATAAAGGCGGTTTTTAAGGAAGTTTCTCCTGAATGGATTGAGTCCCTCAGGAAATTCATTTTGAAAGCTGAACCCGGTGGTCTTTCTGATCCAAGGCCAGCATGACATAACTAGAAATGACATTACAGTACATGATATGACATGACCTCATTTGAGCAGACTTTACATGGGGAGCAAGGGATCACCATCTTTGTGCCTTCTGAAAAGAAAAATAAATTAAATCTGTTTTGTTTTTAAAGAAAGAAAAATTGCGTTGTTCCTTGCAGAAAATGGTTGTTCTTTTTCAATCGTTAGGTTTTTCTATACATTTTTAAGATGTCTTTTAAATGTTTGATATGGTAAGAAGTGTAGATGATTACTTTTGTAATGTCTTGGATGTTGAGGAAGAACAGCCATACGTAAACAGCCTCTGTGTATGTTGTATTTACATGAAATCCTCCATTCTCATTAGCTGAAGATAACCTAATCCTCGGCCAATAGGGACCATTACAAACCAAGGGTCACACCCGTCGCGTAAAGGCAGGGGTGTAACATAAACCCTGCCTCTTTATGCAGATTCACCCTGAGATGCGTCAGGTACAGGACACTTGAGCTGATTCACCTAAACTTTTGGCACCCTCTTTAAAGAAATTCCCTTTAAATGAACAGACTGATTTAGACTATAGTTCAGTTGCAAATTTGGAGAGATTCTCTGCTGGTGTTTAGTCTGCTAAGGATGCCATATTGGATAAACCAAGGCCTTGTTTTAAATGTATTCTAATTTTGTTACATTTTGTGTGAAGCCTTCTGGGTGCCATATTTGGGTAGCGTGAGGGACTTGTGATAAGTAGGCTGCTAAGAGTGAACACAATGCATACTAGTTTACCCCCTGCCGGTTGCCCTTTATCCATAGCTTGCCAAGTCATTGCCACTCAACTTTTACTATTTTAAAATGTATCCTATTTTAGGTAAACTGTTTCGGTTTGTAAAAAACTACATTACTGAGACGTAAAAGTATGTATTTTATAAATTCTCTTTGCGTTATTGTCTGTTCTAGAAGTTCTACAGTACTCACTGACATATCTTAGGTATACACATTGTGAGGTGGCAGCGGTTTTGTGGTGGCAAAAGCTGGATTGATTTAACAAGATATGTTCTATTGCTCAAATTGTAACTGTAGGCACACACACACACATGCCCAATCCAGACTAGTCACTGTATCCCAAAGAGATTTGTTTTGTGGTTGTTTTATTCACAAGATAAAGCGCCGCCTTATGCTATTACGCTCTATGAAGTGCCTAAGGTTTCATTCTGCATTGAAAGCTTTGGAATAAAGCAGCAAGGGTCTCCATCATCATTTCTTTTTCATTTTACAATTTTACAACTGATACCCTGTCTCTAGTGTTTGTCTGATATTGAGTAATCCACAAATCGCTCTTTGCCAAGCAATCCTACTCCGCTGTTTCATTGGGATTCAAAGAAAGGGCAGTGTATTATGTTGTGGACCCCACATCCGTACTGTTAGAGAAATGTTTACTCCATGTTTCTCGTGTTCTGTAGATATTTATAAGCGTGTTAATCTCTGGTTGCATCCCAAATGGCACTCTATTCCCTATATAGTGCACGATTGGGCTCTGGTCAAAAGTTAAAAAAAAAAACACAAACATTTGGTTTTATTGTCACATACACCAGATAGGAACAGTGAAATGTGTTGTTTTACAAGGTCAGCCATAGTAGTACGGTGCCCCTGGAGCAAATTAGGGTTAAGTGCCTTGCTCAAAGGCACATCGACAGATTTCTCGCATTGCCGGCTCGGGTATTCGAACCAACAACCTTTCAGTTACTGGCCCAACGCGCTAACCCTTAAGCAGTGCGCTATATAGGGAATGGAATGCCTTTTGGGACGCACAAGAATCCTCTTGTTTTGTCAGTTGAATAGGATGTTAAGTTTTGTCTTCTGGTGGTGGGACGTGGTGGAGGGTGCACAGGGTATGACCTGACTGTGTTATTGTTATGTCTGAAACACGAAAGGTAAAGTGGGGTCATAGACATCAGTATTTACCAAAGCTCAACACTTTTATTTTGTGGAGGTGGGAGTTGTAGGCGGGGAGGGGAGGGGTGGGGGCACCAAATATTTACAGTACAATTTTAATTAAAGTATTCTTGCATCAATTTCCCTTTTTTTCTAGTCGAAAGAACCAGACTTGTTGCATTAATTATGCAGCACTTCACTGTCAGTAATGGTGAATAGGTAAAAGAGGCCTACATGATACCTGGTATATTCAGTCAAAATGTCTGCTGACATGAAATGACTAAATGTAGTGAAATATATTGACATTCAAATCAGAGGTGACATGTCAAACTTTAATTACAGTCATGTTATGGATCATGGTTTCAGGAGAAAGTTTGTCTATGATCGTGAGGTAATATGTAACACCTATGAAATGCATGCGATGGCCCTCAACAAATGCAACTTCAGAAATGTCCTGTGTTTGATTCAAATATAGTTTACTCTAAGTGAGAAATACAAGATTTCATGATCCCTTTAATGTTCCTATGCATCAGAATGATGCAATGATCATTGATATCATACTATTGACTTTATCTTCTCAAAGTCCTGGAGAGAAAGAATGTAAAGAACTGGAGTGTAATGTCCTTGAAATAGTTTGTCCTAAACAGTACAACTGTAAAAAAAAATTAAATAAAGTATTGGCGACAATTTGCAAGATAATTCTTGGTACTTGGTAGTTCTTTTCTTTTTTTATATGAAATATTACAAACAAATAATGGATTGAAATATAGCTCTAAAAAGCTTTGTGTTCTCTTGTTTTGGACATTCATTATTCCTATTCTGAATGTTTTGGCATTTCCAACATATATGGAGATCTTTCTGCAATCTCTTTATTTTAAGTGTTCAGTTGGTTTACTTACTGTGTGGCTTCTTAGATGCCAACCAACGATCAGAACAAAATGGGGTGTGATTCAGAGGGTACAATGTATATTCAGAGGGTGCCTGTATGTATATTGATCAATCTATTGAATAGATTGTCATGGTGACCAGTGTAGTATCTTCTGATAAGTGATGGAAAAAATGTCAGCAAGTAAGTTCTGTTTGGATCAAATAATTTTCCCATTTTAGATTTTTTTTGTAAACTAATCTCTTAAATGGGTTGATTGTGTGGTTGGGTCAGGATTTGTGTACCATGAACAAACTGCTGATTTTACACAGAAGCTATGCAGAAGGAGATACAGTAATACATACAGTATAAAGTAAAAATGATCAACCCACTGGCAACATACGTCTATTCCGCGTTGGTTCAATGTAATTTTGTTGAAATTACATGGAGACAACATTGATTCAACCAGTGTGTGCCCAGTGGGAACTTTACTCTTGAAAATACGTTTTTTACAGCTATTTTTTGAAAACGTAAGATTCCTGCATTATATTTTTGGGAGCTTTTTTGGTGAACTAGCAATTCTGAAAGTTGTTTTTCAAAGATGGAATAAAAACATTGATTATAGTGCGTTTGTTTACTGTAGTGTATTTATGTCCGCATCTCTAGAGAGCAGTAACACATTCATTCACCTTGCTACACACACCAAACAAACATACCCAAATCCCCAAACCTCATGTTCAATCACAAAGAGATTTACATTCCACAAACAATATAGTAGAATCAGAAAGTCAAATTCAGAGTAAGCACCCCAAATGGCACCCTTTTCCCTATATAGTACACTACTTTTGACTAGGGCCCATAATGGTTGTGGTCCAAAGTAGTGCACTATGTTGGGAATAGGGTGCCATTTGGGATCAACCAGAGGCTTTCAGGGAGAGTCATTACGTTATGACATCATAATATGTGATGTTACGAATCAGCTGTCCACTGTGTTTGGACAAAGCTCTGTCCATCAATGGCCATGTAAAAAAAAATGGAGCGTTAACTAAATTTGGGCAATAGCCAGGGCAGAGGTGGGGCTTATACTGAGATTGGATCACTCTGATCACATCCAATCAATCATAGAGGTCAGCATGAGTAAATGTGGCTCCTTCCTTGGGTGTTTACTAATCCTTTCATATTTCACTAATCTTGCCTGGGTGTGTGGTTTGTGCATTATTTCCATTCTGCAGGGTTTTCCCTGAGAACACAACAGACCACTGTTGTAGTTTTTCATGTTCCTCTGAAATTGTTTGTATCAACGGTGAGGTAGCAAACTGTGACTGACACCATGTCCAAAATACATTGGTGTGTGATGTCCTTAGCATTTTGTACACTTCTTCAACACAAGTAATTTGCCTGTCAACATTCTCAGGCTGGTAAGGGCCCCCCAGTATTTGTGCGATGCTTCCAACAAGGTTCAGAAATACACTTTTGAGTTCTTGAATAAACCTTTCAGGCTGCCTCTGTATGTCTGGCATGAATCATCAGATTTCATAGAAAGCTACTTTTAGGGTGCAGCTAGATTTGTCAGTAAGGACATCCAGTGAGAGCATCCTGATGTTGAAAATCAATAACACCATTCAAAACATAATCAATGTAGAGAGAATGTCACATAGCACTGTGGCATCATGTGAGATTCTCTCCTACAGTATAGGCCTCTACTGGGGATGGCTGTTAGGACCTTCTAATGCATGATTATTATAGGCAGCAACTGCATTAGAGCATCAATTGTCCACTCTCTGTGCAGTACATAATTTAACTAAAAATCCATAGCTCTGTGGCTACCTTCCAATACAGACAGATCCATTTCCTGGCAAAGGGAGGGTTTTAACTACTCCCCCTCCCTCCCTTTCTTTCTCTCCCCCCTCCCTCACACAGTCCCACCACCACTACCACTAAAATGTATTTTCAGCCTGTGGTCTTTTGAATAGGAGTCGTATCTGCTGTATCCTCATTTACCTGCTGGTTTGTGTATATTTCCCTTTCTCTAATCAGCGATTGGACGGAGCGATAAGAGGTCCTGGAACATGCAAACTCAGGCAAATCTCTCAGGGGACGAGGGCCAGGAGGAGGAAGAGGATAAGAATGCTTTGATGCCCCAGTGACAGCCCTAAGTCCTCTGGTTCTCTCCTGGGGGTTGTACTGCTGTGTCCAACCTTGAATCAACGGAAGAACCATCCAGACACACACAGAGACACTTACTCCTACAAACAAGCAATCAACTCTCTAGCTGGACACGATTGTCTTCTGTCTCCGCAGCAGCAACTCCAGGTACTGTTTGACTTGATCATATCTGCCCTCTGTGATTTCAGACAGTGGCTCACCGAGTTTCATGATGTGATTTGAGAGAAGAGAGTTAGGATGTTTTGTGGCTGGATCGATGGAGTTAATGGTCAGAGGGCTGAGGCATACACATCTCTGACCATCAGAACAGTAAAATACAGTATGGCGTGAACTTTGTGAGATTGACTGAATCAAACGTATAGTAGTGGGTGTCAACAGCAACACACTGCTTTTGAATGCTGCTTCCTCTTCTTCCGACAACACCCTGTCCAACCGGTTTATGATGTAAATACATTAGTTCTGCAGTAAACCTCCAGTAATCCTGAAATGGATATGGAACTCCTTTTTAATATCCATTTCAATAACCTCTGGTGTCAGATAATGCAATTTATGGTTAAAGATTTACTCCTCCCAGGGTCCAAAACCAGGAGGTGGGCCAAGGAACTATTTTCTTTCCAACATCAGATTGAGATGGCCTGTATCTGAGAAACATGGAGTACACATTCAGAGCAGTAACCCACAATCCTGGGATTATAATCTGGCGAATCGAGGTAAAGCGGCTGTCAATCAGTATTTTTCTCCCTCTCTCTCTCTCTCTCTCTCTCTCTCTCTCTCTCTCTAACAGGGTGCGGCCGTCCATCCAGCTGGGATCAGGGCCTGTCTAGCACAGTGAGCTCCAGAACCAAGGATACTTCAAACAAGGGGTCATGTAAGTCTATTTGCAGTGCAGCAAGGGAGCCACATTAACCTTATAGGCTTACAGAGAGAGAGCAATCCCATCATTACACTCAGTTCAGTATTCCCATTCTGATTTTATTCCGAAGCACTGAGGGTAATTCTTCTGTGGGTGTAGTTTGGCCAAATGAGTATAGTTATCAATTGTGATTAGTGTGCACTCTCATACACATTTTATTTTAGAGCAAATGCTCTTATATCAACATCTCAAAAAAACAAAAACAACATTGTGCATGCAATACAGACATTACACTGTAATAAAAGCAAGAGATTGATTTTCTAGCCTACTTACCTCTCCGCTCCCTACAGCTATAAGAAGGGCGGGGTGGCGTCAGGAATGAGACACACAGAGACCAACAGTTATGACATCCAGAGACTGCTGCATGTGAAAGGGAAGAAAAGGATAAGCGCCATGGAGGTAAGAAACACATATAAGGGAAGTCATTCTGTGTAACACAACAGGAAGTGCCTCTGAAAATGCCTGACATTTTAATTGTAATACATCTGTCACAATTTCCCGCATACTGTAGGTAGAGATGAGCTGGGAAAGCTTCAATCTTGGGGATGTCTTTCTGTTGGATTCTGGTAAGACCATTATTCAGTGGAATGGACCAGAGAGCAACAGACAGGAGAGGCTCAAGGTACGGTAACGATCTGTGCAAATGCTGTTTTCAAGGAGTGCACCAACAGTAAAGTCAACCCACTGGGCACACACTGGTTGAATCAATGTTGTTTCAATGTCATTTGTCAACCTATTGTGACGTGGAATCTACATGGAAAATACATTTGGATTTTGAAAACGTCATCAATCAGTACTGTTTTCATCTCATTTCAACCAGCGTTGTAAACATTGAAATTAGGATAAAAACTTTACTTAAATACAATGACTTAACCTGACCAACAGGTTGTTACATCAATCTAGTTAACATAATCATCAGAACTATGTATATGTTGAAATTGCATAAAATAAAATAAAACAGTTCATCATATAACATCATTACACCACTACATCCAGTATAATACCACCATACAACAATATTACAATGTGCATGTGTGTAGAGTGCGAGTGCTAGCGTATGCGTGTGTGCCTGTGTCTCTTCACAGTCCGCGTTGTTCCATAAGGTGTAGTTTTATCTGTTTTTTAAAAATCAGATTTTACTGCTTGCATGAGTTACTTGATGCAGAATAGAGTTCCATGTAGTCATGGCTCTGTGTAGTACTGTGCGTTTCCTGGAGTCTGTTCTGGACTTGGGGACTGTGTGTCACGATCGTTAGAGAGAGTGGACCAAGGCGCAGCATGATGAACGAACATACTTTATTTAAAGAGAGTAAACACTAGAACAAAACAACAAACGATACGTGCAGTCCTACGGTACAGACCAAACGGAACAAACCAACTGGAACAAGATCCCACAACTATTGTGGGAAAACAGCCTGTATAAATATGGCTCCCAATCAGAGACAACCAGCAACAGCTGACACTCGTTGCCTCTGATTGGGAACCACTCTGGCCAACACAGAAATACAAAACTAGAATCCCGACATAGAACAACAACACATAGAATATACACACCCTGGCTCAACATATAGAGTCCCAGAGCCAGGGTGTGACAGTACCCCCCCCCTAAAGGCGCGGACTGCGACCGCGCCTCAACATAGACCAAACAGGGGAGGGCTGGGTGGGCATTCCTCCTCGGAGGCGGTTCCGGCTCCGGGCTTGCCCACCACCCTCCAATAATCCCCCCGTAGCGCCCCTGATCCGGTCTGGCCCCGCTGGCTGGAGCTGGACTGGACATCGTAGGAGCGGATTGCTTAAGCTCCGGTGTGGAGCAGCTGACCGGTACCTGACCAGGCACCGGTGACCCAGGCACGGGTTGTGCCGGACTGACGACGCGCACCCCTGGCTTGGTGCGTGGAGCAGGAACGGGCCGGACCGGGCTGACGATGCGCACCCCTGGCTTGGTGCGTGGAGCAGCAACGGGCCGGACCGGGCTGACGATGCGCACCCCTGGCTTGGTGCGTGGAGCAGGAACGGGCCGGACCGGGCTGACGACTCGCACCCCTGGCTTGGTGCGTGGAGCAGGAACGGGCCGGACCGGGCTGACAATGCGCACCCCTGGCTTGGTGCGTGGAGCAGGAACGGGCCGGACCGGGCTGACGACTCGCACCCCTGGCTTGGTGCGTGGAGCAGGAACGGGCCGGACCGGGCTGACGATGCGCACCCCTGGCTTGGTGCGTGGAGCAGGAACGGGCCGGACCGGGCTGACGATGCGCACCCCTGGCTTGGTGCGTGGAGCAGGAACGGTCCGGACCGGGCTGACGATGCGCACCCCTGGCTTGGTGCGTGGAGCAGGAACGGGCCGGACCGGGCTGACGACTCGCACCCCTGCCTTGGTGCGTGGAGCAGGAATGGGCCGGACCGGGCTGGCGACGCACACCGTAGGCTTGGTGTGAGTGGCAGGAACAGGCCGGGCCGGGCTGGCGACGCACACCGTAGGCTTGGTGCGAGGAGCAGGAACAGGCCGGACCGGGCTGGCGATGCGCACCCCTGGCTTGGTGCGTGGAGCAGCAACAGGCCGGACCGGGCTGACGATGCGCACCCCTGGCTTGGTGCGTGGAGCAGGAACGGGCCGGACCGGGCTGGCGATGCGCACCCCTGGCTTGGTGCGTGGAGCAGGAACGGGCCAGACCGGGCTGACAATGCGCACCCCTGGCTTGGTGCGTGGAGCAGGAACGGGCCGGACCGGGCTGACGACTCGCACCCTGGCTTGGTGCGTGGAGCAGGAACGGGCCGGACCGGGCTGACGATGCGCACCCCTGGCTTGGTGCGTGGAGCAGGAACGGGCGGACCGGGCTGACGATGCGCACCCCTGGCTTGGTGCGTGGAGCAGGAACGGGCCGGACCGGGCTGACGATGCGCACCCCTGGCTTGGTGCGTGGAGCAGGAACGGGCCGGACCGGGCTGACGACTCGCACCCCTGTCTTGGTGCGTGGAGCAGGAACGGGCCGGACCGGGCTGGCGACGCACACCGTAGGCTTGGTGTGAGTGGCAGGAACAGGCCGGGCCGGGCTGGCGACGCACACCGTAGGCTTGGTGCGAGGAGCAGGAACAGGCCGGACCGGGCTGGCGACGCACACCGTAGGCTTGGTGCGAGGAGCAGGAACAGGCCGGGCCGGGCTGGCGACGCACACCGTAGGCTTGGTGCGAGGAGCAGGAACAGGCCGGGCCGGGCTGGCGACGCACACCGTAGGCTTGGTGCGAGGAGCAGGAACAGGCCGGGCCGGGCTGGCGACGCGCACCGTAGGCTTGGTGCGAGGAGCAGGAACAGGCCGGGCCGGGCTGGCGACGCGCACCGTAGGCTTGGTGCGAGTGGCAGGAACAGGCCGGGCCGGGCTGGCGACGCGCACCGTAGGCTTGGTGCGAGGAGCAGGAACAGGCCGGGCCGGGCTGTGGAGACGGATAGGAGGCCTGGAGTGAAGAGCTGCCACAACCCGTCCTGGCTGAATGCCTACCTTCACACACTCTGTGTGAGGCATCAGCACAGGACGTACAGGGCTGTGTACCCGTACTGGCATAACAGCACGTGACACTGGCGCAGGATATCCGGGACCGAGGAGAGGCACTGGAGGCCACGAGCGCTGAGCCGGCACACTCCGTCCTGGCTGCATGCCCACCTTCGCACGACACGTGCGGGGTGCTCGCACAGGACGTACCGGACTATGCCGGACCACTCGTGGCACAGTACGCAGCTCCGCATACCGCGGAACCTGCCCAGTCTCATGCTACCATGCCTGAGTACGGGGGGTTGGCTCTGCTCTCCATCCAGGCTCCGCCAACTTGCCTTCTGGCCCCCCAAACCCGGTGGCCTCCTCTCCTAATCTCCCAATTCGCCCTGTGGCAGCCTCCTGCTGCCCAGTCGCCCATGCCGTGTGCCCCCCCCTAAACATTTTCTGGGGTTGCCTCTCGTCCGTCCGACGACGACACTGTTGACGCCATTGCTCCTCTCTCGCCAGGGCCTTAATCTTAGCCCATGGCCCTTTGCCCCCGAGCATGTCCTCCCAGGACCACGATTTGCCCACCTGGGCCATCGCCAACCTTTCCAGCTCCTTTCCCGGCGCTTCCTCCCATGTCCAGGCCGCCTGCTCCTGGACACGCTGCTTGGTCCTGGTATGGTGGGATCTTCTGTCACGATCGTTAGAGAGAGTGGACCAAGGCGCAGCGTGATGAACGAACATACTTTATTTAAAGAGAGTAAACACTAGAACAAAACAACAAACGATACGTGCAGTCCTACGGTACAGACCAAATGGAACAAACCAACTGGAACAAGATCCCACAACTATTGTGGGAAAACAGCCTGTATAAATATGGCTCCCAATCAGAGACAACCAGCAACAGCTGACACTCGTTGCCTCTGATTGGGAACCACTCTGGCCAACACAGAAATACAAAACTAGAATCCCGACATAGAACAACAACACATAGAATATACTCACCCTGGCTCAACATATAGAGTCCCAGAGCCAGGGTGTGACACTGTGAAGAGACCCCTGGTGGCATGTCTTGTGGGGTATGCATGGGTGTCTGAGCTGTGTGCTAGTCGTTTGAACAAGCAGCTCAGTGCTTTCAACATGTCCATACCTCTCACAAAGACAAGTAGTGATGCAGTCAATCTCACCTCTACTTTGAGCCATGAGAGATTGACTGATGTTAGCTCTCTGTGTACATTTAAGGGTCAGCCGTACTGCTCTGTTCTGGGCCAACTGTAATTTACCTATGTCCCTCTTTGTGGCACTTGACAATATGAATGGGCAGTAATCCAGGTGCGACAAAACTAGGGCTTGTAGGACTTGTTTTGTTGATAGCAATGTCAAGAAAGCAGAGCAGTGCTTTATTATGGACAGACCTCTCCCCATCATAGCTACCGTTGCATCAATATGCTTTGACCATGACAGTTTACAATCCAGAGTTACACCAAGCAATTTAGTCTCCTCAACTTGCTAAATTTCCACATTATTCATTACAAGATTTAGTTGAGGTTTAGTGAATGGTTTGTTCCAAATACAATGCTTTTAGTTTTTTCAAATATTTAGTGCTAGCTTATTACTTGCCACCCATTCTAAAACTGACTGCAGCTCTTTGTTAAGTGTTGCAGTGATTTCACTTGCTGTGGTAGCTGATGTGTACAGTGCCTTGCAAAAGTATTCATCCCCCTTGGCGTTTTTCCTATTTTGTTGCATTACAACCTGTAATTTAAATTGATATTTATTTGGATTTTATGTAATGGACATACACAAAATAGTCCAAATTGGTGAAGTGAAATGAAAAAAATTACCGGTTTCAAAAAATTCAAAAAAATAAATAACGGAAAATTGGTGCATGCATGTGTATTCACCCCCTTTGCTATGAAGTCCCGAAATAAGATCTGGTGCAACCAATTACCTTCAGAAGTCACATAATTAGTTAAATAAAGTCCACCTGTGTGCAATCTAAGTGTCACATGATCTGTCACATGATCTCAGTATATATACACCTGTTATGAAAGGCCCCAGAGTCTGCAACACCACTAAGCAAGGGGCACCACCAAGCAAGTGGCACCATGAAGATCAATGAGCTCTCCAAACAGGTCAGGGACAAAGTTGTGGAGAAGTACAGATAAGGGTTGGGTTATAAAAAATATCAGAAACTTTGAACATCCCACGGAGCACCATTAAATCCATTATTAAAAAATTGAAAGAATATGGCACCACAACAAACTTCTTAAAGGGCAGGCAGAGCGGGAGGTTCCTAGTGGAGAGCCAGACGCGATCACCAGGATGGAACACAGGAGCCTGACGGAGGTGGCATTCCACCTGCTCCTTCTAGCGGCAGACGGCGTGCTGGAGTCTCACGTGGGCATCATTCCAAACCTCCTCTGCACGTCTGAACCACTCGTCCACCGTAGGAGCGTCGGTCTGGCTTGGAGTCCACGAAGCCAGGGTTGGCTGATATCCCAGGACACACTGGAAGAGGGTCAGCCCGGTGGAGGAGTGACGCAGTGAATTCTGGGCGTACTCCGCCCAGGGAAGGAACCGGGCCCACTCCCCCTGCCGATCCTGGCAGTGACTCCTAAGGAACCTCCCCTGCTCCTGGTTCATCCTCTCCACCTGCCCGTTGGACTGAGGCCGGAACCCGATAGTGAGGCTGACCGTGACCCTCCAGCTTCTCCATGAAGGCTTTCCATACCTGTGACGTGAATTGGGGGTCACGGTCGGAGACGATGTCCTCCGGAAGGCTATAGTGCCGGAAGACCTGCTGTAACAGTGCCTCAGCAACCTGGAGAGTGGTAGGGAGACCAGAGAGAGGGTTAAAATGGCAGGATTTAGAGAATCCACAACAACCATAATAGTAGTGAAACCATCTGAAGAGGGGAGATCAGTGATGAAATCAATGGACAGATGAGACCAAGGCCGCTGAGGCACGGGGAGGGGAAGGAGTTTCCCTGCTGGAGTGTGCCGGGTGATTTGGTTTGGGCAAATACGGAGCAGGAGTTGACGTAGCGGGCAACGTCCTGCGCCAAGGTGGGCGACCAGTACTTAGCGGGGATGGATTGAATGATGCGGGTGATACCTGGGTGTCCAGCGGCAAGGGATGTGTGCGCCCAGGTCAACAGCCGATCCCTTACCTCAGTGGGAACATAGGTGCACTCCGGAGGACAGGTAGCAGGCGTGGGTTCCCTCTCCAGAGCCTGGCGGATGTCCACGTCTACGTCCCAAAGCACGGGGGCAACGATTCGGGAGGGCGGAACGATGGGCGCACTCAGGACAGGAACCTCTCCCGAATTGTGGAGATGGGACAGGATATCGCCTTTGATGTTCTTTGAACCCGGGCAGCATGACAGGGTGAAGTTGAATCTAGTGAAGAAAAGGGCCCAACTTGCTTGGCGCGGGTTCAGCCGCCTCGCTGTCCGTATGTACTCCAGGTTCCGATGGTCAGTGAGGATGAGAAATGGGTCCTTGGCACCCTCCAGCCAGTGTCTCCACTCCTCTAGTGCCAACTTCCCCGCCAAGAGCTCCCGGTCGCCGACGTCATAGTTCCTCTCTGCAGGAGACTGTTTTTTAGAGTAGTATGCACATGGATAAAACTTTTGTGGTTTACCTTGGCATTGTGACAGGACAGCCCCCACACCCACTTCTGAGGTGTCCACCTCCAACACAAAGGGCAGCGTAGGATCTGGGTGTTTCAGCAACAGGGCGGAGGTGAAACGCCCTTTCAGTAGGCGGAAGGCCTCATCGGCTGCAGGACTCCACACCAACTTACGGAGGCCACCCTTGAGGAGAGGCGATGGAGCTGAAGTTCTTAATGAAGCGGCAGTAGAAGTTGGCAAACCCCAACAACCGTTGTCGTCCCTTTATGGTGGTTGGGACTGGCCATAACCTGACTGCCTCAACCTTCCTTTCATCCATAACCACTCCCTGTGGGCTGATCCGGTATCCCAAGGAGACAGCGGCCTAATGCAACTGGCACTTCTCTGCTTTGACGTACAGGTGGTTCTCCAGGAGGTCGTCCCAGGACTACCTGGAATGGGCGATGTGATCCTCCAAGGTGGCCGAGTAGATCAGGATGTCGTCAATATACACGGCCACCTGACGCCCAAGCATGTCCCAGAACACCTCGTTCACAAATGCCTGGAACACAGATGGAGCATTGGCTAATCCATAAGGCATCACCAAATACTCGTAGTGCCCAGACATCGTGCTGAAGGCCGTTTTCCATTCATCCCCCTCCCGGATGCGGATCAGATTGTAGGCACTCCGCAGGTCCAGTTTAGTAAAAAAACGGGCCCCGTTTTTTCAATGCCGGCCGGCACCAACGCGAGAGGGTAGCGGTACTTGGTGGTGATGGAATTGAGACCTCCCTACATTGATGCACGGACGTAGACCTCCCTCCTTGGCCACGAAGAAGAAGCCTGCCGATGCAGGGGAGGTGGATGGGCGGATGAAACCCTGTTGGAGAGCCTCCTGGATGTACTCCTCCTTAGCCTTGGTTTCAGCCACCGACAGGGGGTGGACGTGGCTGCGCGGATTCGATGGCACAGTCCCAGGGGTGATGAGGAGGGAGACAGGTGGCGCGGGTCTTGGAGAAAACCTACCGGGGATCCTGGTAAGCCTCCGGGATGTTGGCCTGGAGGGCAACCACACGACTCTCAACCGACGTGGAACCACAGGGTAAGGGAAAGCAGGTCTTCCGACATCCGGGTGCCCAGGCAATGATCTCCATCCTCGACCAGGAGATGGTGGAGTCGTGACATTGGATCCACAGAGGCCGAGGATGACTTTGTGTACGGGTGCCTCGATGATGAGAAAGGGAAGGCTTTCTTGGTACAGGGGTTCCATGGTGATGGTGAGTGGTGCTGTGATGTGTGTGATTGTCTCGGATCCCAGTGGTTGACTATCCAGTGCTTGAACTGGAAAAGGAGAGGAGAGTGGGTATGAGGTGAAGTTCAGGGAGTAGGCGAGGGCCTTGTCAATGAAATTCCCAGCGGTACCGGAGTCCGCTAGAGCTGTAGAGACAACACATGTGGGACAGCCAGCCAGTGAAATTGAAACCAGAAAAGGGTTTGGTGGAAAGTGATGATGATGGAATACTCACGCCTACCCTGGGAGATGGATGATCACGGGACTGTCCCTCTGCCCTCATGGACCCCTGGTTGGGACGCGCCGGACACCATTGAAGCTGGTGCCCCTCCTGACGGCAATAGGGACAGAGCCCTAGCTGTCTCCGATGGCATCGCTCTGCCGCTGGGAGGTGTGTGGACCCTACCTCCATGGGTTCAGGCTCTGTCTCAGGACGGCCAAAGGAGGGCGAAAGATAATGGGGGTGCCCATGCTCCCGAAGTAGGTTATCCAGACGGATGGCCATCACGATGAGTGCATCCAGGGAGAGGTTGTCATTTCGACACGCCAGCTCCGTCTGGACCTCTTTGCGCAGTCCTCTTCTGAATAGGGTGCGGCGCGCCGGCTCATTCCATCTGCTGGAGGCTGCCACGGTCCGGAAGGTGAGGGCATACTCCGCAGCGGTCCGGGCACCCTGCCGGAGTTGGAGTAGGCGCTCACCTCCCTCTCTGCCCTCCGGTGTATGATCGAAGAACGCCCTGAACCTCTCAAAGGAACCCAGCTCCTTCTCTCTCCCAGACGGCCATGGCCCACTCCAACGCCCGTCCGGTCAGCAAGGAAATGACCGTGGCAACCTTGGACCTCTCAGTGGTAGGGGCTCCAGTCTGATCAAATCAAATTTTATTTGCCACATGCGCCGAATACAACAGGTGTAGACATTACAGTGAAATGCTTACTTACAAGCCCTTAACCAACAATGCATTTTTTAAATACACTTTTTTTTAGATGTTTTAAGTAAAAATAAATTAAAGCAAATAACTAAAAAGCAGCAGTAAAATAAAATAACAGTAGGGAGGCTATATACAGGGGGGTACCGGTGCAGAGTCAATGTGCGGGGGCACCGGCTAGTCGAGGTAATTGAGGTCATATGTACATGTGGGTAGAGTTAAAGTGACTAAGCATAAATAATAAACAGACATGGGAGAAATAGAGGGAGCACTGGAGTAGGAAGCCACAGCATTTAGATGGAGTCACATCATATTTTTTACATTTACATTTTAGTCATTTAGCAGATGCTCTTATCCAGAGTGCATACATTTTCATACTGGCCCCCCGTGGGAAACGAACCCACAACCCTGGCGTTGCAAGCACCATGCTCTACCAACTGAGCTACAGGGAGGGAGGGAGGGACAATCGGGCATCGCTGACCTGGGCGGACTGCTGGATGGGCTGGGGGACTGGCTCGCTGGGACGACTCGTGATAGAGGGTCTTCCGCTAGTTGGAGGTGAAGCCCCTCGGGTGATGTCGAGGCGTTGGAGAACGCGGAGAACCTCATCCATAACTGTACCCAGTTACGCAAGTTGGTCATGGTGTTGGTGGATTAGGTATTCCTGTTCGCCGACCCTCTGGGAGATGTCTGGATTTTCTGCTGCTTCCATTTGTTGAGGCAGTATTCTATAATGCAGAGAGTCAGGAAGCAAGTGCAGTTGGTGAGTTTAATAACGAAGAACATGACGTTATACAAAACAAGAGCTGCGTACAGGGCATGAAAAACATAACCAACGCTGCCTGAAGACTGAGGCTACTGAGGGCTAAATAAAGGGGAAGTAATCAAGGTACTGATGAAGTCCAGGTGTGCATAACGATGGGGAGCAGTTGTGCGTAATGATGGTTGCCAGGTGTGCGTAATGTGGGTTGCCAGGCCGGGTGGTTAGTAGACCCGCGACGTCGAGCACCGGAACGGGAGAGCGTGACACAACCAAACACAATTCAATATTACTTTTGTAATACAGTAAATAGCCTAAAGTTAAGGCTATCTTAAACTAATGTAACATTATTTATTCAACCTTAAAATGAGTAACACATCCATGGCCACATTGAGGTTAGCCTACTATAACTATAAATGTCTTATGTAATCATAGAAAGTGTGCATGTTCAAGATAGCATGCAAAGGTCACAGGTCTGTGGAGATCTTCACAATTGCTATAATAATCTGCGCAGAATCTCAAACAGCATTGATCACTCTCACTAGGTACTTTTAATGAAATTTCAACTGCCATTTAGGTCATTTGGTTGGTTGTGCTATTAGATGAAGCACAGTGATAACACATTCAGTTGTTGTACAAATACAAAATATATGACAATGTACTCCCATTTGAACTTTTTTGTGCTTTTAAAGTGCAGTGATAACACATTTAGATGACAACTAAACCAAAAATCTGACATTGTTTTTCCATTGGAATGTGGTTGTGCTTTTAGATTGTTGAAAGCATAGTGATAACACATTGGGATTTTAACAAACTTTAGGCTGTCTTTTTGAGTGGGTGAATAAAGGTTGAAATCTCATTGATCAACGTCTCAACCAAATATTACCCAAATTTCCACATTGAAATTACATGGTGTGCCCAGTGGGATATATCATAAGGCCTTTCTTTGAGGGACTAGTTATACCTTAACACCTGGTTTTCAGGCCACATCAGGCCTGCAAGTCACATTATGCAAGCGTGCAAATTGATGTGTAATTCCTAATGGATTCCAGCAAGTGGTAGGATATCCAACAATTTGAACTTTTAATCACCCACAACCTGCATTCAGAATGACTGCCAGGGTAGGAAAGATTGATAATTGAGACTACCTAAATCATGTAAACTGAAACAACCATCTCAGTAATTGGTGCAATAAGTTAGAGGTTTGCCGAGTAGTCGGATAAAACTAGTATCTTAACGGATATTGGCAATTTACTGGATACGATTATGATCTGAGTATTTTTGTAATTATCTGTGATCAAAAAAAAAACTCAACTGGCTAGGTTGCCTGTCTGTAAAGAGAAGGACTAGCTGTAGGACCCTGCTACTCTGATTGGATAGAGTGAAGCTGTATTTCTCTGTCCACTCACTTCATAATTTCACCTGACCATTTTCACTTCTCCGTTTCAATCTTTTTCAACTGTAGAGGGTTAAAGTTTATACACTGAGGTAAACCTTCATGCTCAAGGCACTATTTAAAAGAAGAAGAAAAAATACATTTAAAAGCTTATTCAGATTCAGAAGGGTTTTATTTAAACCCGTCTTGCCTTCCAAAGAATCCTTCTTGCCCTTCCAAAAAATAATCAAAAGAACCCTTTCTTCCAAAAACGGTTCTTAAGATGAAAAAGGTTCTAGGTAGAACCCTTTGCCTTAAAAAGAACCCTCATCTTCCAAAAATCGGTTCTTCAGATGAAAATAGTTTTTGGTAGACCCATATCCCTCTACAAAGAACCCCTTTGTACCTTTCTTCCTTTTTGACGTATGATTGAGATGTGAGTACTTGGCAAATACTACCTTTAGTATATAATTCCTCACCTTGTCTTTGTTTTGTGATTCAACACTGTCTTACCTACAGTTGAAGTCGGAAGTTTACATACACCTTAGCCAAATACATTTAAACTCAGTTTTTCACAATTCCTGACATTTAATCTTAGTAAAAATTCCCTGTCTTAGGTCAGTTAGGATCACCACTTTATTTTAAGAATGTGAAATGTCAGAATAATAGTAGAGAGAAATGATTTATTTCAGCTTTTATTTATTTCATCACATTCCCAGTGGGTCAGAAGTTTACATACACTCAATTAGTATTTGGTAGCATTGCCTTTAAATTGTTTAACTTGGGTCAAACGTTTCGGGTAGCATTCCACAAGCTTCCCACAATAAGTTGGGTGAATTTTGGCCCATTCCTCCTGACAGAGCTGGTGTAACTGAGTCAGGTTTGTAGGCCTCCTTGCTCGCACACGCTTTTTCAGTTCTGCCCACAAATGTTCTATAGGATTGAGGTCAGGGCTTTGTGATGGCCACTACAATACCTTGACTTTGTTGTCCTTAAGCCATTTTGCCACAACTTTGAAAGTATGCTTGGGGTCATTGTCCATTTGGAATACCCATTTGCGACCAAGCTTTAACTTAATGACTGATGTCTTCAGATGTTGCTTCAATATATCCACATAATTTTTCTTCCTCATGATGCCATCTATTTTGTGAAGTGCACCAGTCCCTCCTGCAGCAAAGCACCCCCACAGCATGATGCTGCCACCCCCGTGCTTCACGGTTGGGATGGTGTTCTTCGGCTTGCAAGCAACCCCCCTTTTCCTCCAAACATAACAATGGTCATTATGGCCAAAGAGTTCTATTTTTGTTTCATCAGACCAGAGGACATTTCTCAAAAAAGTATGATCTTTGTCCCCATGTGCAGTTGCAAACCGTAGTCTGGCTTTTTTAAGGCGGTTTTGGAGCAGTGGCTTCTTCCATGCTGAGCTGCCTTTCAGGTTATGTCGATATAGTACTCGTTTTACTGTGGATATAGATACTTTTGTACCTGTTTCCTCCAGCATCTTCACAAGGTCCTTTGCTGCTGTTCTGGGATTGATTTGCACTTTTCGCACCAAAGTACGTTCATCTCTAGGAGACAGAACGTGTCTCCTTCCTGAGCGGTATGACGGCTGCGTGGTCCCATGGTGTTTATACTTGCGTACTATTGTTTGTACAGATGAACGTGGTACCTTCAGGCGTTTGGAAATTGCTCCCAATGATGAACCAGACTTGTGGAGGTCTACAATTTATTTTCTGAGGTCTTGGCTGATTTATTTTGATTTTCCCATGATGTCAAGCAAAGAGGCACTGAGTTTGAAGGTAGGGCTTGAAATACATCCACAGGTACACCTCCAATTGACTCAAATGATATCAATTAGCCTATCAGAAGCTTCTAAAGCCATGACATCATTTTCTGGAATTTTCCAAGCTGTTTAAAGGCATAGTCAACTTAGTTAATGTAAACTTCTGACCCACTGTAATTGTGATACAGTGAATTATAAGTGAAATAATCTGTCTGTAAACAATTGTTGGAAAAATTACTTGTGTCATGCACAAAGTAGATGTCCTAACCGACTTGCCAAAACTATAGTTTGTTAACAAGAAATGTGTGGAGTGGTTGAAAAACGAGTTTTAATGACTCCAACCTAAGTGCATGTAAACTTCCGACTTCAACTGTACATATATATCTTAGCCAACGTCACTCAGGAGAAGTTTGATGCCACACGGATGCATGTGATGCCAGAAGTAGCGGCACAGGAGCGCATGGTGGACGATGGCACTGGTCAGGTGGAGGTAAACTCACCAGAACATGAACTCTGATTTATGTAATTTGTTCCAAGATATCTCTCCGTCATTCTACTCACCGTTTGTCACTTGTGGAAATGTGTAACACTCTCTGTGACACGTGCAGGTGTGGCGTATCGAGGACCTGGAGTTGGTCCCAGTGGAACCCCAGTGGCATGGCTTCTTCTATGGAGGAGACTGCTACCTGGTGCTCTACACTTATGAGGTCCACAGCAAGCTAAACTACCTCCTCTACATGTGGCAAGTAAGGGAGCTCACTGCCATTGTAGAATGAATAAAGTTGAATCATTTTATTTGTAATGGCATACCTTTAGACATAAATGCCTCGTCTTTATATATATACAGTGGGGGAAAAAAGTATTTAGTCAGCCACCAATTGTGCAAGTTCTCCCACTTAAAAAGATGAGAGAGGCCTGTAATTTTCATCATAGGTACACGTCAACTATGACAGACAAAATGAGATTTTTTCCCCCAGAAAATCACATTGTAGGATTTTTTATGAATTTATTTGCAAATTATGGTGGAAAATAAGTATTTGGTCAATAACAAAAGTTTCTCAATACTTTGTTATATACCCTTTGTTGACAATGACACAGGTCAAATGTTTTCTGTAAGTCTTCACAAGGTTTTCACACACTGTTGCTGGTATTTTGGCCCATTCCTCCATGCAGATCTCCTCTAGAGCAGTGATGTTTTGGGGCTGTCGCTGGGCAACACAGACTTTCAACTCCCTCCAAAGATTTTCTATGGGGTTGAGATCTGGAGACTGGCTAGGCCACTCCAGGACCTTGAAATGCTTCTTACGAAGCCACTCCTTCGTTGCCCGGGCGGTGTGTTTGGGATCATTGTCATGCTGAAAGACCCAGCCACGTTTCATCTTCAATGCCCTTGCTGATGGAAGGAGGTTTTCACAAAAAATCTCAGGATACATGGCCCCATTCATCCTTTCCTTTACACAGATCAGTCGTCCTGGTCCCTTTGCAGAAAAACAGCCCCAAAGCATGATGTTTCCACCCCCATGCTTCACAGTAGGTATGGTGTTCTTTGGATGCAACTCAGCATTCTTTGTCCTCCAAACACGACGAGTTGAGTTTTTACCAAAAAGTTCTATTTTGGTTTCATCTGACCATATGACATTCTCCCAATCCTCTTCTGGATCATCCAAATGCACTCTAGCAAACTTCAGACGGGCCTGGACATGTACTGGCTTAAGCAGGGGGACACGTCTGGCATTTGAGTCCCTGGCGGCGTAGTGTGTTACTGATGGTAGGCTTTGTTGCTTTGGTCCCAGCTCTCTGCAGGTCATTCACTAGGTCCCCCGTGTGGTTCTGGGATTTTTGCTCACCGTTCTTGTGATCATTTTGACCCCACGGGGTGAGATCTTGCGTGGAGCCCCAGATCGAGGGAGATTATCAGTGGTCTTGTATGTCTTCCATTTCCTAATAATTGCTCCCACAGTTGATTTCTTCAAACCAAGCTGCTTACCTATTGCAGATTCAGTCTTCCCAGCCTGGTGCAGGTCTACAATTTTGTTTCTGGTGTCCTTTGACAGCTCTTTGGTCTTGGCCATAGTGGAGTTTGGAGTGTGACTGTTTGAGGTTGTGGACAGGTGTCTTTTATACTGATAACAAGTTCAAAAAGGTGCCATTAATACAGGTAACGAGTGGAGGACAGAGGAGCCTCTTAAAGAAGAAGTTACAGGTCTGTGAGAGCCAGAAATCTTGCTTGTTTGTAGGTGACCAAATACTTATTTTCCACCATAATTTGCAAATAAATTCATTAAAAATCCTACAATGTGATTTTCAGGATTTTTTTTTCTCAATTTGTCTGTCATAGTTTACGTGTACCTATGATGAAAATTACAGGCCTCTCTCATCTTTTTGAATGGGAGAACTTGCACAATTGGTGGCTGACTAAATACTTTTTTTCCCCACTGTATATATTTTTTTTTTAGGGGAGCCATGCCTCTCAGGATGAGATAGCAGCGTCTGGCTTCCAGGCCGTGGCCCTGGATCAAAAGTATGGCAACCAGCCTGTACAAGTGAGCATCACCATGGGCAAGGAACCCAGACACTTCATGGCCATGTTTAAGGGTAAAATGGTCATCTGTGAGGTGAGACAGTTTTGTTTTGATTTAATGGTACAATGATAAAATGTAAATATTGTGAAACTGGTTGTCATTATCTGATAACAATGGATTGTCTTTGGTTTAACCATGATTATAGGTTGATATAGGATTTCTAACCATTAAGTAATTTATTACCACATACTGTATGTTTAAATCAAACCTGACCTACTTTCCTCATCTTCTGTTCCTCAGGGCGGTACCTCCAGAAAAGGCATGTCTGACCCAGAGCCACCCGTCAGATTGTTCCAGGTCCGCGGTTCTGACGCCTCCAACACCAAAGCCATCGAGGTGCCGGCCCTGGCAGCCTCGCTCAACTCCAACGATGTCTTTCTGCTGAGGAGCCAGTCAGGGATTCACCTGTGGTGTGGCAAGGTACTGTAGGGAGGAGAATTAGGTATATGCAGTTGTGGATACTACAGATATAGCAGGTTAGAGATACTGTGTGCGTACCAAATGACCAGGGTCCAATGGTCAAAAGAAGTAGGAATAGGTTGCCATTTGGGACACAGACACAGAGATATAGAGATGGTACAACATTCTGTCTAATAGTCTCTCTCTGATTGGCCAGGGATCAAGTGGGGATGAGAGGGCCATGGCTAAGGAGGTCAGCGCTGTGATTGGACAGCACTCGACTGCTGAAGAGATCATGGCAGAGGGTCAGGAGCACATTGAATTCTGGGATTTACTTGGAGGGAAGGCCCCTTATGCCAATAAACTTAAAGTATGGTAGTATGTTTACCTTGCCATAATCTGTATTTCAACCAAATATGATCTAATAAAATGTCAATGGGAGCAGCTGTACTAAGTTAGTGAAGTGATTGCACCCTAAACCATGTACAATTGATGGGTTGTGATTCACTGTGCTAGATATTATGAATTTCAAGTAAACTGTTTGCTGTATTTAAAGTTCTTTGTGTTCTCTGTGTGTGTCTTGTGTGTGTGCTCTGAAAGACAACAGCAGGCTGCTCTGGATCATCAGCCGTGTCTCTTTGAATGCTCGAATAAGACTGGCCGTTTCATCGTTATCGAGGTGACCCAGTTCACCCAGGATGACCTCAGCGAGGATGATGTCAATCTACTAGACACGTGGGACCAGGTACAATGTGTCTTGTTAACATTTCAGCTTAACAGCCTTCTTCAGTGTGTAGGTCCAAACATTAGACTATAATACTATTATAACCAGGTCGTCCTCTGGGTGGGGAACGAGGCCAATGAGGTGGAGAAGAAGGAGGCGGTGGTCACCAGTCAGGAGTACCTGCGTACCCACCCAGGGTCCCGGGACCCTGACACCCCTATCCTCCTCATCAAGCAGCGGTACGAACCCCCCACCTTCACCGGCTGGTTCACCGCCTGGGACCCCTCCAAATGGAGTGTGAGTGAAAATGATCTCCTTCTCTTACAGATGAACTCTTGGTCTGTTTGTGTGTGTGTGTGTGTGTGTGTGTGTGTTTCTGTGTGTTTGTGCGTGTGTGTGTGTGTGTGTGTGTGTGTGTGTGCCAAATAGTGTACACAACTGTTTAAGTTAATATATTCCATCAATAATACTGTACACACATGTTTTGTGTTAGTGGGGGAAACTTACGAAGAGCTGAAGAAAGAGTTGGGTGAGGTGACATCCCTTGTAAGGATCCCAAATGTAAGCACAATTTTATTTATCTATGCACTCACCATAACTTGGTGTAAGGAGAGGGATTGAGACAATGATGAGCTGGATCCATTTACCTAACCTTGCTGTGAACTCAACCCAACAGACTCATGGTTTCATCAATTTTATTGGCCCCATACACACTTCCCACTGGGCAAAAACTGGTTGAATCAACGTTGTTTCCACACCATTAAAAAACGCAATGTGATGATCTGGAATCAACGTGGAAAACTCATTGTATTTGCAAAATGTCATCAACATAAGGGCATTTCGTAATTTTTTCACCCAACTTTTAACCTAAATCCAATGGAATTGTGAAATGTTTTGTTGATTTCCCATTGAATTCACGTTAGTTGACAACTCAACCAAATCTAAATCAAAACTAGACGATGAACCAGTGGCGAACCGTGACTATAGGACCTAGGCCTTCAGAGGGGCCAAGAATCTTCCAATACATTGTATCAAAGAAAATAACAGAAAACATAGCATCGCTTAATGGGCCCGACGTTTTATCTTCTGTAGTCCGACCAGAGGAGCAATTATCTTTGAGACATTATGAATGAATAAAATAGGCCTAGGCGCGTTTTGGCTGCCGCACACACAGAGATGGAACCGGCATGGACACAACATGCGAGACATAGCATAAAATAATGCGAACAGCAAAACAAAAAACACTGTTTATACAACCAATAGTAGCCTAACACCAATATCACCAATAGCGACAACAACAGTGTCACATCAAAGGTGACAGGCTCATGGTGCTGAAACTACAGCGAACGTAATACCTGCGCACTCCATGGCGCTGAAGGAGAGCCGGTTTTGGTCAAACACATTGACACAGCTATCAACAGTCACACACAGCATCAAATAATATTAAAGAATAAGCTGCCCATTCACCCCAGTAAGCCCCATGAAATCATAACAATACAAAAACACAACCATTTCATTTCCAAAATGAAATTAACAAACCAGCTATTACTTCCCATTGCAAATATATTTGATCACGTTCATCACACTAACCCAGGGGTTCCCAAACTTTTTGGGCCCACGAATTCAGAACAATCTTTTGAAAGTTATCGGAGCAGTGCATTTTGGGAAATGGTGTTCTACACTGCCTCCTGAATCGAATCATTGTCTCTCAGGAGCAGAATGGTGTTGAGACCAGGAAGAGCTTCCAGTCTTACCCACCAGATGACCTGATCAACAAACTAGCTAATGAGCTGCCTGAGGGTGTCAACCCCACCCAGAAGGAGGTAGGTGTACTGAGCTGCTATAATGAAGTGACAAGTGTTCAAGGTACTGCCACGCCGATATTCAGAACAATCTTTTGAAAGTTATCGGAGCAGTGCATTTTGGGAAATGGTGTTCTACACTGCCTCCTGAATCGAATCATTGTCTCTCAGGAGCAGAATGGTGTTGAGACCAGGAAGAGCTTCCAGTCTTACCCACCAGATGACCTGATCAACAAACTAGCTAATGAGCTGCCTGAGGGTGTCAACCCCACCCAGAAGGAGGTAGGTGTACTGAGCTGCTATAATGAAGTGACAAGTGTTCAAGGTACTGCCACGCCGATACACTCAGATGCTATATTGATCAGTAGTTTTTTAAGTGTGAAAAGTAGATTCCTCCATAGACTACTGTGAGTTACGATGTATTACAAATAGTTTTAATAAAAGTGTCTTGACAAATGTATTCTTTACACTTGAATGTTGCCTTGAAAAATAACAATGGTCTCCTCTCTCTCTCTCTCTCTCTCTCTCTCTCTCTCTCTCTCCTCTGTCTTCCAGAAACATCTCTTAGACTCAGACTTCAATGCCATATTTGGAATGTCTAAAGACCACTTTGCCAGCCTGCCTCAATGGAAGCAGCTGAGCGTTAAAAAAGGCAAAGGCTTATTTTAAGGGGAATTAATCTCTCATCATTTTGTAACAATTTCCAGATGTTAAAATTTGCAAAGCATACTAATTGTACCTTGTTCAAACATTACTTTTAACTGATGTCTTATTATTTCGATCTAATGACAAAGTCAGTCATAAAAAATAAAAAACCTGCAGTTGTCTTTTCCTAATTGTGCATTTAAAAAAGATGTCCCTATATTGTACTATATACTGTATGTCTGCCACTCAATTAAGCGTACATTGAATACATTCAACCTAATAAAAAAATCAATGTGTATTCTGAATGATTGTTTTATTGACTCTTCTGAGTCCCCCCCCCCCCCATCCAGCTTAAATAAATTGTTGTTAGTAATGTCAAAGTCAAACACGCATTCATATGTATGATTAAATTGTTTTGAATCCTGAATATATATTTAATGCTAAACTATTTTTTTATAACAGAAATGCTGTGAAAAAGTATTTGCCCCCTTTCTAATTTTCTCTACTTTTGCATATTTTTTATATTGAATGTTATCAGATTTTCAACCAGAACCTAATATTAGATAAAGGGAACCAGAGTGAACAAATAACACAACAATTACATACTTCTTTCATAAACAAAGTTATGCAACACCCAATGCCCCTGTGTGAAAAAGTAATTGCTCCCTTACACTCAATAACTGGTTGTGCCACCTTTAGCTGCAATGACTCCAACCAAATGCTTCCTGTATTTGTTGATCAGTCTCTCATGTCGCTGTGGAAGGATGTTAGCCCACTCTTCCATGCAGAACTGCTTTAATTCAGCAACATTTGTGGGGTTTCAAGCATGAACTACTCATTTCAAGTCCTGCCACAACATCTCAATTGGGATTAGGTCTGGTCTTTGACTAGGCCATTCCAAAAATTCACATTTGTTGTTTTTTAGCCATTTTCATGTAGACTTGATTGTGTGTTTTGGATCATTGCTGCATGACCCAGCTGCGCTTCAGCTCACAGATGGATGGCCTGACATTCTCCTGTAGAATTCTCTGATACAGAGCAGAATTCATGGTTCCTTCTATTAAGGCAAGTGGTCCAGGTCCTGAGGCAGCAAAGCATCCCCAAACCATCACACTACCACCACCATGCTTGACAGTTGGTATAAGGTTCTTACTGTGGAATGCAGTGTTTTCACTAGGAATAATGGGACCCATGCAACAGTTGCAGCTAAAGGTGGCATAACCAGTTATTGAGTGTAAGGGGGCAATTACTTTTTCACACAGGGGAATTGGGTGTTGCAAAACTTTGTTAATGAAATAAATAAAATAAGTATAATTTATTTTTGTTATTTGTAAATTAAGATTCCCTTTATCTAATATTAGGTTTTGGTTGAAGATCTGACAACATTCAGTATCAAAAATATGCAAAAATAGAGAAAATCAGAAAGGGGGCAAATACTTTTTCACGGCACTGTATAAAGGTTTATTCAATGCATTGCATGCAACTGTTGCACATTTGTTGCACTATATTCGGGGCGTGTCTATCAAGTGCCTATGATGTCACGACGTACCCTATAATTTTCATACGTACGCATTGAAACAACAACAGCGTCAAAAGGCTAAAGTGCGTAAAGAAATAGCTTGCAAATCAATCTGTTGCTGACCACTGTGGAAATATCGACATCAGGTACGTTAAATAATATTTAATGCAGCTAACCAGTAATTGTAAACGGCACCTGAGTTTATCGTCGTTTTGACGTGATACTGAAGAGCCAGGAAAGACCGAGAAGCAAAACGTCGTCGTTAGCCAGCAATGTCGATGCCAGCTACTGGTAACGTTGTTTGCGATCTAGTTAAATGGCTGACTTTCTACTCACATTTTGTTAACGATAAATAGAAACAAACTGTCCTGATACAATGTTTTATTTGAAGGCTTGTGCTTATATTTATAGTAGGCAATTGGAATTTAGCAAATGAACGTTAGCTAGCTCGTTCATTGTTTCGTATAATCACAATTTGCTTGATTTGCGCTTGATTGGGGGAGAGGGCCTTCGTTAGCCAAATTGGCTGGCTAACTAGGATAGTTTGACATCAAGTTAGATGTCTGGCTATCATGACAACGCCCCCTTCAGCCAGCCGCATCATGGTTTGGGAGCATCATGTTACACTATCTAAATATCTAGCTAGGTAGATTTGACTAACTAAAATTAACAATGACATGTAGGTTGTAGCGTGAAATGAGCTACCTACTGTAGCTTCCTGTTACACTTTTCCCTCCCAACGCGAAGTAGCGACTGTCATGTTGAATCCATTGCGTAGGTGGCCTGATGTAACTGGGCAATTGTTAACTCGTGTGCGATTACGACAAGGTTTCATCACATTAGACAGTTGTTTAAATATTTGTTTACGGTAGTTAGCCGTAATAGTTTATCGTTACCGGGGCGGGTGGGATTTTGGCCAAGATGTATTTACAGTAGTTTTGTGTTAGGTTATGCAACTGTCGCTAGCTAGCTAAGTAAATCTGAAACATAACCAGAGATGAGACAGAACTGAGGCTTTAACTCAGGAAGCCCCTAACCCTTTACAACCAAGTCAGTGAATGGCTAAGCCACATAACTGAGCTGCACTTGGCTCAGTTGGTAGAGCATGGCGCCTGCAACGCCAGGGTTGTGGGTTCGATTCCCACGGGGGACCCGTATGAAAAATGTATGCACTCACTAACTGTAAGTCGCTCTGGATAAGAGCGTCTGCTATAAAAAAAAAACAAAAAAAAAACACAATCATGGTTAGGGACAGATCGACATTTACTGTGGGGGAGGGGTGGTCCAAAATAGGAGAGGGTTGTCAAAAATTGTTTTTTTCCCCCCTTTGGGTAGGGTTGTGTGTGATTTTATTTTTATTGGGTACAGGGTAGGGTAGTGAGTTTTTTTCCCCCTGGTTTACCTTCACTCTTCTGCTTGTATTTTCTGTATAAACAATGTCTTCACTTTTGATATTACCCTAATAAAGTTTAGAAACGTTTGGTATGGCTATTATTAAGCTTTAGCTAATGCAGGCCTATGATATGAAGGCAATTCGCCCTTCGCTCCAACTGACTCCGACAGTTGAACTTGAGGTGAGGAAGACTGTTTCTGGCCTACCAGAGTTACTTCTATTACATTTACATTTTAGTCATTTAGCAGATGCTCTTATCCAGAGCGACTTACAGTTAGTGAGTGCATCAATTTTTTTTTCATACTGGCCCCCCCGTGGGAATCGAACCCACAACCCTGGCGTTGCAAACGCCATGCTCTACCAACTGAGCTACACGGGACCTCTATAATATAATGCTTATCTTTATACCAAATATTATATGTTTGAAAATTAGCCGCCTTCTGTATGTTTATATCTGTATAGCAGAAGCAGTAGCCACATGACATAAAGAAATGTGTCGTAGCATGCCACCGGCATATCTCTATCTCTCTGGGGTTAGGCCTACATCTTTCTGGGGTTAGGCATATATATATATATATATATATGTGTGTGTGTGGATTTGGTTATTTCAGCCACACCCGTTGCTGACAGGTGTATAAAATCGAGCACACAGCCATGCAATCTCCATAGACAAACATTGGCAGTAGAATGGCCTGTACTGAAGAGCTCAGTGACTTTCAACGTGGCACCGGCATAGGATGCCACCTTTCCAACAAGTCAGTTTGTCAAAATGTCTGCCCTGCTAGAGCTGCTCCGGTCAACTGTAAGTGCTGTTGTTATGAAGTGGATATGTCTAGGCGATATGTCTAGGCGCAACAACAAGAATTGGTAGGCCACACAAGCTCACAGAACGTGACCGAGTGCTGTAGGGCATAAAAATCGTCTGTCCTCGGTTGCAAAACTCACTACCGAGTTCCAAACTGCCTCTGGAAGCAACGTCAGCACAAGAACTGTTAGTTGGAAGCTTCATGAAATTATATATTTGTAACGTTGGGAGGGGGTGAATTTAATTTTTTTTTCTAACACCTTGAGTTGGACCAGCCCCCCCCTTCAGTAAATGTCAATCTGTCCCTTGCATTAAGACACCGAGCCAGCCGAGATATGGGTCGGAAAACGTACCGCAATGTAGGGATGGGATGTGCCACTGTACACAATTTGACCTTTATCCAAACGGCTCCATCAAGAACATTCAAATACTGCTAGTTTTCCCGGAAAACTGCCCTTTTCGTCCTCATGCTAGCTAGCAGTAGCCGCAGCAGCCATTATGGAATGGCACATCGCGTTTAACAACAAAGGAGCTGATTGGCTGACACTGCCATTCCTAAATGGCTGTGATGGCTACTGCTAGCTAGCATGAGGATGAAAAGGGCAGTTTTTAATGTAACCATGATTGCGTTCCGACCCCAGTGCAGCTCAATGTAAATAATCGTGACGGTAGGGTCGGTATCTTCTGCCAAAGCCCCGTACAAGACCTTAGTAATGAATGCAATGTAACTTAGGCTAATCCTAACACTAATTAATTCCATGCATAAGTGGAGGAGGCTACATATGTTCATTTTCAGACCCAGGGAGTTAACGTTTGCTATCTATTTGATCTACCCAAGCATGTGATCCAGAATAGATAGGAAGTGACAATAAGGTACTTTTGGTTCTGGTGATGCAGACAGACATGTTTTCACTTTCATTCTGAGTTCTACCATTCCAGTACATGTAGGCTAGTTCAAGTTTCTAAATTAAGAAGGCTGTGTTTATTTCATGCCGTTACTGTACTAATCAACAGCAATGTCTAATGTCCATCTCATATCTGTTTTGTTTCAGGACATTTTACTCCTGGGACAGGGTCCAACCAAATCCAGACAAGATGAACGTGTTCGATCGAAGTATAAATTTTGATTCCCTTTTTAAATTTTCTCAAATGTAAGTATCTTGGTTTACTATTTCCACACAATGTCTGACAACCGTAAGGAGACTGTGTCACCATGACTGTGTCATCATCATGAGTCATTCATTCAACGGAAGCAGTCTGTACTGGTCACAAACTGGTTTTGCTAGTGCTACAGACAGAGATGTGTTACCAAAGTAGAATATGACTAGATAGGCCTAACTGATGAGGTGGAAATTTTTTGTTAGTGTATTTTCTGTAGAGCTAAACCTGTTCCTCGTACAATAAAAACTCTCCCCTCTATCTCAGCACCCGCTCCACTCAGGCTACAAGCCTAGCTAATTCTGGGTGGGATGGGGTAGTGATACATAAATTAATCTGTGGATGTTAGGCTTTGTGGGTGTTGTATTTTGAAGAGTGTGTCAATATAGTTTACTCTTGTTGTCTTGCAACTTAATGAAGAACAAAAATATATATCTATTCCATATACAATACAGCTCCCACTCCACTCAGCTGCACCTGAAGAATGTCTACTCCAGCCTGGCCCTGTGCATGTTTGTGGCTGCAGCTGGAGCCTACGTCCACGTCGTCACCAGGCTCTTCCAGGTAAACAGAGGTGGTGGTAGAGGCAGCAGTGGGAACAAGTGCAACCAAACTAAAGCACTTTATTAGTGTGCTGTACTATTAAAGGGCCAATGCAGCATTTAAAAAAAATCTCAATATCAAATCATTTCTGGATAACAATTAAGTACCTTACTGGGATTTTCAATTTAAAAGTGTAAAAAAGAAACACAAATGGTTCAAATCAAATTTGATTTGTCACATGCTTCATAAACAACAGGTGTAGACTAACTGTGAAACGCTTACTTACTGGTCCTTTTTCAACAATGTAGAGTTAAAGAAAAAAAGATAGTGACACATGGCTATATACAGGGAGTACCAGTACCGAGTCGATGTGCAGGGGTATGAGGTTATTGAGGTAGCTATGTACGTATAGGTAGGGCCAAAGTGACTAGGCAACAGGATAGATCATAGACAGTAGCAGCAGCAGGTAACCATTTTAATTAGCTATTTAGCAGTCTTGGTTAGCAGTCTTATGGCTTGGGGTAGAAGCTATCAAAAAGAAAAGAGAACCAAGGCACTCTTCATATAATTCATTAAAATACCTTTATTTGTATGGCATGTTTAATGGAACAAAGATTTTAAAACTCTGATGCGTTTCGGCTGCATGGCCTTCATCGGGGAGTACAATGATACAATGTCTTCTTTTGAACAAACCATTTTCCAATCAACCCTAATTGAAGAGGGAGTGGTCACAGAACAGCCTATATTCCAAATTAATTGGACAACACCTAGTAAACAACACTATACATTCAACATTGAAATAGATATGCTATCAAAATGCACATCAAGGTCAGAAGTATTAGAACCACTAGAAAAACAAAGTAGTTCTAGCCTTGAATGGGAGTGGGAAAAATTGTGAGAATAGGAGAGCAATACATTTTATAGTACGCTAGATGACGGCAAACATGGATCAACGCAGTCCAAACATGGCATAGGGCAATATGTCCACTAGATGACAGTAAAGGGACCGCTAAGACCCTACAGGAACGGTGAAAAATCCATATCTTCCTTTAAACCAGGGTACTTAGTGGCCTGTAGTTTGTAAATCCCCCAACATTCCCTTTGGGTTAGCTGTTGAACGCGGTCCCCTCATCTAATTTAGGACTGAACATGATCAATACCCTTAGCTTGTATGGAGGCAGGGTTGCCATGGTGTAAGGACTTGTATTCCCTTGCCATGGGGTAGTCTTTTATTTTATTATTATAATAAAAGAAATTGGGTGTAGATCAGCTTTAATATTGCAAATAGATTGTAGCTTCCATCAATGTAATTGTCTGCATCATTTCCAATCTATGGGGCAGTCTTTGTTGCCTACCTGTGTGGCGTACTTGTGTCCCACTAAGCGGTCTTAAAGGTGTCTCTTTGTCCGTCCAATGTAGAATACCTTGCACTGTGGACATTCCAATCTGTAGATGACATGAGTGGCTTTACAGATAATGAAATGCTTGACTTGATGCTCCGTGTTAGAAGCTGTATCAGCAAAATACTTTTTCTGTGCAGTATTTTGTCTTTTGAGAGTCACCATTTTACATTTGAGTAATTTAGGAGACGCTCTTATCCAGAGTGACTTACAGGAGTAATTAGGGTTAAGTGCCTTGCTCAAGGGTGCATCGACAGATTTTTCACATTGTCGGCTCCGGATTCGAACCAGCCAACCTTTCGGTTACTGGCCCAACACTCTTAACCACTAGATTACCTGCTGCGAAGGTAGCTGTGGACTAGTTTGTTATTTAGGGTAATACCTCTCTTAAAGCTTATGACTGGTGGCTCTGGGAAGACTTTGCGTAGTAGTGTATGACTTTGGATGATTCCCCAATTATTTTAAAGTTCTCTGCTTCAGTGCTATATTTTGTAACAAAGTACACTCTGGTGCATCACGAGGAGCTCCCCTCTGTAAAAAGTCCTCTGTCAAGACGTCCTTGTCCCTGCATCTTTCAGAACCTGACTACTCTAACCCCGGCTCAAGAAGCGATTCTCCAATTCAGCAGATTGGACACGTCTGTTTCCTGATCGCAAATTCTGCAGACTATTTGGAATTGTCCATAAGGAATGTTCTCTTTTAGCCTTTTGGGGTGGAAACTGTCTGTTCAGGGTCCTGTTGGTTCCAGACTTGGTCTTTCACACATTTTTGGGGCCTTCTTCTGACACTGCCTGGTATAGAGGTCCTGGATGGCAGGGAGCAAGGCCCCAGTGGTGTACTGGGCTGTACTCAACATTAGAGGTCTTCACAGGTCCAAAAAACTTTTGCCACACTCGGAGTGAGGCTCTATGACTGTAGCCTATTGCTGCTTTGATGACTTATGATTGGCCAACAGCAAGCTACATGTGCAACGCTCCACTCGTGAAAAGCAAGGGCAGCAGCATAAATAATACAATTTCTCTCTACTGCAGCAGTCGCATTCGGATCTGTACGAGTCCTACCGGCCAAGTCAGTTAAAATTACACATACTCAAGACCGTGACAATCAGATCCGACCCAGACCCGTGATATTATTTAGAATTCTGGATCCCGCTTGGGTCCTGGATCGGGTCTCGGGTGTTCGGGTACAGGTGGATCCGTGAAGACCTCTACTCACCACCCTCTGTAGCGCCTTGCGGTCGGATGCCTTGTAGTTTCAGTACAAAGCGATTATGCAGCCAGTCAAGATGCTCTCAATGGTGTAGCTGTATAACTTTTTGAGGATCTGAGGGCCCATGCCAAATATTTTCAGCCCCCTGAGGGGGAAGAGGCACTATCGTGCCATCTTCACAACTGTGTGGGGGTTTGTGGACCATGTTAATTCCTTGTTGATGTGGACACAGAGGAACATGAAGCTCTTGACCCGCTCCACTACAGCCCCATTGATGTAGATGGGGGAGTGCTCACCCCTCCGTTTCCTGTCGTCCACGATCGGCTCCTTTTGTCTTGCTGATGTTGAGGGAGAGGTTGTTGTCCTGGCACCACACTGCCAGGTCTCCGGCCTCCTCCCTATAGGCAGCCTCGTGATCAGTCCTACAAACCATTGTGTCGTCAGCAAACTTAATGATGGCATTGGAGCCATGCATAGCCACGCAGTCATGGGTGAACAGGAAGTACAGGAGGGGGCTAATGCCACGCTCAAAACAACTGGAAACTCTGAAAAATACGAAGTCAAATCATGACGTCAATGATCTTTAGGTCGGAAAGTCGGAGCTCTAGAAAGAGGCCAGAGTTCCCGAGTTGGAATTCCGAGTTGGATGACCGTTCAAATCGATTATATAGAGTTCCCAGTTGTTTTGAACGCGGTGTTAGCACACACCCCTGAGGGGCCCCCATGTTGATGGTCAGTGTGGCAGATGTGTTGTTGCCTACCCTCACTGTCTCGTGGCTGCCTGTCAGGAAGTCCAGGATCCAGTTGCAGAGGGAGGTGTTCAGTCTAGGGTTGTCCCCGACAAAACAAAAAAAAACCTTGGTTGACTGAGAGCCATCTGTTCTTTTGACCAATTAATTGGTAAACATTTTCAAACGTGTATTTTTCTATATAGACACACCCTATGTGTTTTAATAAAATCAACTACACTGCTCAAAAAAATAAAGGAACACTAAAATAACACATCCTAGATCTGAATGAATGAAATAATCTTATTAAATACTTTTTTCTTTACATAGTTGAATGTGCTGACAACAAAATCACACACAAATTATCAATGGAAATCAAATTTATCAACCCATGGAGGTCTGGATTTGGAGTCACCCTCAAAATTAAAGTGGAAAACCACACTACAGGCTGATCCAACTTTGATGTAATGTCCTTAAAACAAGTCAAAATGAGGCTCAGTCTTGTGTGTGTGTGGCCTCCACGTGCCTGTATGACCTCCCTACAACGCCTGGGCATGCTCCTGATGAGGTGGCGGATGGTCTCCTGAGGGATCTCCTCCCAGACCTGGACTAAAGCATCCGCCAACTCCTGGACAGTCTGGTGCAACGTGGTGTTGGTGGATGGAGCGAGACATGATGTCCCAGATGTGCTCAATTGGATTCAGGTCTGGGGAACGGGCGGGCCAGTCCATAGCATCAATGCCTTCCTCTTGCAGGAACTGCTGACACACTCCAGCCACATGAGGTCTAGCATTGTCTTGCATTAGGAGGAACCCAGGGCCAACCGCACCAGCATATGGTCTCACAAGGGGTCTGAGGATCTCATCTCGGTACCTAATGGCAGTCAGGCTACCTCTGGCGAGCACATAGAGGGCTGTGCGGCCCCCCCCAAAGAAATGCCACCCCACACCATGACTGACCCACCGCCAAACCGGTCATGCTGTAGGATGTTGCAGGCAGCAGAACGTTCTCCACGGCGTCTCCAGACTCTTTCACGTCTGTCACATGTGCTCAGTGTGAACCTGCTTTCATCTGTGAAGAGCACAGGGCGCCAGTGGCGAATTTGCCAATCTTGGTGTTCTCTGGCAAATGCCAAACGTCCTGCACGGTGTTGGGCTGTAAGCACAACCCCCACCTTTGGACGTCGGGCCCTCATACCACCCTCATGGAGTCTGTTTCTGACCACTTGAGCAGACACATGCACATTTGTGGCCTGCTGGAGGTCATTTTGCAGGGCTCTGGCAGTGATCCTCCTTGCACAAAGGCGGAGGTAGCGGTCCTGCTGCTGGGTTGTTGCCCTCCTACGGCCTCCTCCACGTCTCCTGATGTACTGGCCTGTCTCCTGGTAGCGCCTCCAAGCTCTGGACACTACGCTGACAGACACAGCAAACCTTCTTGCCACAGCTCGCATTGATGTGCCATCCTGGATGAGCTGCACTACCTGAGCCACTTGTGTGGGTTGTAGACTCCGTCTCATGCTACCACTAGAGTGAAAGCACCGCCAGCATTCTAAAGTGACCAAAACATCAGCCAGGAAGCATAGGAACTGAGAAGTGGTATGTGGTCACCACCTGCAAAACCAGTCCTTTATTGGGGGTGTCTTGCTAATTGCCTATAATTTCCACCTGTTGTCTTCCATTTGCACAACAGCATGTGAAATTTATTGTCAATCAGTGTTGCTTCCTAAGTGGACAGTTTGATTTCACGAAAGTGTGATTGACTTGGAGTTACATTGTGTTGTTTAAGTGTTTCCTCTATTTTTCTGAGCAGTGTATATGCATTGAGCTTGTCTGATGCTTTAAGTGCACTGTTTGATGAAATAATTAAAACACACAAATGACTCGAGGGAGCCAGGTCAAGATGACCAGAACCTGTTCCCGATCCTCCTCCTCCTGCTGTCCTTCGCCGATTCTGCCGTTACGCTCCCGAAGTTGCCGGTAATAGGCAATTTACAATTTGTCTTACGATTTCTACCAATCTGCGTCCCACTTATGATTTTCATATGCAAATTTTGTGGAACACTTTAATTTCTATTAAAATAACATTGTTTGTTCTATTGCCAACTAGGTACAAATAGGCTACATAAAGCCAACAGTTAAGAACATTGCAGGTAGAAAATATCCTGACTACAAGTATCCTATAAAGGTTTGTTCTTCAATTGCATTAATCTCTCTACTCGGCCTTTCTGCAACGAACTTGAAACATTGTATCAACTGGGTATGGCCTGCAGCTCCCGCTAGCAAACTTGCAAAATTGTATCAACAATTCTGGACCCTCAGTGAGTAGAGCTGTATTTGCGCAAGGGACAATAAGTAATCAGGTCTTTCATGATGTTTCCACTGCATCAGAGCATTACATTTTTCCCTTTCACAACGAGGCTCAGTGGTTATCAAAAGGGAGAGCGCTGGGTCGATTTCTCAAATAGCCAACATTAGGAACTATTGCCATTCTCAATGGATGTAAAAACTTGCTGTTTGAGGTGAAGAGAAATACTTTGAAGCTCCACAGCTCTTTTAGTGGTGGTGAGTTAAGACAATCAGAAATGCTGTCAGACATCCCCAAATCTGCTCATTTATAAATTTGCCCGCCGGCCAGGTAGCCTTTCTATGTGTAATCGGGTGCGTGTCCTTACACAACCTTGAAAGTATACAATGAAACTTGTTTATCACAAGTGTAGAATAGGTTGTGAGCTCTACAAACAGCTTGTCCACTCCGACAATGAGAATGGTAAACAACTGTAATAATAACCTATTGAATGCATTAACATAAATTACCGTCACCAAACAAACATTGTAGATTAGAAATTATGGGAATTAACGTTAAATGTACTACTGTTGATATATGAAATGGTGAATTGATACACTAACAGAGGCAAACAATTTACACAATGAAGTGATGAAAAAAGTTGCATGAATTGGGGGGAGCACATTCTGGAGAGAATCTAAGCCACACTCCCCTTCTTGACACAACATTTAAAATGTATACCCAAGACACATTATCTTCACACATACTGTAGGCCCAAGATAAACAATGCAATTTCACTTATTTTATCAATTTAATTAAATTGCTTGGCGTGCTGAGGAAAATACCCTCGTGGCACACATGCCTTACAATGCCGATGCCTGTCTTAGAGTGATGACTGTGCCATCCCCGCTGCCTCCAATGGATTAGTCTACTGAGACGACAGGCGTGAATCAGACCGGTGTCTCGTGTGCCATGACATAAATAATTTGCAACTGCTCGACTAAAAAAATCTCGCTTGACTAACAGCCTGTCGACTAAATGGGGTCAGCCCTAGTTCAGTCACAGATTCCTGAGCTTGGTGATGAGCTTGGAGAGGACTATGGTGTTGAATGCTGAGCTGTAGTCAATGAACAGCATTCTTACAGCGGTATTCCTTTTGTTCAGGTGGGTGAGGGCAGTGTGGAGTGCAATAGAGATGGCGTCATCTGTTGGGGCAGTACGCGAATTGGAATGGCTCCAGGGTGTCTGGGATGATGGTGTTGATGTGAGCCGTGACCAGCCTCAAAGCATTTCATGGCTATAGATGTGAGTGCTAGGGGGTGATAGTCATTTAGGCAGGTTACCTTGGCGTTCTTGGGAATGGGGACTATACACGTCCTGGTGTTCCGTCTGACCCCGCGGCCTTGCAAATGTTAACCTGTTTAAAGGTCTTACTCACATCGGCTAGGGAGAACAAGTTCACACAGTCATCTGGAACAGATGGTGCTCGTGTTGCTTGCCTGGAAGCGAGCATGGAAGACATTTCGCTGGTCAGGTAGGCTCGCATCGCTGGGCAGTTTCCCTTTGTAATCAGTGATAGTTTGCAAGCCCTGCCACATCTGTCGAGAGTCAGAGCCGGCGTACTAGGATTCGATCTTAGTCCTGTATTGAAGCTTTGGCTGCTTGATGGCTCGTCGACGGTCATAGCGGGATTTCTTATAAGCGTCCGGATTAGTGTCCCGCTCCTTGAAAGCGGCAGCTCGAGCCTTTAGCTCAGTGCAGATGTTGCCTGTACTCCATGGCTTCTGGTTGGGATATGGTCACTGTGGGGACGACGTCGTCGATGCACTTATTACTGAACTCGGTGACTGATGTGGTCAACTCTTCAATGTTATTGGATGAATCCCGGAACATAATACAGTCTGTTCTAGCGAAACAGTCCTGTAGCTTAGCATCCGCTTCACTGGACCACTTCCGTATTGAGCGCGTCACAGGTACTTCCTGTTTGAGAAACGCCACCTCTGAATGTGCATTTGTCTTGTTTGCTTATGGCCCAATACAGCTCATTGACTGCGGTCTTAGTGCCACAATCTGTTTTGTGTTGGTAAATAGATAGCTACGATAAATATAGATAAACTCTCTTGGTAAATATTATGGTCTGCAGCTTATGAGGTATTCTAACTCAGGCGAGCAAAAACTTTTGACTTCCTTTTTTAATTTATTTTATTTATTTATTTCACCTTTATTTAACCAGGTAAACCAGTTGAGAACAAGTTCTCATTTACAACTGCGACCTGGCCAAGATAAAGCAAAGCAGTGCGATAAAAACAACAACACAGAGTTACATATGGGGTAAAACAAAACAAAGTCAAAAAATACAACAGAAATACATATATATACAGTGTGTGCAAATTTAGCAAGTTATGGAGGTAAGACAATAAAATAGGCTATAGTGCAAAATAATTACAATTAGTATTAACACTGGAATGATAGATGTGCAAGAGATGATGTGCAAATAGAGATACTGGGGTACAAATGAGCAAAATAAATAACAATATAGGGATGAGGTAGTTGGGCGGGCTAATTTCAGATGGGCTGTGTACAGGTGCAGTGATCGGTAAGGTGCTCTGACAACTGATGCTTAAAGTTAGTGAGGGAGATAAGTGTCTCCAGCTTCAGAGATTTTTGCAATTTGTTCCAGTCATTGGCAGCAGAGAACTGGAAGGAATTGCGGCCAAAGGAGGTGTTGGCTTTGGGGGTGACCAGTGAGATATACCCGCTGGAGCGCAGACTACGGGTGGGTGTTGCTATGGTGACCAATGAGCTAAGATAAGGTGGGGATTTGCCTAGCAGTGATTTATAGATGGCCTGGAGCCAGTGGGTTTGGCGACGAATATGTAGTGAGGACCAGCCAACAAGAGCGTACAGGTCACAGTGGTGGGTATTATATGGGGCTTTGGAGACAAAACGGATGGCACTGTGATAGACTACATCCAATTTGCTGAGTAGAGTGTTGGAGGCTATTTTGTAAATGACATCGCCGAAGTCAAGGATCGGTAGGATAGTCAGTTTTACGAGGGCATGTTTGGCAGCATGAGTGAAGGAGGCTTTGTTGCGAAATAGGAAACCGATTCTAGATTTAACTTTGGATTGGAGATTCTTAATGTGAGTCTGGAAGTTTACAGTCTAACCAGACACCTAGATATTTGTAGTTGTCCACATACTCTAGGTCAGACCCGTCGAGTGTAGTGATTCTAGTCGGGTGGGCGGGTGCAAGCAGCGTTCGGTTGAAGAGCATGCATTTAGTTTTACTAGTGTTTAAGAGCAGTTGGAGGCTACGGAAGGAGTGTTGTATGGAATTGAAGCTCGTTTGGAGATTTGTTAACACAGTGTCCAATGAAGGGCCAGATGTATACAAAATGGTGTCGTCTGCGTAGAGGTGGATCTGAGAGTCACCAGCAGCAAGAGCGACGTCATTGATATACACAGAGAAAAGAGTCGGCCCAAGAATTGAACCCTGTGGCACCCCCATAGAGACTGCCATAGGTCCAGACAACAGGCCCTCCGATTTGACACATTGAACTCGATCTGAGAAGTAGTTGGTGAACCAGGCGAGGCAGTCATTTGAGAAACCAAGGCTATTTAGTCTGCCAATAAGAATGTGGTGGTTGACAGAGTCGAAAGCCTTGGCCAGGTCAATGAAAACGGCTGCACAGTACTGTCTATTATCGATCGCGGTTATAATATCGTTTAGGACCTTGAGCGTGGCTGAAGTGCACCCATGACCAGCTCGAAACCGGATTGCATAGCGGAGAAGGTACGGTGGGATTCGAAATGGTCGGGTGATCTGTTTGTTGACTTGGCTTTCAAAAACTTTTGAAAGGCAGGGCAGGATGGATATGGGTCTGTAACAGTTTGGATCTAGAGTGTCACCCCCTTTGAAGAGGGGGATGACCGCGGCAGCTTTCCAATCTCTGGGGATCTCGGGCGTTACGAAAGAGAGGTTGAACAGGCTAGTAATAGGGGTTGCGACAATTTCGGCGGCTAGTTTTAGAAAGAAAGGGTCCAGATTGTCTAGCCCAGATGATTTGTAGGGGTCCAGATTTTGCAGCTCTTTTAGAACATCAGCTGTCTGGATTTGTGTGAAGGAGAAGCGGGGGGGGGCATGGGCAAGTTGCAGCGGAGGGTACAGAGCTGGTGGCCGGGGTAGTGGTAGCCAGGTGGAAAGCATGGCCAGCCGTAGCAAAATGCTTGTTGAAATTCTCGATTATTGTAGATTTATCGGTGGTGATAGTGTTTCCTAGCCTCAGTGCAGTGGGCAGCTGGGAGGAAGTGCTCTTATTTTCCATGGACTTTACAGTGTCCCAAAACTTTTTGGAGTTAGTGCTACAGGATGCAAATTTCTGTTTTGAAAAAGTTAGCCTTTGCTTTCCTAACTGCTTGTGTATATTGGTTCCTAACTTCCCTGAAAAGTTGCATATCGCGGGGGCTATTTGTTGCTAATGCAGTACGCCACAGGATGTTTTTGTGCTGGTCAAGGGCAGTCAAGTCTGAGGAGAACCAGGGGCTATATCTGTTCTTAGTTCTGTATTTTTTGAATGGGGCATGTCTATTTAAGATTGAGAGGAAATTACTTGCCCACCAGCTGTTAAGACACACCCCATGGATTTTACAAGGTGTCGGAAACGTTCCACAGGGATGTTTGTCCATGCTGGCGCGATGACATCATGCAGTTGCTGCAGATTGGACGGCGGTACATTCATGCTGCGAACAGCCGATTCCATCTCATCCCAAACATGCTCTATTGGGTTTGGTCAGCAACAATGTTCAGCTACGTGTGGCGTTCAATCATTGCTCAGTTGGTATCAAGGGACCTAACGTGCCAGGAAAACATTCCCTAAACCACCGCCACCAGCTTATACCGTTTCACGAGGCAGGATGGGTTCATGGACTCATGCTGCTTATGCCAAATCCTGACTCAACAGGAACTGGGATGCGTTGGACCAGGCAACGTTTTTTCCTTTCCTCAATTGTCCAGTGGTGATCGTGTGCCCACTGAAGCCGCTTCTTCTTGTTTTTAGCTGATAGGAGTGGAACTCTGGGTGGTTGTCTGCTGCAATAGCTAATCTGTGACAAGGATCGACGAACTGTGCTTTCCGAGATGACGTTCTTCACACCACTGTTCTACTTCGCCATTATTTGTCTGTTCGTGGGCTGCCTGTTAGCTTGCACGATTCTTGCCATTTTCCTTCGACCCCTCTCATCAACGAGCTGTTTTCGCCCACAGGACTGCCGCTGACTGGATGTTTTTTTATTTGTCGCACCATTCTCTGTAAACCCTAGACACTCGTGCGTGAAAATCCCAGGAGGGCCACTGTTTCTGAGATACTGGATCTGGCGTGCCTGACACCGACGATCATACCATGCTCAAAGTCGCTTAGGTGACTCGTTTTGCCCATTCTAACTTACAACTGAACAGTAACTGAATGCCTCGATGTCTGCCTGCTTCATATAACAAGCCACGGCCACGTGACTCGCTGTCTGTAGGAGCGATTCATTTTCATGAATGGGGTGGTGTACCTAATAAACTGTCTGAGTGTATAACACAGGAAGACCACGTTTCTGACTGCATTAGGCCTTTAACAAAACTTAAGTGTGTGGAGAGTGGGGGGTAGATTTCACAAAAGATGGCCATATAACATACGATTGATTGTATGTGGTAACGCATTGATGTTTTTTCATTAACTGGTGAATGGCGATCACCATTGATGTTATTACATATTTATAATAACTATTGCTGTGTGTTTTGTGTCCATTTAGGGTGGGCTGTTGACCATGCTGGGCTCCCTGGCCATGATGGCCTGGCTGGCTATGACTCCCCACAGCCCTCTGACTGAGAAGAAGAGACTGGCCATCCTCTCCGGTTTTGCCTTCTTCACAGGTAACCTCATCTGCTCCATAGCTCTGTCAGAAAAATAGATTTCTGTATGCTAGCTATGATTACCAGCTTATACGAACGGGAGTTAGCATTTAGCAGTCGCTTCTTATAAACCTGAAAAGGGACAACTTCTACATGGTTTGCAGCGAAAACAGCTAAATAAACTCAGCAAAAAAAGAAACGTCCTCTCACTGTCAACTGCGTTTATTTTCAGCAAACTTAACATGTGTAAATATTTGTATGAACATAAGATTCAACAACTGAGACATAAACTGAACAAGTTCCACAGACATGTGACTAACAGAAATTGAATAATGTGTCCCTGAACAAAGGGGGTGTCAAAAGTAACAGTCAGTATCTGGTATGGCCACCAGCTGCATTAAGTACTGCAGTGCATCTCCTCCTCATGGACTGCATTAGATTTGCCAGTTCTTGCTGTGAGATGTTACCCCACTCTTCCACCAAGGCACCTGCAAGTTCCTGGAAATTTCTGGGGGGGAATGGCCCTAGCCCTCACCCTCCGATCCAACAGGTCCCAGACGTGCTCAATGGGATGGAGATCCGGGCTCTTCGCTGGCCATGGCGGAACACTGACATTCCTGTCTTGCAGGAAATCATGCACAGAATGAGCAGTATGGCTGGTGGCATTGTCATGCTGGAGGGTCATGTCAGGATGAGCCTGCAGGAAGGGTACCACATGAGGGAGGAGGATGTCTTCCCTGTAACGCACAGCGTTGAGATTGCCTGCAATGACAAGCTCAGTCCGATGATGCTGTGACACACAGCCCCAGACCATGACGGACCCTCCACCTCCAAATCGATCCCGCTCCAGAGTACAGGCCTCGGTGTAACGCTCATTCCTTTGACGATAAACGAGAATCCGACCATCACCCCTAGTGAGACAAAACCGCGACTCGTCAGTGAAGAGCACTTTTTGCCAGTCCTGTCTGGTCCAGCGACGATGGGTTTGTGCCCATAGTCGACGTTGTTGCAGGTGATGTCTGGTGAGGACCTGCCTTACAACAGGTCTACAAGCCCTCAGTCCAGCCTCTCTCAGCCTATTGCGGACAGTCTGAGCACTGATGGAGGGATTGTGCGTTCATGGTGTAACTCGGGCAGTTGTTGTTGCCATCCTGTACCTGTCCCCCAGGTGTGATGTTCGGATGTACCGATCCTGTGCAGGTGTTGTTACACGTGGTCTGCCACTGAGAGGACGATCAGCTGTCCGTCCTGTCTCCCTGTAGCGCTGTCTTAGGCGTCTCACAGTACGGACATTGCAATCTATTGCCCTGGCCTCATCTGCAGTCCTCATGCCTCCTTGCAGCATGCCTAAGGCACGTTCACGCAGATGAGCAGGGACCCTGGGCATCTTTCTTTTGGTGTTTTTCAGAGTCAGTAGAAAGGCCTCTTTAGTGTCCTAAGTTTTCATAACTGTGACCTTAATTGCCTACCGTCTGTAAGCTATTTGTGTCTTAACGACCGTTCCACAGGTGCATGTTCATTAATTGTTTATGGTTTATTGAGCAAGCATGGGAAACGGTGTTTAAACCCTTTACAATGAAGATCTGTGAAGTTATTTGGATTTTTACGAATTCTTTGAAAGACAGGGTCCTGAAAAGGGGACGTTTCTTTTTTTGCTGAGTTTATATCCAAATCGGACTTTAGCAACCACATTGTGGGCCTGTTACAATACATAAACCTTGACGGATGATGAATATCCACTTTGTTAGATCAGATTTGTTGAATGTGGGCCAATCTGGTCAATGGAACATCTGTGTTCCATTGACTCCTTTACCGCATCTATATTGGTCATGGAGAAATCCAAACCAGTCTAATTGGAATGAATGGCAGTCGAGGCATAACCCTTTTTTGTTATCAACCTTTTAATTTATTTTTAAAGGAACACCGACAATAACAAAAAGCAGCAGGAATGGTTATGCAGTAGGTAAATACAATTAGAATAGACCACATAGCCTATACATCCATACACTGAGTGTAGAAAACATTAAAGACGCCTTCCTAATATTGAGTTGCACCCCCCTTTTTCCCTCTCAACAGCCTCAATTCGTTGGGGCATGGATTCTACAAGGTATCGAAAGCGTTCCACAGGGATGCTGGCCCCATGTTGACTCCAATGCTTCCCACAGTTGTTAAGTTGGCTGGATGTCCTTTGGGTGGTGCACCATTCTTGATACACATGGGAAACTGTGGTGTGAATAACACAGCAGCGTTGCAGTTCTTGACACAAACCGGTGCGCCTGGCACTTAAATATTTTGTCTTGCCCATTTACCCTCTGAATGGCACACATACACAATCCATGTTTCAAGGCTTCAAAATCTTTCTATAACCTGTCTCCTCCCCTTCATCAAGTTACATCAATAAGGGATTATAGCTTTCACCTGGTCAGTCGGTCATGTTTTGTACACTCCGTGTATATCGCCCACCCGTGATGCATCAACCCACCCTCCAACCCCTCCTGGCGACTACCCCAACCCACCCAACCTGAACTCCATGAAATTAAATACAAAATCAAGCAATTGTGATAAAATCAGAAGGGTACACTTTTGCACATGAGTAACAAGTAAAGAAAATAATGGCAATCGGTTGGGAAATAAACTCACTACAGTAGTTCTTTTGATAACTAGCTGTCAATTGTTGCTGTCAAACCTGACAACGTTATACGTCTTTACTGTAATGACATTAGTGGTGAATTATCATTAAGTAATAACAGTTTGGTGGATCAAGGTATGGTGATATCAAGTACGTCAGATAAGACGGAGGATACCTCTTTCCAAAATATCTTCACACCCGAGAACTCCCAGTACACATGCATAAAGGTATCTTGGTTACATGGGTCACACAGAGGAGAGATTATGATTTCTAGGTGTAAGGTGAAATTAAGTATGTCCGCTGATGATTGGGATTCTTAGAAGAACCCGCTAAGTTCTCCCATACAGGATCCCAACAAATATCAACAGTAGATGGTTTTCTTATCCATTGATTCTTAACTGGTACTGATTTTTGTAAGCTGCAACTAACATAACAGTATACAGATCAGTAACCAAACTCTTTGAGTTACCATGTCTATCTAATATTCTATGTAGTTTATGTTGTGGGAGGGATGAGTCCCGAGGGACACCATACGCCCGCATTGGTGATCTTTAACGTAGATAAAAGAAAGTACCAGGTAATTGAAATATAGCCCTAAGATCATTCAAGACTTGCAAACCTTAATCTCTAAATAGATCATCCAAAACATGCACTCCCTATCCTCCCATTGAGTGAATGAAAAGGGGATACCCCCAGAAAGAAGGGAATGATTGTGGAAAATTGGTGACTGAGCATGCCACTTCTGTATTGTTAGATTACTTTTCTACTAAGCGCCATGTGAGTAAGAAGGAAATTAGTGTTCCAAGACCGTAACTTGGTAGATTTTTATGGTACAGCAGAATTTACTAGATCCTGAAGTCTGTGTGGTAAGTACATTTACCCATCCTGCCTGGTACAGGCTGCTTGCGGTGGTGTGCTGGTGTAAATCAACTGAAATGGTTCCGAAAAATAAGTGCTCACAGGCCAAATGTAGAACAATGGGGATCCAAGGAATGGAGCGAGAAAGATAAGCAGCCATCTTTCTGCATGTCACGTGATTCCCATCAGTCAGAGGCATAATCTTGATTTGACTTAAGCAGGAAAATTTAAAGTAAGGCATGTGATATCAGAAAATGTGTAATAGAATTGTCAAACTAAAATATTGTCATATTATTATAAATACAGTTTATACAGGTTTTAGAACAATTCTGTATAAATATCCTCAAATATTTAAACAGACAAATGTCTCCATTTTTTTTTTTTTCTTGGAAAGCTGTGAGTGCTATTATATGATACAATATCAGTACTTGTTGCATTTACAACTTGTTTAAGTCCTATTATCAACTGATTTCAGCCAATGTATGGCTGTGGATTGACTGCATTGTTTGAATGGAATGTTTGCATATTGGTAGTTAATTTGAAAGATTTATGAAATTATTCCTCTAAAAGTGGATGGCTAGCTAGTGAACAAACATAAAATGCATATACATTCTTCAAACTCATTATTTTACACTTTCTTATCACAATGGCTGACCTTTATCCCATCATAAAAAGGTTCATGTCCATTCTACTATTCTAATTTCTAATTCTATGGTTTCCTCCATATTCCCATGAGGGGGAGGGTACGATTGCACACTTCTAAAGAAGGGTAGAGAATCGGAACGCAGCCTATGTATTTTTAGTTATTGAAGTAGTCATGAGCTGATGTTTTATGTTTTCCTTTCCCTCTTCATTTCAGGTGTTGGTTTGGGCCCAGCCATGGATTATGTCATCTCTATTAACCCAAGGTAAGATGACAGTAATAATATGTATAGTAGCTAGTTCCTTTTGAATGAGGGGTTTCTCCTGAGGTGACTGAATGAGTCTTTTCTCACATCTCTCTGCTTTCCCCCTCCAACCAGCATCATTGTGACAGCCTTCCTGGGGACCTCCATAATCTTTCTGTGCTTCACGCTGAGTGCCCTCTATGCCCAGCGCAGGAGCTACCTCTTCCTTGGAGGTAAAGTGCGGAACCTTCATATTCATGCATAATGTACCAAGTAATGAAAGACGAGCACTGTAGTTTTGAGTTCCACATAGTGGGTGTGGAAGCGGTGACATTTTTGTTGTTGTTGCAATCTATAAATAAGGACAAACCACCTGGTACCGACAACCTGGATGGGAAATTGCTGAGGTTGGTGGTGGAATACATTGTGACTCCTGTTTGCCACATCTTAAATGTAAGCCTATAAGACTGTGTGTGCCCTCAGACATGGAGGGAGGCAAAGGTCATTCCGCTACACAAGAATAGCAGAGCACCCACCCTTTAATGGTTTAAACAGCCGACCAATCAGCCTATTACAAGTGCTTAGCAAACATTTGGAGAAAAAAAATGTTTTATCAAATATACAGTAAGGGAAAAAAGTATTTGATCCCCTGCTGATACTTATTTCCCTCATTTTAAAATGCAAATCAATTTATAACATTTTTGACATGCGTTTTTCTGGATTTTGTTGTTGTTATTCTGTCTCTCACTGTTCAAATAAACCTACCATTAAAATGATAGACTGATCATGTCTTTGTCAGTGGGCAAACGTACAAAATCAGCAGGGGATCAAATACTTTTTTCCCTCACTAGTTATTTTACAGAAAACAAATGAACAACCGATTTTCAGCATGCTTATAGGGAAGTGCAGAGCTGTTCTGTTAGACTTCACTGCAGCTTTTGATGTCATTGATCATAAGCTATTGCTGAAAAAACGTAGGTATTATGGATTTGCCTTATTATGGATTGAGAGTTACCTATCTAATAGAACAGAGGGTTTTCGTTAATGGAAGCCTCTCTCATGCAACTTCAGTTGTGTGCGTACCGCAGGGCAGCCGGCTAGGGCCATTATTGTTTTCTGTTTTTACTAATGACTTTCCACTGATCTTGAATAAAGCCTGTGTCTATGCACGCTGATGACTCAACAGTATACACGTTGGCTGCCACAGTAAAATAATTAACTGACACCCTTAACATAGAGCTCCAGTCAGTTTTAGAATGGGTAACTAGCAATAGGCTGGTGCTAAATATCTCAAAAACTAAAAGCATAATTTTGGGGACAAATCACTCGCTCAACGCTAAACCTCATTTAGATATATTATTGAATAATGTGGCGATTGAGCAAGTTGAGGAGACTAAACTGCTGGGTATAACTCTAGATAGCAAGCTGTCATGGTCAAAACATAAACATATAGACTCAATGGTTGCTAAAATGGGAAGAGGTCTGTCTTCCTTTCATTTCAGTTGACCAGACAGGTCCCACAGGCCCTAGTTTTGTCGCACCTGGACTACTGCCAATCTGTGTAGTCATGTGCGGCAAAGAGGGACATCAGTAAATTGCAGTTGGTCCAGAACAAAGCAGCACGTATCGCACTTAGGTGTACACAGAGGGCAAGTGTCAGTAACATGCATGTCAATCTCTCCTGGCTCAAAGTTAAGGAGAGATTGAATGCATCACTATTGGTCTTTGTGCAAGGTATTGATGTGTTGAAGGTACCGAACTGTCTGTTCAAGCAGTTGGCACACAGTTTGGACACTCATTGGTACAACACAAGACATGCAACCAGAGGTCTCTTCACAGTCCCCAGGTCCAGAACAGAGGCTGGGAAACGCACAATATTAAATACAGCCATAACTACACGGAACTCTCTGCCACACCAGGTAACTCAAGCGAGCAATAAAACCAGATTAAAAAAAACAACAGATAAAATAACGGACTGGGAAGAGACAAAGCCATTTTATATATATTGTATTGTAATTTGCACTTATGTATTAGCCTACATATCAGTACATACACACAATATCAAGGTCTATGTGTGAAGTTTTTTAAATGTATGTAGTTCAGTCCTTGACTAATGTTCTGTACTATGTATTATGTCATGTTTCATGTGGCACCGAGGAAGAGTAGCTGCTGCTTTTGCAGCAGCTAAAGGGGATCCTAATAAATACCAAAGTGTTCTGTGCTGCTAACCAGATATTGTGTAATGTAAAGGAACTGAAACTATAGAAAGTAAACTCGCACACCTTGAAGTGCTACCAGGTGCATGGAGAAAAAAGTGTGCTCATTACGTGTGCTGGAGTTGTCCTTTTTATTAAGGAACTGAAACTTACCACTCTGGATTTAGGGAGACTGTGCTCACTAAATACAAACGTCATACTAAACCAATGTTACCAAATGCACATACCCCAAGTTGTTAATAAAGAAGTTTCCAACTTTCTATTCTGTTCATTTATTTATCGAACATTTTCTTCTCTCCGTCTTTCAGGTACTCTGATGTCCGGACTGTCCATCCTGCTCCTGGTCTCTTTCCTCAACATGTTCCTGGGGTCTGTCATGTTGTTTACGGTAAAGAGGAAAACAACCCAATATTGTCATGTTTGCTGTTTTTTTTATCCATTATTATTGCTACACAGTGCTACACAGTGCTGTCCAACACTACTCTTTATGGACTTAGCTATGACTTAGTGTGCTGGTTGTCATTTTCACCAATCAAGCATTTATCTCTGTGTGTGTAGGCTCACGTGTACCTTGGCCTGGCCATCATGTGTGGATTCGTGCTGTTTGACACTCAACTCATCATTGAAAAGGCTGAGATGGGAGACAAAGACTACATCTGGTAAGGGACACACACTCTCTCTGGACCTGGTGAGGAGGGTGAGTGGTTAGATGTTGAAACATAATTTTTTGTAATCTGGAATTTCGAAACTTGTATGAGTGTGTCTGTCAGCCTGTGGCTCTAAATTAAAATGTTTCATTGGTACCACTGGTACTCCCAGCTTAAAGTTAGGAGCACAACAACATTTAGGAGCACCAGAAAATAGGATACATTTAAAAAAAAAAATTGAGATATAGCTTATAACTTATATTTTCATTTTAGTCATTTAGCAGACGCTCTTATCCAGAGCGACATACATATAATTTTTTCTTCATACTGGCCCCCCGTGGGAATCGAACCCACAACCCTGGCATTGCAAGCGCCATGCTCTACCAACTGAACTACACTGGGCCCATATGAATTCGACCTACTTCTGAAGCACATGTTGTGTCATAGAAACTTATAGGTAACCCTGTAAATACATTTGTTAATGATAAAAAGCAAAAATGTTGATACAAATACCCGTCATTGAAAATAGTTATTTATTGAATATTAGATTTCTACATAGTTGGGGCCCTATAAAATGTATTTCCCGTTTTGTTTTGCCCAAATTCCGTTTCCAGGTTTAGATTTTCAATTTATTTTCAGGTTTTCACTTTCAAAATCACTTTTTAAATAGAACATCCAGTTTTGTTGTTTTTCTAAATCCACAACAATGCTTAAACCACATCAGGTGACCACATAAGACATTTTTAATTTTTAAGTGTAGTTACCTTTTAATTCAAGTGCACACCATGCACCTATAGCAATAGACTGTTTGGTTCAAAGTGTTTCTGTAGCCCATGTGTGTGTGTGCAGAGTATGCAAAACAAATGCTCAATGGATTGATGCAAGTAAGCATGAGATCTTTCTGCCAGGTAGGGATAGGCTACTTTGTAGTTAACATTTAATTGAAAAGGTTTTTGAGAGAGCCTTTCCATCTACCAGAAAGCAGTTATCATTAGCATCGCTAACGGCTACACAAAGTGGTAGACATACGCACAAACGGCACAGCGCGCACACAGACAGGACATTCCTGTGCTTTGCATCTTCAGAAAGTTGCAGGAAATACGAATCACTGATGCATTCTGTTTATGTCTCATGATATGGGTGGCAGGTAGCTTAGTGGGTAAGAGCGTTGTGCCAGTAACCGAAAGGTCGCTGGTTCTAATCCCTGAGCCGACTAGGTGAAAAATCTGTCTGTGCCCTTAAGCAAGGCACGTAACCCTAATTGCTCATGTAAATCGCTCTGGATAAGAGCGTCTGCTAAATGACTAAAATGTAAATGATTATACTTGGGCTAATTTAATTAATCTTGAAATGTTTGGGCTAGAAACAATCCGTTGGATGTAGCCTAGTAATGGTGCAACCATAACGCTGTGCTGGCTTTTTTCTCTAAGGCACTCGGAAACAACAGTACAGCGAAGCCTAATCATTACAACTATTATTATCTGCTTGTTTTTTTTCTAGGCTCACTGGTGCTCCCAAATTAAAATTCCAGGTCGCACAACAGAATATTAAGGAGCATATGGTCGCACTTTAGATTGCCCACGCAATCTTTCCTTCTCAAACACAGAAGAACATACAGTAGGGTATACAATGCACTTGGTATTGTGGCTCATCAAAAGTTTTAGAAGATATTTGATAACACTTCTCTCTTCACCCTATTGAAGGCATTCTGTGGATCTCTTCTTGGACTTTGTGACCATCTTCAGGAAGCTCATGGTTATTCTGGCCATGAATGAGAAGGTACAATATTGACAGTGTATTGCTTTTTATATAGTATACCGACTATACGATACTTCCACTATCTCTCATACACATTGCTATGTTTTGAACCATATAAAAACATGAACCTAGGACCAGAAAGCATTCTAAATACAATGTGTATGATTAACCAGCATATTGTAGTGTTGTACTTTGCATGGTTTAATGTCAATTAGCTGAAGTGAAAATGGATGTCTGTTTTATAAAGAGCTGTATTGTTCTCTTTATTTAGCAGGACAACAAGAAGAAGGAGAAGAAGTAAATGTGGAGGAATGCAAGCAAATAAAATATCTGTGACCTGGAATTGCATCAGGAGTGCTTCTGCTGCATTCACATTAATTGCTTAATTATTCTAAATCATTATTTAGACCATATTTGATTTTGTACTTTGATATAGTGTCTTAATTTTTAGGAATCGATTGGTTGGATTTGGAATTTGGCGTAAGGTTTGATGTATTTAAAAGTAGATGTGAAGGTCCTAGACGTCCCCGTGTTTTTTTTGTTGGTGTTTTCTTAAAGAACTCCCGTTTTGAAGGGATGGTGTAGTTTTGTGAAGTTAACTAACAGACTTATTTAGATAGTTATTTTTGCGTTGTCAGGTAACGATTTGAGGAGACAATTTGTTTGTTCTTTGCTCTTCCATCTGATTAAGTAGGAAATCAATGCCTCAAATAATTTTAAAAGGCCACTTTTTATATACCTACTGATAAAAGTGCAGTATCCGTTTGGAGTTGTGGGAGGTTGTTAATTCTGTGAATGTCCATTTGGGAATTCTGCCACTTAACCCCCCCACACCATTATTAGTCTCAATTATGACATCACAGGCTTTCAGCGTTGCGATGAGTAATGAAGAACATGAGTTTGTAAGGTGGTCATTTACATGGTTTATCATTTATTAGCACATGACAAATATTACTACTGCTATTACAGTACAATCCCATTTTACTGAAGTCATGCGTTTAACATTTCCCCTTGACTGATCAGAGTAATTTACTGGTTTAATTTAAGGCATTGATTGTCTCAGTGAGGCTGCTCTAACCACAGTCTTTTTATGTTGTAGGTTGTGCCATTTAGGGGATATTCGTTTTTTTAATAAGATGCAAATGATAGAGCAGACCAAGCTTTGCATCTTAAATGTTAAATATCTAGACCTGACAGGACTCATTAAAACACAAATGATTGCTATAGCAGTTGTATGATATTTGTCAATGGTAATTGCTGGTGGTGGTGTTGTCCGCTATGGTGTCAAGAAAGTGATGTTTATGGATTGACAAGTGTAATATATTTCTTGTCAAGCTTGTTCTCTTTCCCTTACTAACAAAGATTCAGTGCTTGAAATAGAGGTGATCACTAGAACCTGTTTCATGTATTGAGGTGAAATGAAAGAAATCCCACTAATCTTCATGGTATGCCCAAGGTGCAGGGGTGACATTTATTTACAAGGTGCACTTACAGTTTTAATTAAGTAATTTCTTGTGACAGGGGTTATGGGATTAATTGAGAAGGTATGGCATTTCTGCCAAATTCAAACCATTCTAGTCAATTAACTCATTGAATCACATGGCATAGCATCCAGTTACCAGTCAGAACTGGTCCTCAACTACCCATGTCCTTGGATAAAGGATTAGCCATTACAAATGTTTCATCCTCTTCCTTGATGTTGGGGGAATCAAGATGAAGTTAAATTCACTGTTTCCTTTCTGATATGGGTTGTATTCCTTAGGTTAACCTTAGTTGAATGACATTGAACAGAATCTGGCAGTCAAACATCCTCTTTGATATGCAGCTCAAGGCTTTCTTTTCTTAGTGCCAATAACAAGTTTACCAAACTAATCACCTGTTGCTTCTCAACTTGAGGATTTTACTGTTTAAGAAATTAAATAACTGCATATCTTATACTGTGAAATTTGTTTTGCTTTTACAGGAATTACTGTTGTAATTCTGCTACATTAATGTAATTTGTTAAAATAAAGTTTGATTAAGTCAATGAGACTTATGCTCATGTTTTAATAACTGGTTGCAAAGTAGCACATACATCCCTATGGGGATTTTTAACAGGGCTTAGATCACTTCTATCTGACAGTGTACAAAACATTAGGAACACCTGCTCTTTCCATGACAGACTGACCAGGTGAATGCTTATTGATGTCACCTGTTAAATCCACTTCAATCAGTGTAGATGAAGGGGAGGAGACAGGTTAAAGGATTTTTAGGCCTTGAGACATGGATTGTGTATGTGTGCCATTCAGAGGGTGAATGGGCAAGACAAATGATTTAAGTGCCTTTGAACAGGGTATGCAAGCTGCTGGGTTTTTCACGCTCAACAGTTTCCTGTGTGTATCAAGAATGGTACACCACCCAAAGGACATCCAGCCAACTTGACACAACTGTGAGAATCATTGGCATCAACATGGGCCAGCAGCCATGTGGAACACTTTCGACACCTTGAGTCCATGCCCTGACGAATTGAGGCTGTAATAAGGAAAGTGTTCCTAATGTTTTGTACACCAAGTGTGTGTCATCCTAACCGTGAACATAGGGTACATTCAGTACTATACACTCATCAGTCATCTCTGGGATACAAACACTAGTTCTTTGATTTGGCGCAGCCTGCAATAATGATATTAAAATGTAATCTCCCTATGCGAATACTTAATTTACTATGGAGGCAACATTTTATTTTTATAAACTTTTGGGTCAATTCTCATTCACTGCCTACATTTCTCATGAATTTGTCACTCCCGTCCGTCAATGGACCAGTATGGGTCAGTCAGCTCTGTTGCCTTGATAGATTGCAGAATCTCTGTCCACAGTCATCTCTCAGGACAGTGTTTACTCCAACACCAGGCACCTCCACACCTGAGAACCTTCAGTCCAGTGTTGCCATGGAAACAGTGATGATGAGGAGGGTAGTGGGGCTGGTGGGAGGATGGCTGGGGGCCAGGGAGATCCTAGGGGGGCGGGGTCCGTTGCAGAGGGGGGTGTTACAGCAGCTAATACAGACAGAGCCCACCCGGCCCGGGACACAGAAAGACTGATACCCTGCTGACACAATCAGACAGGTGGAGAAAGAGGCACAAGCCTTCCTGTAAATCACACCTAGGGAGAGAGAGAAGACAAAGCCTTGACCAAAAAGTACACATGTCAAAGGGTGCACATTTTCGATCTTGTAAAAAAAAAAGTTATTTACTATTAACCTACTAGAATAAATTCAGCAAGGCTCACCATTTTCATCCACAATCACCTCCTTCTGACAGGCATTCTGGATGTTTGCTGTGCAGTTGACAATGAACTTTGGAGCTGAACAGTCATTGTCCAACAGTGTCTCTTCACAGTGGTAACACTGCATCTGAAAAGGCCAGACTGAAACGCGCACACACACACTAATTGTGATGCCTAAAATACATGGAAGGAAATATCTAGTTACAGTGCACTACATGGAAGCACATGTGTTTCCAAGCAACCTCCATGAAGATAATGCAGAGCAGAAACTCCATAAGAGGGAGCCATTTCCTTCTGTTGATGTCTCTATTCCCTCTCTAATACATAGACAAGTCCATTGTCCAGCGCCCTTTTCAATCAGATTGGACAGTAAAACAGCACAGAGGTTTAAACCCGTTAAAAATGCTATAGCCACTGCTTTTTCAACTACACTGTTAATAATAATGAGGTGTTAAAATTAGTATGACCACTGTCTCAGAAAAAGGAGATCATCAGACGCATGTTTAAGTGTGAAGGCTATCCAATCACTGTCACTTCTGGTGAAATGCCAAATCCCAACAGCTAATATACAGATAATCATTAGTATGAAGAATCCTTGACCCACTCAACCTTGCTGCTTTATTGGTAATCAGTACAGTCACACATTAAAAACATTATAGCAGCACTTTGTAAAACACATCGCTATACATCACTATTTTGAAGAAAATACAATCTGATTACATCCTATGTCCTACTTTATGTCTGCCTGTGTGTCAGGTCATCTACTATAAAATATGAATGCAGTGTGGCCAAACATTATTATTGCATTAGCCATAGTTCAAACAAAAATATAAACTTGTCTAACTATAAGGGTGTTGGAGCAGAAATTATTAATGCGTCTGTCTGAATGACAGATTGACCATTTTAATAATGTTCACTGACTGGTATTATGATTACGACAGGTAGGCTCAGACTCCGAAGGTAAAACAAGTTAAATCATTCATTTCTGTCAATGTGTGTAAAGACTACATTTAAAGCGATTGCATTCATATTTGCATCATTTTAGAACATAATGTATACATTATATTAGAATAGAGGCTTAGCTTCTCAAAAATATCTTGTTTTATTCTAAAATGTAGCCTATAGGCTTTAAATTGAGAGATTTTGGGGCAACGAGACAATAATTAAGAAATTATTACTCGGGATTGCAAATGTTATACATAATATAAATAAACCTACACTGACTTTTACAAAAGAGAAACAGTAGTTATGTACCTGAGCAAAGGACGCATCCACACAGAGAAGCGAGGAGAACAAACGATTGCATCGTCAAACTCCATCAGGTTACTTTGTCTCCCAAAAAAACATTACACAGTTGTAAGGTCAGCCACAACTTGAATCCACTTCTGATTAAGTATGAGCAGTAATATCACCAGTAAGCATCCAGTGTTACGCCTAAATTGGTTCCGAGGGTCTTGCGTCTCCTAATTTTGAGTGCGCTGTTTGGCAAGCGTCACAGACTCAATCTCAATCTGACGCCTCGATCACACCGACAGTATTTTTGCGCCAAAAACCCATCATCTGAATGTGTGCAACATTCACCTTCTGCTACCATTTCTGTCAAGCCTTCTACACATACAGTTTGATGCATATTCGATAAATCCAATGTATGTGCCACACAGAACGCACTGCAATGCAATGCTGCAAGGCAAACACAGCGTTCCATTGGAAATTAATGTACATACTTCTGGTGTACCAAAACGCAGAAACACTGTTGGTGTGATCGAGGCTTCAGAGTTCTGTAACGTGCTCCGGTTCAGTGGTTTCAGATAAACAACAAATGCTAGAACATTTCTCAATAGCAGAAAATGAGGAAATGTCTGTATAACTCGAATTCATCAATACACAGTTCATCCCTACAAAATGAATCCCTATTCAGTGTGACTACCCTAGTCTTTACCACAACCCTTACCCTATCGGTTCATATCCCAGCCCAGCAGCAGCAGCTCCACATCCTGGTTCAACCCGAACCTTAACCCTAGCTTCATGCCCACATCCCGGTTCAACCCTAAACGCTCAAAATAAGTGCTTGTTAGTACCCCAAAAAAAGGATTCTTCATTTTGTCCATGTAGGGCAGGGTTCTTCAATTCCGGTCCTGGAGGGCCGAAACACTTCTGTTTTTTATTTCTACCTGGTAGTTAATTGCACTCACCTGGTGTCCCAGGTCTGAATTAGCCCCTGATTAGAAGGAGAGGATGAAAAACAGAGGTGTTTCGGCCCTCCAGGACCGGAATTGAAGAACCCTGATGTAGGGGAACCCTTTTTTGTGCTGTGGAGAACCTTTATCAGTTCTTTGAATAAACCTTTGTTTAGCCATGTGTATGGTTCGTCATTAAACTGTTAGAACCAGAGCCGACTGGGCACAAACTAGTTGAATAAACGTTGTTTCAATGTAATTTTTCAACATATTGTGAAGTTGAATATACGTGGAAAATACATTGGATTTGAAAATACATGATTATGTGATCTCTAACCAGGTTTCCATCCAACCTTTTTATGCTAAAGTATGTTGGATAAAAAATGTCATGCCAGGTCTGATGAAAACAGCAAATTTATCGGTAATCTTTCAGAATGTCGACAAAACAAAATACACTAGAGAAGGTGTGCCTTTGTGCCTGACAAATTAATTATGCGAGAAATGGCGGTGGACTTTATGCACAAATATCGATATAAGCATCATATAGTGACGGCTCTTTCATCGATGCGATTCGATTCCCGACGTTCACCAAAAATATATGTTCAATAAGAGCCGTTCGTTCGCGAAGGACCCATCACTAACGTAGGCTACCGAATAAAAAATACAAGTTAAATGGGTTTCCATCGCTCCCTGATTTGCATACTGCTACTACTGCTTTTTGAGCTAAAACAATGTTTTTCTGCAGATAAGTTACAAAATAATGATCTAAAGTCAGGGGTCTCCAACCCTGTTCCTGAAGAGCTACTATCCTGTAGGCTTTCATTCCAACCCTAATCTATTGCACCTGATTCTAATAATTTGCTGGTTTATTAAGATGAATCAGGTTTGTTACAACTGGGGTTCGAGTAAAAACCTACAGGAGGGTAGCTTTTTAGGAACAGGGTTGGAGAGCCTTGCTCTTAAGAGGGTGAATCCTCACTGAATAAACAATAAATAGCGGGGAGAGCGCCTCAATCTGGTCCACGGTGATTTTTTCCGTTTGTAAAAAAACGTACTTTTTTTGCAGGTCATTTAATAATCTGGCTAGGTAAAAATGTATTTGAACGCACATTTCACGATCTGACATAGGCCTAAATGGTAGCCTACCTTTTGGGCTTAACATTGGAGATATGCAATTCTTTTCACAGTTCTAGGTCGTTTTTTAAGCATTTTGAACAAAGAGCCGTTTGGGAGCCAAATTAGCAGGCTCTTTTACGTGAACAGAGCCTAATGAGCCAGCTCAAAGAAAAGACTCGGAATGCCCATCACTAGCCTACATGGGAATTTAACCACAGAAGTTTTTATGTGCACTACGTCATCACGCACAGCATTTAACCCGCAACAAGTCAATTTGATGTAAACACATCTGGTGGGAAAATGCGGATTTTTAGAATATTCAAATTAAAATCTGTCACCAATTGGATGGAAACCTAGCTATTCTAATGAATTTTCAACATAGACAAACCTTGCATAAAATATGTTGAATTTGTACATTTGAAACAATGTCAGATCTTCAACATTATACCCACTATCAGAAAAAAATACTATAGGATGGGCAGCACCTCGTACTGGTACAGGGTTTTAACCAAGCCCAGTCCTGCTTAGATTTGATATTTATCACTGACTACTACCAATGTGCTATTGTGAGAATGATTATTGAGCAATCTATTAATAGCTAAATACACTGCTCAAAAAAATAAAGGGAACACTTAAACAACACAATGTAACTCCAAGTCAATCACACTTCTGTGAAATCAAACTGTCCACTTAGGAAGCAACACTGATTGACAATACATTTCACATGCTGTTGTGCAAATGGAATAGACAACAGGTGGAAATTATAGGCAAATAGCAAGACACCCCCAATAAAGGACTGGTTTTGCAGGTGGTGACCACAGACCACTTCTCAGCTCCTATGCTTCCGGGCTGATGTTTTGGTCACTTTTGAATGCTGGCGGTGCTTTCACTCTAGTGGTAGCATGAGACGGAGTCTACAACCCACACAAGTGGCTCAGGTAGTGCAGCTCACCCAGGATGGCACATCAATGCAAGCTGTGGCAAGAAGGTTTGCTGTGTCTGTCAGCGTAGTGTCCAGAGCATGGAGGCGCTACCAGGAGACAGGCCAGTACATCAGGAGACGTGGATGAGGCCGTAGGAGGGCAACAACCCAGCAGCAGGACCGCTACCTCCGCCTTTGTGCAAGGAGGAGCACTGCCAGAGCCCTGCAAAATGACCTCCAGCAGGCCACAAATGTGCATGTGTCTGCTCAAACGGTCAGAAACAGACTCCATGAGGGTGGTATGAGGGCCCGACGTCCACAGGTGGGGGTTGTGCTTACAGCCCAACACCGTGCAGGATGTTTGGCATTTGCCAGAGAACACCAAGATTGGCAAATTCGCCACTGGCGCCCTGTGCTCTTCACAGATGAAAGCAGGTTCACACTGAGCACATGTGACAGACGTGACAGAGTCCGGAGACGCCGTGGAGAACGTTCTGCTGCCTGCAACATCCTCCAGCATGACCGGTTTGGCGGTGAGTCAGTCATGGTGTGGGGTGGCATTTCTTTGGGGGGCCACACAGCCCTCCATGTGCTCGCCAGAGGTAGCCTGACTGCCATTAGGTACCGAGATGAGATCCTCAGACCCCTTGTGAGACCATATGCTGGTGCGGTTGGCCCTGGGTTCCTCCTAATGCAAGACAATGCTAGACCTCATGTGGCTGGAGTGTGTCAGCAGTTCCTGCAAGAGGAAGGCATTGATGCTATGGACTGGCCCGCCCGTTCCCCAGACCTGAATCCAATTGAGCACATCTGGAACATCATGTCTCGCTCCATCCACCAACGCCACGTTGCACCACAGACTGTCCAGGAGTTGGCGGATTATTTAGTCCAGGTCTGGGAGGAGATCCCTCAGGAGACCATCCGCCACCTCATCAGGAGCATGCCCAGGCGTTGTAGGGAGGTCATACAGGCACGTGGAGGCCACACACACTACGGAGCCTCATTTTGACTTGTTTTAAGGACATTACATCAAAGTTGGATCAGCCTGTAGTGTGGTTTTCCACTTTAATTTTGAGAGTGACTCCAAATCCAGACCTCCATGGGTTGATACATTTGATTTCCATTGATAATTTTTGTGTGATTTTGTTGTCAGCACATTCAACTATGTAAAGAAAAAAGTATTTAATAAGATTATTTCATTCATTCAGATCTAGGATGTGTTGTTTAAGTGTTCCCTTTATTTTTTTGAGCAGTGTATATTCAATGTTACTGTCGAAATCCTTCTAAAGGGTGGGTTTAACCGAGCAAATGAAAAGTAACCATACTTTGTAAGTCACATATCATCAATACAACCATTTAGACCTATATAGCATTTGCAAAGTCATCAACAGCTTTTGTTGCAATTTAACCCAGGGTTCAACAAAAACATAGGCAATACATATACAGTACCAGTCAAAAGTTTGGACACACCTACTCATTCCAGGGTGTTTCTTTATTTGTACTATGTTCTACATTGTAGAATAATAGTGAAGACATCAAATCTATGAAATAACACATATGGAATCATGTAATAACCAAAAAAGTGTTAAACAAATAAAAATATATTTTATATTTGCGATTCTTCAAAGTAGCCACCCTTTGCCTTGATGACAGCTTTGCACACTCTTGGCATTCTCTCAACCAGCTTCATGAGGAATGCTTCTCCAACAGTCTTGAAGGAGTTCCCACATATGCTGAGCACTTGTTGGCTGGTTTTCCTTCACTCTGCGGTCCAACTCATCCCAAACCATCTCAATTGGGTTGAGGTTGGGTGATTGTGGAGGCCAGGTCATCTGATGTAGCACTCCATCACTCTCCTTCTTGGTCAAATAGCTCTTACACAGCCTGGGAGGTGTGTGTTTTGAGTCATTGTCCTGTTGAAAAACAAATGACAGTCCCACTAAGCGCAAACCAGATGGGATGGCGTATCGCTGCAGAATGCTGTGGTAGCCATGCTGGTTTAGTGTGCCTTGAATTCTAAATAAATCACAGACAGTGTCCCTAGCAAAGCACCCCCACACCTCCTCCTCCATGCCTCCTACTCTGCACCTCACAAAGACACGGGGGTTGGAACCAAAAATCTCAAATTTCAAATTTCCACCAGTCTAATGTCCATTTCTCGTGTTTCTTGGCAAGTCTCTTCTTATTGGTGTCCTTTAGTAGTGGTTTCTTTGCAGCAATTCGACCATGAAGGCCTGATTCATGCAGTCTCCTCTGAACAGTTGATGTTGAGATGTGTCTGTTACTTGAACTCTGTGAAGCATTTATTTGGGCTGCAATTTCTGAGTCTGGTAACTCTAATGAACTTATCCTCTGCAGCAGAGGTAACTCTGGGTCTTCCTTTGCTATGGTGGTCCTCATGAGAGCCAGTTTCATCATAGTGCTTGATGGTTTTTGCGACTGCACTTGAAGAAACTTTCAAAGTTCTTGAAATTTTCCGGATTGACTGACCTTCATGTCTTAAAGTAATGATGAACTGTCGTTTCTCTTTGCTTATTTGAGCTGTTCTTGCCATATAAAATATATTTAGATTTGTTTAACACTTTTTTGGTTACTACATGATTCCATATGTTTTATTTCATAGTTCTGATGTCTTCACTATTATTCTACAATGTAGAAAATAGTACAAATAAAGAAAAACCCTGGAATGAGTAGGTGTGTCCAAACTTTTGACTGGTACTGTAGGCCTAGGGTTTCAAGCTTTGGTTGATTTCAAATGTAATCTTTAAGTTAATCATTAATACGTTGGATTCACAACTCCATCCCAACCAAACATCTAAGCTATAGGACTAAATCAAATCCAACTTTATTCAAAGTGCATTTAAAGTTAGATTAGATTTAGTCCTATTCTCTAACGTTGATTATTGGTTGAGATGGAGAAGTAATAATAATAATAATAATAATAATAATAATAATAATAATAATATGCCATTTAGCAGACGCTTTTATCCAAAGCGACTTACAGTCATGTGTGCATAAATTTTTACGTATGGGTGGTCCCGGGAAGTGAATCCAACATATCAACTATTAATTTGTAGACAAACTGGAATAAAAAACAGACTAAGTCAGATGTTGATATTTGGTTGCACTGACAACCAAACACAATTCAATATCACTTTTGCAATACAGTTATTGGCCTATTAACTTGCCGACAAGTTAACAAATGATATGTTGGATTCACGTCTTCAACTAAACCAAAAACAAAAGTTAAAGAATATATGTTGGATTCACATCTCCAACTAAACCAAAAATAAAAGTTAAAGAATAGGATTAAGCCAGTGGCTCAGATGAAACTATCGAAGCATTAGATATCCTTTAAATGTTGATACGTGGTTGTGTTGGCAACCAAACAAACTCAATATTACTTTTGTAATACAGTAATTAGCAGTAATAAGTTACGGCTATCTTATCAACTAATGTAACAGTATTTATTCAACTTTAAATGAGTAACACATCCATGGCCACATTTTGAAGTTAGCCTACTGTAACTATAAATGTCTTATGTAATCATAGAATGCGTGTATTGTTCAAGATAGCATGCAAAGGTCGCAGGTCTGTGGATATCTTCACAATTGCTTTAATTATCTGTGCAGAATCTCGAACAGCTTTGCTTACTTGCACCATGTACTTTTCAAGTAATCCAGGTAATTTGATGAAGCACAGTGATAACACATTAAAGTGTTGTATAAATACAAATTAAATAGTGTATTCCCATTTGAACTTTGTTGTGCTTTTAAATGGTTGAACGTCCAGTGATAACACATTTAGATGGCAACTTAACCAAAACTCAGACATTGTTTTTCCATTGGAATTTGGTTGTGCTTTTAGATGGTTGAAAGCATAGTGATAACAGATTGGGAATTCAACAAACCTCTGACTGTTTTTTTTTTTTAATAGGTGAATAAAGGTTGAAATTTCATTGATCAGATCAGGCTGACGTGTATGCGGTAACGAAGTCAAGCGCAGGACACCGAGCTACTGGCAGACGTACTTTACTGAACACAGTATAGAAAGTACAAAATCTAAATACCTCCTAACAGGGAGGAAACAATACTAGCACACAACAGCTTGCCGACCTCACGAAAAACAATCACACACACAATAAACTATGAGAGACAGGGGTATTTAAAGGAAATACAACGCAACATAATAGGAAACAGGTGTAAACAATAAAGACCAAACAAGACAAACACCGAAACATAGATCGGTAGCAGCTAGTACTCCGGGGACGACGAACGCCAAAGCCTGCCCGAGCAAGGAGGAGGAGCAGCCTCGGCTGAATCCATGACAGTACCCCCCCTTGACCCCGGCCTCGGGGACGGCCAGGAGGACGCGGAGCAGGGCGAGTCGGATGACTCCGGTGGAAATCTAGGATCTAGGAATCCCTCAACATGGAGGGATCTAGGACGTCCCTCCTAGGGACCCAGCACCGTTCCTCTCCTCCGGACCGTACCCCTCCCACTCCACGAGATACTGCAGGCCCCCCATCCGACGCCTCGAATCCAAGATGGAACGGACTGAGTACGCCGGAGCCCCCTCGATGTCTAGTGGGGGCGGAGGAACCTCTCGTACCTCACTCTCCTGGAGTGGACCAACTACTACCGGCCTGAGGAGAGACACATGGAACGAGGTGTTAATGCGGTAATTAATGGGCAGTTGTAACCTATAACATACCTCGTTCAATCTCCTCAGGACTTTAAATGGCCCCACAAACCGCCGACCCAGCTTCCGGCAGGGCAGGCGAAGGGGCAGTTTTCGGTTCGAGAGCCAGACCCGATCTCCCGGTGCATACACCGGAGCCTCACTGCGGTGGCGCTCGGCGCTCGCCTTTTGCCGCCTGATAGCCCGTTGCAGATGGACATGCGCAGCGTTCCAGGTTTCTTCCGAGCGCCGAAACCACTCATCCACCGCAGGGGCTTCAATTTGGCTCTGATGCCAAGGTGCCAGGATCGGCTGATAACCTAGCACACACTGAAAAGGCGTAAGGTTAGTGGAGGAGTGGCGGAGTGAGTTTTGGGCTATCTCTGCCCAGGGGATATATCCCGACCACTCCCCCTGCCGGTCCTGGCAATAGGACCTCAGAAACCTACCCACATCTTGGTTCACTCTCTCCACCTGCCCATTACTCTCGGGGTGAAAACCTGAGGTAAGGCTAATCGAGACCCCCAGACGTTCCATAAACGCCCTCCAGACTCTAGAGGTGAACTGGGGACCCCGATCAGACACTATATCCTCAGGTACCCCGTAGTGCCGGAAGACGTGTGTAAACAGGGCATCAGCAGTTTGTAGGGCTGTAGGGAGACCTGGCATAGGAATGACACGGCAGGCCTTCGAAAACCGATCCACAACGACCAAGATCGTCGTGTTCCCCTGGGAGGGGGGCAGGTCCGTGACAAAATCCACCAATAGGTGAGACCACGGCCGTTGTGGAACGGGTAGGGGTTGTAACTTCCCTCTGGGCAGGTGTCTAGGCGCCTTACACTGGGCGCACACCGAGCAGGAGGAAACATAAACCCTCACGTCCTTAGCTAAAGTGGGCCACCAGTACTTCCCACTAAGGCAGTGCACTGTCCGACCAATACCAGGATGACATGTGAGGCCAATATTTGAATCGATCACTAACCTCGAGCGGCACGTACTTCCGACCCTCTGGACACTGTTGGGGAGTAGGATCGGTACGCAACGCCCGCTCGATGTCCGCATCAACCTCCCACACCACCGGTGCCACCAGACAAGACTCCGGAAGTATGGGAGTGGGCTCAATGGACCTCTCCTCTGTATCATATAGTCGGGACAGGGCGTCTGCCTTAGCGTTCTGTGACCCTGGTCTATAGGTGAGCTTAAATACAAATCGGGTAAAAGAACATAGCCCACCTTGCCTGCCTCCTCGCCGCCCGGATGTACTCCAGGTTACGATGGTCAGTCAAAATGAGAAAAGGGTGTTTAGCCCCCTCAAGCCAATGCCTCCACACCTTCAGGGATTGAACCACAGCTAACAGCTCCCTGTCCCCCACATCATAATTGCGCTCCGCCGGACTGAGCTTCTTAGAAAAGAAAGCACAGGGGCGGAGTTTTGGTGGCGTACCCGAGCGCTGAGACAGTACAGCACCGATCCCAGCCTCGGACGCATCCACTTCAACTTGGAACGCCAAAGAGGGATCCGGATGTGCCAGCACCGGAGCCGAGGTAAACAGGTCCTTCAGATGTCTAAAAGCCCTGTCCGCCTCAGCCGACCACTGCAGACGTACCGGATCCCCCTTTAGCAGGGAGGTAATGGGAGCTGCTACCTGTCCAAAGCCCCGGATAAACCTCTGGTTGTAATTGGCAAAACCCAAGAACCGCTGCACTTCGTTCACCGTGGTGGGAGTCTGCCAATTACGCACGGCAGAAACGCGGTCAATCTCCATCTCCACCCCTGACGTGGACAACCGGTGTCCCAGGAAGGAGATGGACTCCTGGAAGAACAGACATTTCTCCGCCTTCACATACAGGTCATGCTCCAACAGTCTACCAAGCACCCGTCGAACCAGGGACACATGCTTGGCTCGCGTAGCGGAGTATATTAGAATGTCATCAATATACACCACTACACCCTGTCCATGCAAGTCCCGGAAAATCTCGTCCACAAACGATTGGAAGACTGAAGGAGCATTCATTAAACCGTATGGCATGACGAGGTACTCATAGTGACCCGAGGTGGTACTGAATGCTGTCTTCCACTCATCTCCCTCCCTAATGCGCACCAGATTGTACGCGCTCCTGAGATCCAATTTTGTGAAGAATCGCGCCCCGTGTAATGACTCCGTCATACTAGCAATCAGAGGGAGAGGATAGCTGTATTTGATTGTGATCTGATTGAGACCACGGTAATCAATACACGGGCGTAAACCCCCATCCTTCTTCTTCACAAAAAAGAAACTCGATGACGCAGGGGAAGTGGACGGCCGTATGTATCCCTGTCTCAGAGATTCGGTGACATATGTCTCCATAGCCGCCATCTCCTCCTGAGACAGAGGATACACATGACTACGAGGAAGCGCAGCGCCTACTTGGAGGTCTATCGCACAATCCCCCTGTCGATGAGGTGGTAATTGAGTCGCCTTCTTTTTACAGAAGGCGAGTGCCAAATCGGCATATTCAGGTGGAATGTGCATGGTGGGAACTTGGTTCGGACTTTCCACCGTCGTTGCCCTACGAAAACACCTACACACCGCCCGAAACACTGATCAGACCACCCCTTGAGAGTCCTCTGTTGCCATGAAATGTTGGGGTCATGTTAACCAGCGAAGCCCCAACACCAGGGGAAATGCAGGAGAATCAATCAAATTAAAACGAATTATCTACTCATGACCCTCCTGCGTTTTCATCCTGAGAGGCGCTGTGACTTCCCTAATCAATCCTGACCCCAAAGGGCGGCTGGATGGGGAAGGGCACATCAACTGGTACAATAGGAATCCCTAACTTATAGGTGAACTGGCGATCAATAAAATTCCCAGCTGCGCCTGAATCTACTTGCGCCTTATGCTGGGAATGAGGAGAAACCTCGGGAAACACCACTTTAATACACATATGCGCAACAGAGAGCTCTGGGTGAGTTGGGTGCCTACTCACCTGGAATGACTCATCAGTGCGCTGCCTACTGCCTCGATTCCTAGGAGACCCTCCCCAGCACCGACCAGCAGTGTGTCCTCTGCGGCCACAGTTGGTGCAGGGGACGGCCTCTCTCCTGGTCTCTCTCCTGGTCTCCCTAGCTCCAGCACCTCCGAGCTCCATAGGGGTCGGCTCGGAAGTGCTGGGGGATGGAATGGACGGCCCTGAATCCGGACGTCCGCGGGTAGCCAACAGGGTATCCAGGTGAATTGACATGTCCACCAGTTGATCGAAGCTGAGGTTGGTGTCCCTACAGGCCAATTCCCGACGCACGTCCTCCCTCAGGCTACATCTGTAGTGGTCGATGAGGGCCCTCTCATTCCATCCCGCGTTGCCAGCCAGCGTCCGGAAATCCAGTGTGAACTCCTGTGCGCTCCTCCTCCCCTGTCTGAGGTGGAATAGACGCTCACCCGCCGCTTTACCCGCTGGTGGATGATCGAATACTGCCCTGAAGCGGCGGGTGAACTCTGCATAGTTGACAGTAGCGGCGTCTATTCCCCCCCACTCGGCGTTGGCCCACTCCAGTGCCTTGCTGGACAGACAGGAGATGAGGGCGGACACGCTCTCGTATACCAAGGGCACCGGGTGGATAGTTGCCAGGTAGAGTTCAACCTGGAGCAGGAAACCCTGACACCCGGCAGCTGTGCCATCATAAGCCCTTGGGAGCGAGAGCCGAATCCCACTGGACCCCGGAGGTGAAGCGATGGGCATCGCCGATGGTGGTGGTATCGTCGGAGAAGGTGTAGGCAGACCCCCTCTTTCCCATCGCTCCATAGTGCTCACCACCCATTCCATGGCGGTGCCGAGAGCCTGGATCATGGCCGCTTGTTGTTCGATGCGTTCCTCCATTGATCCAGCTGGCACCGCCGCTCCTGCTGACTCCATGTGTGGTGTGTGATTCTGTCAGGCTGACGTGTATGCGGTAACGAAGTCAAGCGCAGGACACCGAGCTACTGGCAGACGTACTTTACTGAACACAGTATAGAAAGTACAAAACCAAAATACCTCCTAACAGGGAGGAAACAATACTAGCACACAACAGCTTGCCGACCTCACGAAAAACAATCACACACAATAAACTATGAGAGACTGGTATTTAAAGGGAATACAATGCAACATAATAGGAAACAGGTGTAAACAATAAAGACCAAACAAGACAAACACCGAAACATAGATCGGTAGCAGCTAGTACTCCGGGGACGACGAACGCCAAAGCCTGCCCGAGCAAGGAGGAGGAGCAGCCTCGGCTGAATCCGTGACAGATCAACATCTCTACCAAATATTACCCACATTTCTGTGTTGAAATTACATGACATGCCCAGTGGGAGGGTTCTTCATTACACTTGTTAATTTCCCTGCGACTGGTTGGAGTGAGTTACTGTATTTTTAGATCTGAATTAAGGTATTAATGCTGAAAGGGACAGTGTGCTGCTGTATTCTGATTACTTGGGAGTCAACGTCACTTGGGATTTGAACACACAACCTCTCGGTTGCCCGCGACCTGAATTTCCTGCTACGCCACTGTGTCTGTGGGTATAATAGAGATTAGAACCAATAGACATTCTGTCATTTGTTCCAATGGGGGAACCCTTTCTGCTGCCATGGAGAACCCTTAGATTTTTTAGAACCCTCTCATGAAGAACACTCTTGTTCCAGGTAGAACCAATGGCCTATTCTACAGTTATACTTATAGGATACTTCAGGATGCGCTTATGGCATGCAAAATGTAGTATAATGGTACATTTTTCGACCCGATATATTCAATATAAAAGGTACAATCATTACTGCACTTTGAAATGTAGGTGGGGTGGCTCATTAACATATTTGGGGACATGGTCTAAAATGTTGTATTTGTGCCAACCGTTAGTGGAAGTGTTGTACCAGTTTAAGTGGTTTTATCATTATGCTGATGGAGGTTGAGCACATCATTTGTCCACTCCCAATGCTACAATCTATGTAAGAGCTTGTGACAATCAACAAATGTGCATTCTCCAGTAACTTAATGGCAGTTGGTCACCAGGAAGTTCACATTTATTTTTTCAATAATATACTGTCAGCTTGCTGGCAGGAAGGCCAAGTAGGGCTGACCACATTTAGTCAACTGGTTGATTGTTTGGTTGATAGGATTTTGGTCGACCAAGATTTCTTTAGTCGAGCAGTGGCAAATATATTTAAAATAAATTATGGTACGAGACACCTGTCTGATTCACGCCTGTCTGAGTGGACTAATCCATTGGGAGGCCGCAGGGATGGCACACCAGTAGTACATTTACCATTAATTCCCATAATTTCTAATCTACAATGTTTGTTTGGTTACGGTAATTTCTGTTAATGCATTCAATATATTATTATTACAGTCTTACCGTGGTCATTGTAGGAGTGGACACGTTGTTTACAGAGCATGCAACCTAGGCTACACTTGTGAGAAAAAAGTTTGTTTATTTCATTCCATTTACGAGTTGTCAATTTATTGCATTTTGTTTGGAGCGCTCCTGTCAATCTTGAGTAAGGACATGCACCTGATTACGCATGTAGAAGTAGGACTAGTCTACCTGGCCTGTGTGCCTATAAATGTCCCCATTTGGGGATCTGATACTATTTCTGATTGTCTTAACTCATCATCACTGTGGAGCTTCTCAAAGTATGTTTACTTGCTGTTTGAAGCAAAGAAAAACAAAGTCTGTTTTTACATCCATTGAGAATGACAATAGTTCCTCAAAGTAATCTTTCCAGCTCTCTCCCTTTCGATTACCACTCAGCATGAAATGGGGAAAAAAATGGCATGCTCTGATCCGGTGGAAACATAAAAATAGGCCTACCTGATTACTTCTTATCCCTTGCGGAAATAGCCTACAGCAGTGTCTGTCCCGAGCTCACTGGCGCTGGGAACTGAGAGCCCAGAATATTTTATACAATGTTGCAAGTTTGCTAGCATGAGCTTCTGGCCTGACCAAGTTAATACAATAGTTTATACAATGTTTCAAGTTCCTTGAAGACAGGCCATGCGTAGCCAATGTGATTTATAGGATATTTATTTTTTATCAGGATATGTTCTACCTGTGGGCTGCAATGTTTTTAATTGTTGGCTTTATGTAGGTTATTTTTACATATTGGCAATGGCAATAGAAGTTACTTTTAGATTTGTATAATTTTCATTTAGATATAATTTTTATTAACCACATGACATTGATTTTGAGATATGGTGACTTTATTATAAATTAAACTGTTCCACGAAAGTGTGCATATGAAAACCATAACTGGCACGCAGATCAGTCGAAATGGTACTATAACTTGTCGCCCCAAATTAAAAAGGTTGCCGACCGATGGTGTAGCCTATTATCGCCAACTTCAGGAGCATAATGGCAGAATCTGCGAAGGCCAGCAGCAGCGGGCAGCGGGCGGAAGAGGGTCGGGAGAGGGTCGGGAACAGGTTTTTTTTCTTCTGGTTAGGCTATATTGATCTCTGGCGCCCTCTTTAGTAATTTGTGTCTTCACTTTTAATCGCATTGCTTAAAGCATCAGACAAGCTCAGTAGCCTACATATATTTGATTGTATTCAAACAGGGTGTCTATATATGGAAAAATACACGTTTTAAAATGTCCACCAATCGATTGGTCAAAACAACAGACGACTCTTGGTCGACTAAGATTTTTTTGGGGTCAGGGACAGCAGTAGTCCCAAGTGTGCTCACCACAAAGAATGTATAGTAGTCGTTAACTAATGTTAACCTCTAGGGGATCGGTGTCCCGTATACGGGACGGTTGAGCTAACGTGCGCTGTGATTAGCATGACTGTTGTAAGTAACAGCAAACTTTCCAGGACATGACAAGACATGTCTTATATGGGAAGAAAGCTTAAATTATTGTTAATCTACAGTGGGGAAAAAAAGTATTTAGTCAGCCACCAATTGTGCAAGTTCTCCCACTTAAAAAGATGAGAGAGGCCTGTAATTTTCATCATAGGTACACGTCAACTATGACAGACAAATTGATATTATTTTTTCAAGAAAATCACATTGTAGGATTTTTTATGAATTTATTTGCAAATTATGGTGGAAAATAAGTATTTGGTCACCTACAAACAAGCAAGATTTCTGGCTCTCACAGACGTGTAACTTCTTCTTTAAGAGGCTCCTCTGTCCTCCACTCGTTACCTGTATTAATGGCACATGTTTGAACTTGTTATCAGTATAAAAGACACCTGTCCACAACCTCAAACAGTCACACTCCAAACTCCACTATGGCCAAGACCAAAGAGCTGTCAAAGGACACCAGAAACAAAATTGTAGACCTGCACCAGGCTGGGAAGACTGAATCTGCAATAGGTAAGCAGCTTGGTTTGAAGAAATCAACTGTGGGAGCAATTATTAGGAAATGGAAGACATACAAGACCACTGATAATCTCCCTCGATCTGGGGCTCCACGCAAGATCTCACCCCGTGGGGTCAAAATGATCACAAGAACGGTGAGCAAAAATCCCAGAACTACACGGGGGACCTAGTGAATGACCTGCAGAGAGCTGGGACCAAAGTAACAAAGCCTACCATCAGTAACACACTACGCCGCCAGGGACTCAAATCCTGCAGTGCCAGACGTGTCCCCCTGCTTAAGCCAGTACATGTCCAGGCCCGTCTGAAGTTTGCTAGAGTGCATTTGGATGATCCAGAAGAGGATTGGGGAGAATGTCATATGGTCAGATGAAACCAAAATAAAACTTTTTGGTAAAAACTCAACTCGTCGTGTTTGGAGGACAAAGAATGCTGAGTTGCATCCAAAGAACACCATACCTACTGTGAAGCATGGGGGTGGAAACATCATGCTTTGGGGCTGTTTTTCTGCAAAGGGACCAGGACGACTGATCCGTGTAAAGGAAAGAATGAATGGGGCCATGTATCGTGAGATTTTGAGTGAAAACCTCCTTCCATCAGCAAGGGCATTGAAGATGAAACGTGGCTGGGTCTTTCAGCATGACAATGATCCCAAACACACCGCCCGGGCAACGAAGGAGTGGCTTCGTAAGAAGCATTTCAAGGTCCTGGAGTGACCTAGCCAGTCTCCAGATCTCAACCCCATAGAAAATCTTTGGAGGGAGTTGAAAGTCTGTGTTGCCCAGCGACAGCCCCAAAACATCACTGCTCTAGAGGAGATCTGCATGGAGGAATGGGCCAAAATACCAGCAACAGTGTGTGAAAACCTTGTGAAGACTTACAGAAAACGTTTGACCTGTGTCATTGCCAACAAAGGGTATATAACAAAGTATTGAGAAACTTTTGTTATTGACCAAATACTTATTTTCCACCATAATTTGCAAATAAATTCATTAAAAATCCTACAATGTGATTTTCTGGATTTTCTTTTCTCATTTTGTCTGTCATAGTTGACGTGTACCTATGATGAAAATTACAGGCCTCTCTCATCTTTTTAAGTGGGAGAACTTGCACAATTGGTGGCTGACTAAATACTTTTTTTCCCCACTGTAACTGCAGTGTCCAATTTACAGTAGCTATTACAGTGAAAAAATACCATGCTATTGTTTTAGGAGACTGCACAACAAAAAACGTATCACGGCAACTGGTTTGATACATTCACCTCTGAAGGTAAATAATGTACTTACATTCAGTAATCTTGCTCTGATTTGTCATCCTAAGGGTCCCAGAGATAAAATGTAGCATAGTTTTGTTTGATAAAATCAATTTTTATATTCAAATGTAGGAACTGGGTTCTACAGTTTGAACCCCTGATGTCTATGGCTCCACACCCACCCCGCCCGGCCATCTAGATGTGTGAAAGTTAGTGTATAAGCTAATGATCCATCATGTATGACATTCCTGGGAGTGTGTAAACTTACATTTTGTGTTACCATATAATTTTAGTATGTTCTCTATAGTTATGTACTTGAAAATGTATCAATTGACCTTGATACAAAATAGTCTAGTATTGCAATGCTTCACTGGATCAATCTGAAACTTTGCACACACACTAAATTGCGCCTAAACTGCAATATTATATTGTGGCCTCTCTCTTGCATTTCAAAGATGATGGAACAAAAAAAACCCAGATCTAATGTGTTATATTCTCCTACATTAATTTCACATTTCCACAAACTTCAAGGGGTTTCCTTTCAAATAGTATCAAGAATATGCATATCCTTGCTTCAGGTCCTGAGCTACAGGCAGTTAGATTTGGGTATGTCATTTTAGTTGAAAATTGAAAAAAAGGGTCCGATCCTTAAAGCTATCTTGTAATCAGAAAAGTTATGTGAAAGTACAGTCAGTTACTGGCAGCTAGTTTATTTATTTATTTTTAATCATTTAGCAGACGCTCTTATCCAGAGCGACTTACAGTTAGTGAGTGCATACATTATTATTATAATTTTTTTTCTTACTGCCCCCCCGTGGGAATCGGACCCACAACCCTGGCGTTGCAAACGCCATGCTCTACCAACTGAGCTACATCCCTGCCGGCCATTCCTGCCCCTACCCTGGACGACGCTGGGCCAATTGTGCGCCGCCCCATGGGTCTCCCGGTCGCGGACGGCTACGACAGAGCCGTAAGTTGCAAGTAAGTTACTAGCAGTTACTGGCTATTAAGTTAATGTGAATTTTACAATAACTTACTGAAAGCTGGTTGTTAGCAGAGCCTTTCATTTACAGTGTTAAATAACACTAATATGTGAGAAAAATATTTTTGAGAACAAATGTTTCATTTTGGCGTTATAATAAGGTTGGTAGCAACCAGTGGCGATTTTAGCATGTAAAAAATATATACATATGTTTTTGATGCATGTCAGCAAAGCCACAACACAACACTAAACAATACATTAAATTGCACTATAACAGTGACAAACCGTGCCCACAAACTGTTAGGGCCTACATAAAACTGTCCCAACAGCAGAGTCCCAACACCTTACCACTGCTACACCTGGCTATCAGCGGAGCCTTGTCTGGCAGCGAAACAGTTCATTCAGCCTCATTTACTGCCTTAAAAAAAACATAGATGATATGGCTGACTTGCTTAAACAAATGTGGTTTATACTGACAATTGAGATGTACAAACTATGGCATAAGGGGACGACAAGCGGATAAGAGGCAAACCGTAATTTCGATTAAGACGTTAATGAGCGAGTTCGGACGGACGTAGTCAATATAACTATTTGTTATACTTACCGTGTTCTCCCTGTACACCAAGTCAGAACCGTAAAATAAATAAAGGGGGCATATAAGCAGACAATGAAAGCTCTTACAATATTTGATGATTACATTTCTCTAAAACAGGCTATAGGCTACATGTGCACTACCAAGTCAGAACAGTAGGCTAAATTATGTGGGGAAACTGTACCAAATTATTAGGGTGAGGCACATGGGCTACTAACAGCTTACTACACAACATACACTTAGTATTAATTTCTTAGCTACAGTATGCATATCTCCCTGGCATATTACATCATTTATGCAGCAGCATACACAACACTTTTGGACTCACCTTGTTGTGCTGCGCTCACTTGAACAGGAAGGTGTCGTAGCGGGTCCTTCGTGGGCAAATTTTGTCATCAAACTTTGTCATCAAAGTCTGGCATTCTCTGGATTTTTGGTGCTTTCAAGACAACTGGCAACTCGGAAAAAACAAGGTCGGCTCATGATGATGTCAGTGATCTTCAGGTCGGAGCTCTAGAAAGAGGCCAGAGTTCCCGACTTGCAATTCCGAGTTGGATGACCATTCAAAACTTATTTTCCCAGTTGGAGTTTTTTTTCCAGAGTTCCCAGTTGTCTTGAACTCACTGAAGTCTGAGACTTCCCAGTTCCGAGTTTCCAGTTGTTTTGAGTGGGGCAGAAGTCATGCTGGATTGACAGCATGGCCAATGTTGAATGTTTATCTTTTTAAGCTTGGAAAAGAGACCCTTACACCCAGACTTGGACCACACACCCACTCCACTGAATAGCCGGCTAGTGATTGCTTTGCAATGCTTGCAGTTAGCCACTGATTCCTTCCAAACCACTCATTGTTGAATTTGCGATTACCAACTTGTTGTGTAATGTTTATGTCCAATGGCCGATGAGCACCGATACATTTTATCTATAATTTCTCTTCATTATTTCTCTTCATATGACAAGGATTGGCCAGTAAATTGTCGAATTGATTCATGATGATGACTGCTAGCTTGCTAGCAAAGATTTTGAAAGTATGACGTTGATATGATCAATCCAATCAAAGTTACTGTAGATATAACGTGATTTCATGTCATTTTATCTGTGACCAATGACCTTGAGCCTTCTTAGATGGGCACTTTAATATGGCGGCACCCAAGGGGTTAGGTAGCTAGCTAGCAAACGTAGCCACACAATAATACCAAATACAATATCATCATGTGAAGTAGTTAGTTAGCAGTAAAATCGCCTAAACAAACTGCACTATCAATTTAGGGGTCTACAATCTTACCATGTTCAACCTGCAGATCGATGTGCCCCACAGAGTGGAGTCTGACATTCGCAACGGCAGATATACTTTTGAGGAGATGGGAAACGTTGCCCATGCTATGTCAGTGGATCGCGCGGTGCATTCTGGGAGATTCTGGGACAAGGAGCGCCCTCCTTCAAGGTGTGAATGGGAGTCTATTGTGCGCTAGCTCCAAAACCCAACATTAGCACGAATTTTGTCAACAGGAAGTAAATTACAAATATTTTCCAAGATGTGAGATAATTAACTTGCTATGTGTAATATCGTATAGCTTTGGAATCGTGACATTATGTACTTTCGAGGAAAATAGGCACATTTGTCGACATATACACTGACTTTGAGAAGGGATTGCGTGACTATTAGCCTAGCAACCGAGTGACGCAGCATGACAACGTGAACGCGATTGGTCAACAGTCTGCTGGGGGTGGGGACGTTTTGCGTTCCTTCATTAATTGGATTCCTATCTCCTTTCTCTAATATCTCTGGCAACGGCACCATGCATTGCACCCTGGACTGAAAAGGCGGGTAGGCATATCGCAAAAATATGATCAATTGCTCATCGAGAGAAAACATCCTCCCGAGTTATAACATCGTCCAGTATTGAAATCTGACATGTATAATAAACGTTTTCGCGATCTAAAAGTCGTATTCCTATGCACTTCTAGTGTGGTAAGAGCAACTATCACAGTGCTACGTCATTATTATTATTATTTTTTAATTTCACCTTTATTTAACCAGGTAAGCCAGTTGAGAACAAGTTCTCATTTACAACTGCGACCTGGCCAAGATAAAGCAAAGCAGTGCGATAAAAAAAACAACAACACAGAGTTACATATGGGGTAAACAAAACATAAAGTCAAAAATACAACAGAAAATATATATACAGTGTGTGAAAATGTAGCAAGTTATGGAGGTAAGGCAATAAATAGGCCATAGTGCAAAATAATTACAATTTAGTATTAACACTGGAATGATAGATGTGCAAGAGATGATGTGCAAATAGAGATACTGGGGTGCAAATGAGCAAAATAAATAACAATATGGGGATGAGGTATTTGGGTGGGCTAATTTCAGATGGGCTGTGTACAGGTGCAGTGATCGGTAAGGTGCTCTGACAACTGATACTTAAAGTTAGTGAGGGAGATAAGAGTCTCCAGCGTCAGAGATTTTTGCAGTTCGTTCCAGTCATTGACAGCAGGGAACTGGAAGGAATGGCGGCCAAAGGAGGTGTTGGCTTTGGGGATGACCAGTGAGATATACCTGCTGGAGCGCATACTACGGGGTGGGTGTTGCTATGGTGACCAATGAGCTAAGATAAGGCAGGGATTTGCCTAGCAGTGATTTATAGATGATCTGGAGCCAGTGGGTTTGGCGACGAATATGTAGTGGGGACCAGCCAACAAGAGCGTACAGGTCACAGTGGTGGGTAGTATATGGGGCTTTGGTCATACCGGCCGGATTTCTGCCTGCTTGAAAGCCAATAACTCAGATACACATGAGAACATGAAATGACCCGGGGAATCGATATAACATCACTCAGAGATGCCCAAAATACATATAACATAACAAAATTCAAATTTTTGTCATTTAGCAGGCGCTCTTCTCCAGAGCGACTTACAGTAATGAATGCATTCATTTTCATTCTTGCTGGTCCCCCGTGGGAATCAAACCCACAACCCTAGCGTTGCAAGTGCCATGCTCTACCAACTGAGCCACACAGGACCAAAAATGGGTGAAACTTTGCTTTAAGGTTAGTGTTGTGGGTCAGGGTTAGGCTAGAACCAGGATGTGGACATGAAGCTTTAAAATAAAAAACAACAATTTACTGAATTTTGTGTATTTGTGCCAGTTTAAGTGGTTAATGGTTATGTTTTAACACTGTCAGTTCTACAATCTTTGTAAGAGCATGTGAGAATAAAGAGATGCACTGTTAGGAGTTAACCACAACCCAAATCCTAGCTTCATCTATACATCCCGGTTCAACCCTAATCTTAACCACAACCCTAATCCTAGCTTCATGTCCACATCCTGGTTTAACCCCAATTAGGGTTGCAATGCTACCGGTAATTTACCATAAGTAATCTTAATGAAAAAAGCATCAATCAATAATGGCATTATTTTCAATTAACTGCAGACTATTGACTTTTTTTCACAACTGCCACCAGTTTGGCCCAAAAACATTTACAACAGAAGACATTAACATAGTAAAAAAAAAAAGTGTGTAAAAAAAAAAAATAGGATATTTCATGCAGAAACCCTCATATTAAAAACCAATGGTATTCACTAAGTTGATGGTTTATATTTAGTGTTTTACAGCTTTGCCATTGTATTTGTGTGATAATCATCACAGGTGTCTCGCGGTTAGGAGCGTTGGGCCAGTAACTGAAAGGTCGCTGGTTCGAATCCCCAAGCCGTCTGCTAAATTACTAAAATGTCAAACGTAATTGTCTGAAGTACCCAAAAAGATCACTAGATGTCATCTGATATAATTCTTTTTTTTGTTGTTGAAAAATACCAAGATTCTGGTAGTTTACTGGTAAACTCTTTGCATCCCGAAACCTAGCTTTAAACACAATCCTAACCCTAGCTTCATGGCCACAACCCAGTTCAACCCTAACTCTAGCCTTATGTTTAACCCTGGCTCAACCCTAATCCAGAGTATTGCATATGCAGAGTATTGAAACAGCAAGAAAGTTTTGTGTCAAAATCATAGCAGGCGCTGATGCTTTGTGGATATTACATACATAGCAGGTGAGCTTTTACCAGGAGGCGTTCAATCAATAGTCTTGAATGAATAAATGAAGAATGTCAAGCGAGCTCAGAGATTTTTATTTGTTGGGTTCTTGCATTTGTTTAGAGACATAAAATTAACATAATCATCATCATCGTGTTTTTACTGCATTGATAAAATACATTACGGTTTATGGCTTCATTTAAGATCTGGTAGAAATTCTATGTACATAACACCTTGAAATACTATTTACAAAATCAGAGTAATAAAATGAAAATACCCCAGTCAACAGAACAAAAAGACAGACCTCTGATGAAAATAATAACCTTTCATTCGATAGAATAAAATGAGTATAAAATAAGAGTATAGTACAAAAATAACGGGTATCAGAATAAAAACAGCAATAACATCAATGACGTCAGAAACAAAAATGTCATTTGAGTATGATTTGCCCTCAAAAATAAATAAGTAAATAAATACAACAGATAGAGATAAATCACGAGTCCAATTTAGCAAACGTACTAAGTAAAGATTCCACTACATCGCCACGCCACTCCATACTGGTCAGCATTGCCATGGTTATTGTACATGGTGTTGCGAAGACTCCTGACCGGGGCTTGACCCATGTTTGACTGACAGAAGCAGACAATAGAGGCTTCCCTGCAGATAGATGACATGTGTGTTACCATGGAGCTACCTATGGATCCCCCAGTTAGATCCAGAAGAACACAATATAAGGGTATGGTAAAGAAAGTATTGGGTTATTGGGTCCTACGTATGTAAAAGAGATATGGTGGAATGAAAACTGCTACCATCTGAAGTACTGTAGTTTTTTAGTTGTCATTTAGTTTTTTGGAGTTTGGCCTGCAACTTAGAACACAGGAAACAATGTTTCATGAGATGATTGTAAAGCGAACGGCCTTCATGTCAAACCCTTGTTTTAATTTTGACATAAACCAGATGGCCTTGAAAGGGTAGAATGGTAGCATATATTCTGGAAGACTACCTCTTCAACTCAAATCTATCTATTCTCACAGAGGATTGTATACAGTAACAGTCAGATCTCAATTTCCATGGTATAACACAGTAGTTATTTTGTTAACTCAGAGAGGGGGGAGCTAAAGGACAGGCAAGGTTCAAAGTGGGATTATGAAGAATTTTCAACTAGAAAAAGGTCAAATTCATGTCAGTTTTGAAAGATCACTCACTTCTGAAAGCTCAGAGTTTGGAAGCACAAGGATGTCTTATCCCTGAAGGAATTTCTGGGGAGTTATGAAGTTGAAGCAGATGGAACAATACTGAACAAAAATATAAAACGAAACATGCAACAATTTCAAAGATTTGAATGAGTTACAATTCATTAGGCCTTAATCTATGGATTTCACATGACTGGGAATACAGATATGCATATGTTGGTCACAGATACCTTAAAAAAAAGGTAGGGACGTGGATCAGAAAACCAGTCAGTATCTATAGCGTGACCACCATTTGCCTCATGCAGCACGACCAATGTCCTTCGCATTGAGTTTATCAGGGTGTTGATTGTAGCCTGTGGAATGTTGTCCCACTCCTCTTCAATGGCTGTGCGAAGTTGCTGGATATTGGCAGGAACTAGAACACGGTGTCGTACACGTCGATCCAGAGCATCCCAAACATGCTCAATGGGTGACGTCTAGTGAGTATGCAGGCCATGGAAGAACTGGGACATTTTTAGCTTCCAGGAATTGTGTACAGATCCTTGCGAAATGGGGCTGTGCATTATCATGCTGAAACATGAGGTGATGGCGGCGACAATGGGCCTCAGGATCTCGTCACGTTATCTCTGTGCATTCAAATTGCCATTGATAAAATGCAATTGTGTTCGTTGTCCGTAGCTTATGCCTGCCCATACCATAATCCCACCATGAGGCACTCTGTTCACAACATTGACATCAGCAAACCGCTCACCCTCATGACACCATACACGTGGTCTGCTTGAGTCTGGTTGGACGCACTGCCAAATTATCTAAAACGACGTTGTAGGATGCCTATGGTAGAGAAATGAACATTAAAGTATCTGGCAACAGCTCTGGTGGACATTCCTGCAGTAAGCATGTCAAATGTATGCTCCCTCAAAACTTGAGACATCTGTGGCATTGTGTTGTGTGGCAAAACTGCACATTTTAGAGTGGCCTTTTATTGTCCCCAGTAAAAGGTGCACCTGTGTAATGATCATGCTGTTTAATCAGCTTCTTGATATGCCATACCTGTCAAGTGGATGGATTATCTTGGCAAAGGAGAAATGCTCACTAACAGGGATGTAAACACATTTGAGAGAAATGCGTCTGGAAAATCTCTGGAATCATTTCAGCTCATGAAACATGGGACCAACACTTTACATGTTGCGTTTATATTTTTGTTCAGTATATTTATGAGGACATAATCAAGTACATGGGCAGGAAGGAAGGGAGGAGTCCATGTCCTTCTTAGTGTCTCTTGGTGCTGTTCTGAAGTGGGTGTTTAAACAAGGTCTGTGTCCCAAATGGATCCCCATTCCCTATAGTGCATTTCTTCTGACTAGAGTAGTGCACTATATAGGGAATAGGGTACCATTTGAGATGCAGAAAAGTTCCCAGATCGGCTTGGATCTCCTATCAGCTTATATTCTGTTCGCAAAAGAAGAATGAAACAGCTGTGGCAAAAAACAATGTATTGCTTTCCAGCGCCCTCCTATCTTTTACAGTTCCGCTCATAGGGCGATGACATCCTTGCACTGTTTAACTATAGGTGTTTGGCCACAGCCAGGGTTGCCACAACCTGAAACTACACAACGTTTAACATAAAAAACATGTTTTTGGCAGCCAGAGGGAATATAAAAATACATTTAAATACGCACTTCCCCATTAGAATAACCTCAGATTCTTATGAATGCTAAATGAGTGTAGAAACACAATACTCTTCCTCCTGCAACAAACATCTGTAAGTCTACCTAAACACTTTTGAGTGTATCGTGGTGTAGCATCTGCAGTACAGCAATGGTGATTGAATAGCACATATGTTGTCTTAATTCTCCAACAGTAAATTGATTGAATGTGTCTCTGTCTATGCTTGTGCAAGGCAAACATTGACCCATATTGCAGAAGTAAGTAACTACTCTATGTCCAGTGGGGCTTCACAAGGAAGGCCTACATAAACTCAGCAAAAAAAGAAACGTCCCTTTTTCAGGACCCAGTTGTTCAAAGATAATTTGTAAAAATCCAAATAACTTCACAGATCTTCATTGTAAAGGGTTTAAACACTGTTTCCCATGCTTGTTTAATGAACCATAAACAATTAATGAACATATGCACGTGTGGAACGGTCGTTAAGACACTAACAGCTTACATACGGTAGGCAATTAAGGTCACAGTTATGAAGACTTAGGACATTAAAGAGGCCTTCCTACTGACTCTGAAAAACACCAAAATAAAGATGCCCAGGGTCCCTGCTCATATGCGTGAACGTCATAGGCATGCTGCAAGGAGACATGAGGACTGCAGATGTGGCCAGGGCAATAAATTGCAATGTCCGTACTGTGAGACGCCTAAGACAGCGCTACAGGGAGACAGGACGGACAGCTGATCGTCCTCGCAGTGGCAGACCACGTGTAACAACACCTGCACAGGATCGGTACATCCGAACATCACACCTGCAGGACAGGTACAGGATGGCAACAACAACTGCCTGAGTTACACCAGGAACGCACAATCCCTCCATCAGTGCTCAGACTGTCCGCAATAGGCTGGGAGAGGCTGGACTCAGGGCTTGTAGGCCTGTTGTAAGGCAGGTCCTCACCAGACATCACCGGCAACAACGTCGACTATGGGCATAAACCCACCATCGCTGGACCAGACAGGACTGGCAAAAGTGCTCTTCACTGACGAGTCGCGGTTTTGTCTCACCAGGGGTGATGGTGGGATTCGCGTTTATTGTCGAAGGAATGAGCGTTACACCGAGGTCTGTACTCTGGAGCGGGATCGATTTGGAGGTGAAGGATCCATCATGGTCTGGGGCAGTGTGTCACAGCATCATCGGACTGAGCTTGTTGTCATTGCAGGCAATCTCAACGCTGTGCGTTACAGGGAAGACATCCTCCTCCCTCATGTGGTACCCTTCCTGCAGGCTCATCCTGACATGACCCTCCAGCATGACTGCCACCAGCCATACTGCTCATTCTGTGCGTGATTTCCTGCAAGACAGGAATGTCAGTGTTCTGCCATGGCCAACGAAGAGCCCGGATCTCAATCCCATTGAGCACGTCTGGGACCTGTTGGATCGGAGGGTGAGGGCTAGGGCCATTCCCCCCATAAATGTCCGGGAACTGGCAGGTGCCTTGGTGGAAGAGTGGGGTAACATCTCACAGCAAGAACTGGCAAATCTAATGCAGTCCATGAGGAGGAGATGCACTGCAGTACTTAATGCAGCTGGTGGCCACACAAGATACTGACTGTTAACTTTTGATTTTGACCCCCCCTTTCTTCAGGGACATATTATTCAATTTCTGTTAGTCACATGTCTGTGGAACTTGTTCAGTTTATGTCTCAGTTGTTGAATCTTGTTATGTTCATACAAATATTTACACGTTAAGTTTGCTGAAAATAAACGCAGTTGACAGCGAGAGGACGTTTCTTTTTTTGCTGAGTTTATATATTTTTGCTTTAGTGGAGCATTTTGTAGACACAAAGTAGGGTTATCGGTTTAATTGTTTCTGGCAGAATAAACATGTACCCTGTGCCAAACGAAATGTCAGAAGATTCAATCCAAGGTGAGTTATAGAGCAGTGGACTAAACAGCCAACAATGCACCTTTTAAAGGCATTTCCCTGACGTTCACGGAGATCACATTCATGGTAAACGCTGCATTTCAGATAAAGCACAAATTATCGTCAAAAGTCTGTTACATTACGCTGCTCTTTAACACGCCTTGGATTGAATCCTGGCCCATGTATGTAAACTCAGTCTATAGTCGTATAAATACTTGTTTACTCTTTCAGCATGTCAAACTCTCATTTTGAGTATTAAATGGCAGCTCAGTTGAGAATTACATTTTTAATGACTGCAGTCACAGGCTGCCTTTATAATGCTGTTATAATGGCATTATTCCTGACATAACTGTTTCAGTACGTAAAACAGTCTGACAATGGATCAAACACATGTAAAACATTTGACTCTTGGTTGAGATTCTTAGCATTTCATTGTCCATAACACATACACTACTAGGTAATGTCTGGCCATAACTGTAATATAATGGCTGTTGTCTTGATCTGCCACTATCTGTTACTTCAGATAGTAGGTCGATTTCTTTGACAGTGTTTCAGTAAGTTGTGATACAATACAGTATATGGCAGCTTCAGGGAAAGTGTGAACTTCAAGAGCTCATTGACATGGTCAAAGCTATTGTGGACACACTGCATTAAGTCTCACTCACATACACTCATCCATCGATCCATACATACCCACACTTTTTTCTTTAACTTAACCCTTTACACTCGTGGGAATTGGCCTAGATGGATAGGGCTAAATTGAAATGCTTCTTACAGAAGAAATAGGAAATGCATAACCATGGTAGCAATTGAAAGGGAACGTTTTGAAGATTATGGGGAAATTATTAGACCAAAAGGTGAGGGCAATAGTTCATCTGACACAAGACTGTATCCAAACATTACACTTGATTATATGTGCATTTTACATTTACTGTACATTTCGCCGCATTTGTTGATAACGAAATCTGAAAATACTCTGGATACATTCAGTAACATAATGAGAATATTCTTGGAAAATGTGGGGTAGGTGCAACATAAGATTTAAAAAATTACAACGGTTTGAGTGAGAGTGGCTACACACGTCTCCAAAGTGTGCACAGTTCCTAAGTAAGTTCAATGCACTTTTATGACTCAAAGAAGAGTCTTCAACTATAAGGTGCTTTTTGAGCTCTCCTAGCTGTGCCGTTCAGGAACTAAAGCAAGCACACTTGTAGTTGTTTTGGTTGGAACACAACCCTGCATCCCCACCCTCACACACAATTACTGTTGTTTTTAATGCAATCCAAAAACGGTTAATTATCAATTGCAATCTGGGTCAGGTGGGCATCATTTGAAAGCTTATTCTATTTCCAACATGACTAGCTAAGTTATAAAATACGATATTACAGTGTTAGTTTCACAATGCAATTCAGGGAAACAGATCGTAATTTTGGTGTGCATAGAAAGGAGTCATCATGAGTGCATTCAGGTGCGTGTGCCGTGGCAAATTTTCTTCACAATAGACAAACATAGGCTTATTCTGTTCAGAACAACCCAGGGTATGTATATTATCTTGTAACTGTACATCAAACATAGTGATCATAAACGTTAACACTATATATGACATGAGTTTTATGATATGGAAATGTGAAGTGCACATTTGGATTCATGGGTGTTTGGCTTGCTTGTATGACATCAAAGCTGTATTTATTATAATCCATCTTTCAAAATACATAGAGTCCTCTTAAATTTACAGCATTTCCCTCACTCAGACAACATAAATGTGTAAAAGTTGCCCAATTAGCAGGAGGGATGGGGGCAACATCTTGTCGCGCGAGGTGCTCAAGTTCAGAACGGTTATCAGTCAAATACCATACTGCGCTGTGAAGCACAGAGCCTGAGCTCTGACGTTATGTCTAGCATGTTACTTTACAGCCACTGCATTCCAATTTAGGCGTTTATCAGTGCCCAAATCTGCTATTTTCAACCCGTATATGTGTATGAGTGTAAAGGGTTAAAATAACATGATATATAACATATGACATAAAGCACAACAGTTTTTTAAAATTACATTACGACTGAAACCATGGAAGTCTATGACATATTTATGATCGATCACTACATTGCATTGCATCACTACATTTAGTGTTATTTTTATCTGGCATTAAAGGCAGCCCAGTTCTACGTGACCAAAACATGTCCACATTCAGGGCAGACAAGATAAACCCCTGATACCAGCCACTTCTTGGGGACCGATGATCCCAATTACATTATTTAACAACGATTCTTCAGATCCAGACCATAGTGAGCGTTTGCCTGTCTCGAACAAGGTGACATTTTTTCCATTCATCTCGGTGTGTGTTAGGCTTGGGCGGTATACCATATACCGGGGTATTTGGAAATAGCCACGGGGTGGTTTTTCAATACAGTCAATTCCGTTGAACCTATTTCTTTGAAGTTTTTAAAATAAAATGTGAATATTTGTAGCAATTATTTTTGTAAATACCTACAGTCAACTTGTGCAATCTGTTAGGAGATAAAGAAAATTGCGTTCTTCATTTCACCTGTCACATAATTATTCATTATGAAGCTTACCGTAGTCCCCAGTCACGTGGTGTTTGTTTACAAGCACACAATGATGAGAGACCAGAGCCTTGTGAGTCACTCACTGTTGTACAGCACGCGCCATGTGATCTAGTTACAGTATGGAATTCACAACTAAATGTTTGCCAGCTAGATATCTTTTAACTATTAAGTTACCTGTCTAAAATGTGCTAAATGCGCTGCAGTAGCTAGTTAGCTATCTAGCTAAGTGGTTAGCTTTTTCCCAAATCGAGCTTCGCTTACCAGTAACAGCAGAAAATCACCTCCTGGATCAAGAGCCTTGCTGTCTAATATTTGTTTTGTGCATGCAGTAAACTGTGAGTAGCATTTACTTGTATAACTTTATGAGCTGGGATGTCTGTCCTGAAAACAGTTTAGGTCAGAGACTGTATAAAATGTTAGCATTTAGTTAGCATTCTCTATAGGACTTGACATGTAGTTGTTAGCATTGCTAACCTTCGGATTAGGCTCAGTGGGATTTGAAAATAGTGCCCCTTGTGTTCAGTGCCAGTATTACAGAATATCCCAGTATGGCACAAGGTCAGTATGAAGGTATGGCAATCTGGATACCGCCCAACCCTCGTGTGTGTGTGTGTGTGTGTGTGTGTCTGTGTCTGTGTCTGTGTACATTTGAGTTGCGCTGGTCTGTCATATGATGCTTGTTGCTTGGAGGACAGCAGTGTCCAATTCTCAGTCTAGTTCCTCAAATTATGTATGTGTGTGTGAACATCAGTCAACCTGAGGGTGAGTTTTCCAGCAGTTCTAACCAGGTCTCAGTAATACAGAGAGGGTCAGCAGAAAGAGGTGTATGTGGAAGAGGTACTTCAACTCGGTCTGCCTCAGGGGCTGGGCCCACCACTACAAGAAGGGATGGGTGTGCCTCATTAGCAGGGGTTTAAAGGGTGTCGGTCGGTCTGTCTCTCCATCTGCTCCCCTCTCTGTCCCTGGGTCCTTAGGCCGGTCAGCCCTGGCTGCCACAGGAGGAAAGGCTGTCGTAGAGGGAGTCACTGAGGGATTCAGGCGTCTCTCTCGGGGACAGGATGTCCTCTGGTCTCTCCTTCACCAGCTCCAGCCCTCTGTCCTTCCCCACCTCTGGGGCGCTGGGCGTCCGCCCCTTACCACGTGGGCTGAGCCCTGTCTGGGGTGGCAGGGGGAGGCTGCCTGGGTCAGCAGCCAGGGGGCCCTGGGGGACACACTGTTTCAAACTCTTGTGGGAGAGGAAAGGTGGGCACACGAAGAAGGGGGAGGGCGGATGGGAAAAAAGGAGAGGATATGGATGGTAGGGATAGACAAGGGACAGAAGGATGCTATAGTTAGTTATTTTAGGATGACGTGAAATTGACCAGGTTCTAAGGCAAAACATGAATTTATATCTGCCACTTGAAGAAATGCTTTTGTCAGTAACCATGTTTCCATCCAACCATTTTGATGGGATTGAACTACCTGTCGGATAAAAAAAAAACTCATGACAGGCCTAATGTGGGTACATTTCCTAAATGCCAACAGAAAATATATATTTGACAGGAGTGGATACTTTTTTTGTTGGTGAAATAGATCATGCTACAAATGGCAGTGAAAACATTTGTATTTTATTGAATATTGTTGATATTGCAATTGTTGATAGAATAACCATCATATTGCGGTAAATTTGCAGTCACGTAATGCTAAGTTGTCTGGTCCTGCCACTACGACTTGGAAAAGCACGCACAGTTTATTAGGCTACCGATGAAATAAGTTATGATGAACTTCACAGGGTGGTGAATGTGCACTGTCATAAGATAGATGCTCATTTCCAATAAATAAATATCGAGGGTCTTAACTTGTATGGTGGTGACATGATGATCGCTGCCAATTGACCAATAAAAATTATCTAGCTTTTATTCATAATCTCAACATGTACAGTGAGGGAAAAAAGTATTTGATCCCCTGCTGATTTTGTACATTTGCCCACTGACTGTCAAGATGTGAGGTGTATGTGGGGTGGAAGTCAGGCGCAGGACACCGAGGCTCAGTCCAACAGAGTTTACTCAAATAATCCAACAAGGAAACGGTAAACAAACTGCCTCGAAAAACACAGAGGCGAGCATTACGCACAATGCGTAAAACACTAAAACAGAAAACAAGAAACGAAACACGCAGCACTACGACAGGCGAACAACAACACACAATCCTACTAAGCAAACAGACAGAACTTATAGGACAGGTGATCAATAAACAATTGGACACAGGTGTGACAGACAGACAAAAGCAATCACACACAGAACAAAGATCGGTGGCAGCTAGTACTCGGGGACGGCGACCGCCGACGCCTGCTCGTACAAGGAGGAGGAGCAGCCTCGGCAGAATCCGTGACAGTACCCCCCTTGACGCGCGGCTCCAGCCGTGCACCGACCCCGGCCTCGGGGACGGCCAGGAGGACGCGGACCCGGGCGCGTGGGATGCCCACGGTGGAACTCAGTCAGGAGGGATGGATCGAGGATGTCCCTCCTGGGCACCCAGGACCGTTCCTCCGGACCGTACCCCTCCCACTCCACGAGATACTGGAGACCACTCCTCCGGCGCCTCGAGTCCAATATAGTCCGGACCCTGTACGCCGGTGCCCCCTCGATGTCCAAAGGGGGTGGAGGGGTCTCTCCTATCTCCTCCTCTTGGAGTGGACCAGCTACCACCGGCCTGAGAAGAGACACATGGAACGAGGGGTTAATATTTTTGTACTCAATAGGCAGTTGTAATCTGTAACACACCTCGTTCAATCTTCTCAGGACTTTGAAGGGGCCCCACAAACCGCCGACCCAGCTTCCGGCAGGGCAGGCGGAGGGGCAGGTTTCGAGTCGAGAGCCAGACTCGATCTCCCGGTGCGTACACGGCCCCTCACTGCGGTGGCGATCGGCGCTCGCCTTCTGTTGACGGATGGCACGCTGCAGATGGACATGGGCAGCGTCCCACGTCTCTTCTGAGCGCCGAATCCACTCGTCCACCGCAGGGGCCTCGGTCTGGCTCTCGTGCCACGGTGCCAGGACCGGCTGATACCCTAAAATACACTGGAAAGGTGTTAATCCGGTGGAGGAGTGGCGGAGAGAGTTCCGGGCCATCTCTGCCCAGGGGATATACCTCGACCACTCCTCCGGCCGGTCCCGGCAATAGGACCTCAAAAACCTACCCACATCCTGGTTAACACGTTCAACCTGCCCATTGCTCTCTGGGTGGTACCCCGAGGTAAGGCTAACCGAGACCCCCAGGCGTTCCATAAAAGCCCCCAGACTCTGGAGGTGAACTGGGGACCTCGGTCGGACACAATATCCTCGGGGACCCCATAGTGCCGGAACACGTGGGTAAAGAGGGCCTCGGCGGTCTGTAGGGCAGTAGGGAGACCCGGCAGTGGGAGGAGACGACAGGCCTTAGAAAACCGATCCACAACGACCAAAATGGTAGTATTACCCTGGGAAGGGGGTAGATCGGTCACAAAATCTACAGATAGGTGGGACCATGGTCGTTGTGGAACGGGCAGAGGATGTAACTTACCCCTGGGCAAATGTCTAGGTGCCTTACACTGGGCACACACCGAGCAGGAGGAGACATAAACCCTCACATCCCTGGCTAACGTTGGCCACCAGTATTTCACGCTAAGGCAGTGCACCGTCCCACCAATACCAGGATGTCCAGAGGAGGGTGATGTATGAGCCCACGAAATAAGCCGATCACGAACCTCGAGCGGAACGTACGTCCGCCCCACAGGACACTCGGGGGAGTAGGGTCGGTACGCAGCGCCCGCTCGATTTCCGCATCGACCTCCCATACTACCGGAGCCACCAGACAAGACTTCGGCAGTATGGAAGTAGGCTCAATGGACCTCTCCTCCGTGTCATACTGTCGGGACAGTGCGTCTGCCTTACCGTTCTGGGACCCAGGGATGTATGTGATCTTAAACACAAACCGGGCTAGGAACATGTTCCACCTAGCCTGACGAGGGTTCAATCTCCTAGCTGCCCGGATGTACTCCAGGTTGCGGTGATCAGTCAGAATGAGAAAAGGGTGTTGAGCCCCCTCAAGCCAATGCCTCCACACCTTTAGGGCCTGGACTACAGCTAACAGCTCCCTGTCCCCAACGTCATAATTGCGCTCCGCCGAGCTGAGCTTCTTGGAGTAGAACGCACAGGGGCGGAGCTTAGGTGGCGTGCCGGACCGTTGTGACAGGACTGCCCCTATACCGGTCTCGGACGCGTCCACCTCTACTTGGAAAGGCAAAGAGGGATCCGGATGTGCCAGCACCGGGGCGAAGCGAACAGGTTCTTCAGCTTGACAAATGCCCTGTCCGCCTCAGCTGACCACCGCAAGCGCACCGGACCCCCCTTTAGCAGGGGACGTAATGGGAACTGCAACCTGTCCAAAACCCCCGGATAAACCTCCGGTAGTAATTAGCAAAACCCAAGAACCGCTGCACCTCTTTTACGGTGGTTGGAGTTTGCCAATTACGCACAGCTGATACCCGATCTACCTCTATCTCCACGCCAGACGCGGACAACCGATAACCCAAAAAGGAGACGGACTCCTGGAAGAACAGGCATTTCTCTGCCTTGACATACAAGTCATGCTCCAACAGTCGTCTCAATACTCGGCGCACCTGGGCTACATGCTCGGCTCGTGTAGAAGAATACACTAGAATGTCGTCAATGTACACCACTACACCCTGCCCATGCATGTCCCGGAAAATCTCATCAACAAAGGATTGGAAGACTGAAGGAGCATTCATTAACCCATACGGCATGACGAGATACTCGTAATGACCCGAGGTGGTGCTAAATGCTGTTTTCCATTCATCCCCCCCCTTAATGCGCACCAAATTGTACGCGCTCCTGAGATCCAACTTTGTGAAGAAACGCGCTCCGCGTAATGACTCCGTCATCGTCGCAATCAGTGGAAGTGGGTAACTGTATTTTACTGTGATCTGATTGAGACTACGGTAATCAATACACGGGCGCAATCCCCCGTCCTTCTTCTTCACAAAGAAGAAACTCGAGGAAACCGGAGAAGTAGAGGGCCGTATGTATCCCTGTGCCAAGGACTCGGCTATGTAAGTCTCCATAGCCGCAGTCTCCTCTTGAGACAGGGGATACACACGACTCCTGGGAAAAGCTGCTCCGGTCTGGAGATTTATCGCACAGTCCACCTGTCTATGAGGAGGTAGCCGTGCTGCTCTCGATTTGCTAAACGCTAGTGCTAAATCCTCATACTCGGGGGAATGCGCAGTGCGGGCACTTGGTTCGGACTCTCTACCGAGGTCGCCCCTATGGAAACACCTAGACATCTCCCTACACACTGGGCAGACCACTCCATAAGAGCCCTCTGTTGCCACGCTATGGTAGGATCGTGGGTGCTTAACCAGGGAAGCCCCAACACCACTGGGTACGCAGGAGAGTCAATCAGATAGAACTGAATGATTTCCTCATGACCCCCCTGCGTAGTCATCGTCAGCGGTGCCGTGACATCCCTGATTAGACCCGACCCCAACGGCCGGCTGTCTAACGCATGGACAGGGAATGGAACTTCTACCGGCCGAAGGGGAATTCCTAACCTAGCACAAAATGCCCGATCAATAAAGTTCCCAGCTGCGCCTGAATCTACTAGCGCCTTATGCTGGGAATGAGGTGCCACCTGTGGAAAACGCACAGGAATGCTCATGTGACCAACAGAGAGCTCTGGGTAAGTGGGGCGCCTACTCACCTGAAATGACTCCCCAGTGCGTGACCTGTTGTCCCCTCTCTCAGAAGACCCTCCCCAGCACCTGGCCGCGGTGTGTCCTCCACGGCCACAGTTGGTGCAGGGATTGGCCCTCCTCGGGTTCTCCCTCCTCCTCTCTCTAGCGCCAGCACCCCGAGCTCCATAGGAATTGGCTCAGAGGTGCTGGAGGATGGAAATGGACGACCCCCACTCGGGACGTCCCGCGGGCGGCCAGCAGGGTGTCAAGCCTGATGGAGATGTCCACCAGCTGGTCGAAGCATAGGTTGGTGTCCCTGCAGGCCAGCTCACGACGAACGTCCTCTCGCAGGCTACACCGATACTGGTCGATGAGGGCCCTCTCATTCCATCCCGCATCCGCAGCTAACGTCCGGAACTCCAGTGCGAACTCCTGTGCGCTCCTCTTCTCCTGTCGGAGGTAGAACAGACGCTCCCCCGCCGCCTTCCCTTCAGGTGGGTGATCGAAGACTGCCCGGAAGCGGCGGGAGAACTCAGCGTAGGTGATGGTAGCTGCGTCTATTCTCCTCCATTCGGGCGTTGGCCCATTCCAACGCCTTACCGGATAGACAGGAGATGAGGGCGGCGACGCTCTCGTATCCCGAGGGCGCTGGGTGTATAGTAGCCAGGTATAGTTCTATCTGCAGGAGGAAACCCTGACACCCGGCTGCAGAACCGTCATATGCCCTCGGGAGCGAGAGCCGAATGCCACTGGGTTCCGGTGCTGAGAGAGGAGGACTGGTCGTTGGTGATGGGATCGTGGGTGATGGCGTGGGCACTTCCCTCGTCACCAAGCGACTCATCTTGTTGGACACCTCGTCAAGGGCGGCCTCAAGTTGCTGGAACAAGATGTCTTGATAGCGTAACTGCTCCTCCAGCAACCTGGGTGCCGCTACTGCTCCTGCTGACTCCATGATGGTGTGTTGTTCTGTCAAGATGTGAGGTGTATGTGGGGTGGAAGTCAGGCGCAGGACACCGAGGCTCAGTCCAACAGAGTTTACTCAAATAATCCAACAAGGAAACGGTAAACAAACTGCCTCGAAAAACACAGAGGCGAGCATTACGCACAATGCGTAAAACACTAAAACAGAAAACAAGAAACGAAACACGCAGCACTACGACAGGCGAACAACAACACACAATCCTACTAAGCAAACAGACAGAACTTATAGGACAGGTGATCAATAAACAATTGGACACAGGTGTGACAGACAGACAAAAGCAATCACACACAGAACAAAGATCGGTGGCAGCTAGTACTCCGGGGACGGCGACCGCCGACGCCTGCTCGTACAAGGAGGAGGAGCAGCCTCGGCAGAATCCGTGACACTGACAAAGAAATGATCAGTCTATCATTTTAATGGTAGGTTTATTTGAACAGTGAGAGACAGAACAACAACAACAAAAATCCAGAAAAACGCATGTCAAAAATGTTATAAATTGATTTGCATTTTAATGAGGGAAATAAGTATTTGACCCCCTCTCAATCAGAAAGATTTCTGGCTCCCAGGTGTCTTTTATACAGGTAACGAGCTGAGATTAGGAGCACACTCTTAAAGGGAGTGCTCCTAATCTCAGCTTGTTACCTGTATAAAAGACACCTGTCCACAGAAGCAATCAATCAATCAGATTCCAATCTCTCCACCATGGCCAAGACCAAAGAGCTCTCCAAGGATGTCAGGGACAAGATTGTAGACCTACACAAGGCTGGAATGGGCTACAAGACCATCGCCAAGCAGCTTGGTGAGAAGGTGACAACAGTTGGTGCAATTATTCGCAAATGGAAGAAACACAAAAGAACTGCATGGGGCTCCATGCAAGATCTCACCTCGTGGAGTTACAATGATCATGAGAACGGTGAGGAATCAGCCCAGAACTACACGGGAGGATCTTGTCAATGATCTCAAGGCAGCTGGGACCATAGTCACCAAGAAAACAATTGGTAACGCACTACGCCGTGAAGGACTGAAATCCTGCAGCGCCCGCAAGGTCCCCCTGCTCAAGAAAGCACATATACATGCCCGTCTGAAGTTTGCCAATGAACATCTGAATGATTCAGAAGAGAACTGGGTGAAAGTGTTGTGGTCAGATGAGATCAAAATGGAGCTCTTTGGCATCAACTCAACTTCCTTGCTGAGCGGCCTTTCAGGTTATGTCGATATAGGACTTGTTTTACTGTGGATATAGATACTTTTGTACCCGTTTCCTCCAGCATCTTCACAAGGTCCTTTGCTGTTGTTCTGGGATTGATTTGCACTTTTCGCACCACAGTATGTTCATCTCTAGGAGACAGAACGCGTCTCCTTCCTGAACGGTATGACTGCTGCGTGGTCCCATGGTGTTTATACTTGCGTACTATTGTTTGTACAGATGAACGTGGTACCTTCAGGCGTTTGGAAATAGCTCCCAAGGATGAACCAGACTTGTGGATGTCTACAATTTATTTTCTGAGGTCTTGGCTGATTTCTTTTGATTTTCTTCTGAGTTTGAAGGTAGGCCTTGAAATACATCCACAGGTACACCTCCAATTCAAATGATATCAATTAGCCTATCAGAAGCTTCTAAAGCCATGACATCATTTTCTGGAATTTTCCAAACTGTTTAAAGGCACAGTCAATTTAGTATATGTAAACTTCTGACCCACTGGAATTGTGATACAGTGAATTATAAGTGAAATAATCTGTCTGTAAACAATTGTTGGAAAAATTACTTGTGTCATGCACAAAGTAAATGTCCTAACCGACTTGCCAAAACTATAGTTTGTTAACAAGAAATTTGTGGAGTGGTTGAAAAACGAGTTTTAATGACTCCACCCTAAGTGTATGTAAACCTCCGACTTCAACTGTACGTCATTATGCACAGCTCTTTATTTGCAAAAAGACAGTTTGTTTGAAACACACTGCTGCTGAGAAAATGCACATATTTCTTTGTGCAAATGTATTGCTTTAAACTATTTCGATAAATGGGATTGAAACCTGTTTGCAGTTTTAAAACAACTTTCCTGCAATTCTACACATTTTGCCATAGATCAGAGGACATTTTTCAGTTGTATAGCTCATCTCATGCTATTCTACACATTTTGCCATGAGGTTGAGATAATTTTTCATTTTAAAGCTAATTCAAGCTACAATGTGTGTTGATTGTGATAAAGGCACTGGATTATGAGTTGTCTTGTTTGGAAAATGAAGAAATGAAATGGGCAGTGGCATGGTGCATATAGCCATAGAAGCACAATGACATACAGTAGCAGTCAAAAGTTTGGACACACCTACTCTTTCAAGGGTTTTTCTTTATTTTTACATTGTAGAATAATAATGAAGACATCAAAACTATGAAATAACACATATGGAATCATGTAGTAACCAAATAAGTGTTAAACATATCAAAATATATTTTATATTTGAGATTCTTCAAATAGCCACCCTTTGCCTTGATGACAGCTTTGCACACTCTTGGCATTCTCGCAACCAGCTTCATGAGGTAGTCACCTGGAATGCAATTCAATTAACAGGTGTGCCTTGTTAAAAGTTAATTTGTGGAATTTCTTTCCTTCTTAATGCGTTTGAGCCTATCAGTTGTGTTGTGACAAGGTATACAGAAGATAGCCCTATTTGGTAAAAGACCAAGTCCATATTATGGCAAGAACAGCTCAAATAAGCAAAGAGAAACATTCCATCATTACTTTAAGACATGAAGGTCAGTCAATCCGGAAAATGTCAATAACTTCAAGTTTCTTCAAGTGCCAATAACTTTTAAAGTTTCTTCAAGTGCAGTCGCAAAAACCAACAAGCGCTATGATGAAACTGGCTCTCATGAGGACCGCCACAGGAATGGAAGACCCAGAGTTACCTCTGCTGCAGAGGATAAATTCATTAGAGTTATCAGCCTCAGAAATTGCAGCCCAAATAAATGCTTCACAGAGTTCAAGTAACAGACACATCTCAACATCAACTGTGAATCAGGCCTTCATGGTCGAATTGCTGCAAAGAAACCACTACTAAAGGACACCAATAAGAAGTATTGCTTGGGCCAAGAAACACGAGCAATGGACATTAGACTGGTGGAAATATGTCCTTTGGTCTGGAGTCCAAATTTGAGATTTTTGGTTCCAACCGCCGTGGCTTTGTGAGACGCGGTGTGGGTGAACGGATGATCTCCACATGTGTATTTCCCACCGTAAAGCATGGAGGAGGTGTTATGGTGTGGGGGTGCTTTGCTGGTGACACTGTCTGTGATTTGTTTAGAATTCAAGGCACACTTAACCATTTGGTTTGGGCTTAGTGGGACTATCATTTGTTTTTCAACAGGACAATGACCCAACACACCTCCAGGCTGTGTAAGGGCTATTTTACCAAGAAGGAGAGTGATTGAGTGCTGCATCAGATGACCTGGCCTCCACAATCCCCCGACCTCAACCCAATTGAGATGGTTTGGGATGAGTCGAACCGCAGAGTGAAGGAAAAGCAGCCAACAAGTGCTCAGCATATGTTGGAACTCCTTCAAGACTGTTGGAAAAGCATTCCAGGTGAAGCTGGTTGAGAGAATGCCAAGAGTGTGCAAAGCTGTCAACACGGCAAAGGGTGGCTACTTTGAAGAATCTCAAATATAAAATATATTTTGATTTGTTTAACACTTTTTTGGTTACTACATGATTCCATATGTGTTATTTCATAGTTCTGATGTCTTCACTACTATTCTACAATGTAGAAAATAGTATAAATAAAGAAAAACCCTGGAATGAGTAGGTGTGTCCAAACTTTTGACTGGTATATATATATATTTTTTTTGCTCAATCTGATTGGGTGGGCCTAGCTCCCCAGTGCCTAAGTCCCTGCCTAAAGCAGGACTGATATATGCTCCTCCAGCTCAGTGGCTCCAGAATGCTCCGACCAACTACTGTCTATCATATGTGCGCACAAGCATCGTAGAGAAGAAAAATGCATGTTTAGAATTGATAATCAACCGCATGATGCAAGAATGAATACAATTACTTGATTATGGAATGTTTTAATGGACACAGCTTTGTAGAACTAAAACATGCAACTCGAGAATGAATAATTTGTGGGTCTGCTGCTGTTGCAAACGATACTGTGCTTATCACCCTCTCGGCAGTCAAATATTCAGCCAAAAATCTTTCACAATCTAGTCCGGTTACGGCCGCAACTAGACCTAATTTCAAAGGAATCAAGAAATAATCTTATTTTATGCAGAGCTATCACAAATGTACATTGTTTAAAACACAATTTTACAAGTCTGTCACAAATAACTGCTCCAATAAGCCCCTTATGGTGAACGAGAGGCTTGCCGAATCATGACCCTTTCGAGTTTTCAGTTTATCATTCGCCGGTAGGGGGTCCTACGTGCTCTGAGCATTACTGAATGGAATTAACGAAACGAGTCGAGTTGTTTTGACTGAACGAGTCGAAAAGATCTGAGTCTGTAAGCCGACCTTCCCATCACTAGTCAAAAGCCCTTCTCCCGCTCCATCTCGTTTCCACAGCAACCCCCCCACCTCCCCCATCCCTGAGAAGTGGCAGGAGGAGTTAGTTATCTGCATTTAGATTGATCTCTCTCTCACTCAAAATTTGAGGATAATAATGCCAGCTAATGGGACTATGGTTTAAAGTGCTGACAAGGGATGACAACTGACAGGCGAGAGTGATCAAGGCCCCAGCTGTCTATCAGCCTCATCTCTTAAAATATTAATAAAGAGCAGAGCTTTCATCTTTTCACTGTAGATTAGAAAGTTGGCACATGTCAGCACAGAGTACAGGGATGTCTTCTTCTAAATTTCTTGTTACGATGGAGATGAACTCAGCTCTCTGACTCACTCACCCTTCTGGAGGGGGTCCTCTGGCTGCCCTCTCCCTGCATGTCCAGGTAAACATCACTGGCTCCTGCAGAGCCTTTCAGGTTGGGAAAGGTCCAGTTCTTGGTTGGGGGATTTTGCATATGAGCCCCGTAGGCATCTATGTCTGCATAAGAGTAAATGCAATTCAAGATGTAAAAAAGAGCTTAGCGCAGGTGTTTTGTTGAAGATTTAAGCTTGTGTGAATAGTTAGTCCACAGTATTAATGACACACAAAATGTTGGTTTTGCAGAACTGATAAAACAGACTTCCGCAACCATATCTAAACCACTTATGTAAAATGACTGCATTAAAATGGTCTATATGGGAACACAACAAGTCCTATGGGAATACAAAGTCCAAGAGTCCAAGCTGACCCTCGTGGATTGTGCTGGACAGATGCATGTTGGGACCTCTTCCCTCCAGTCCTGAGCCATACAGGACAGATGGGTTGACTTCATCCAGAGATGACAGCTCTCTCTCCAGTGTACGGGCCTTACGCTGAACTTTCATCTTTGCCCCATGTTTTCCCTGGGAGCCTGAAAACACTTGCTCTCCCTGTGGCTTCCCCTTAGTGATGCTCTTCCCTGCTGCGTTACTGGCATAGTCTGGCATGGGGAATGTGCCGATGCCACTGTCGAGGGTACGCATGGATGCCCCAGAACCTAAACAGTGCGGAAGGAACGGGGGAGTGTTAGTCAAGGGAAATGGATGACAGACATTATCATGACTCAGCATCATGCTGCTCTCACCTGTAAAGTGCTGGGAACTAATGGACTCTGCCAAGCTCTCGTCTGATGTGACCTCATCCTTGCCGATCATATCTGAAGCCTGAAACAGCAAGGGTTACACTCCACGTAAGATTGAATCATATTACTGATGTCATTTATTAATTTGTCTATAGTGTATAAGAGAAAAAAAAGAGAGAGAGTTTACCTGGTCCATCTCGTCCCTGCTCTTGGTGTGGCTGATCCTGTCCCTCTGGTGACTGAAGATGGGCCGCGACCTCTTTGAGTCAAAGGAGAGGCGTCTGTGTGCCATTCCAAAAGTGGTAGGTATAGCTCCCCTCTCGTCCACCCTGTTTCCAGAACAAGACGTCGAGGGACTTAAGAAAGAAGAAGTTACAAAAAACTCATAGGGGAACTAGCTTTCGACTTATACCAATCAAATTAGATCCGATTTTATCATACGAGAAAGAGTTTTCTAATCCTCAGGCAAGTTTTGTAATTACAGTGCATTCGTAAAGTATTCAGACCCCTTGACTTTTTCCACTTTGTTACGTTACAGCCTTATTCTAAAATGGATTAAATAGTTTTTTCCCCCTCATCAATCTACACACAATATCCCATAATGAAAAAGCAAAAACTGGTTTTTAGACATTTTTGCAAATGTATTAAAAATAAAAAACTGAAATATCACATTTAAATACGTTTTCAGACCCTTTACTCAGTACTTTGTTGAAGCACCTTTGGCAGCGATTACAGCCTCGAGTCTTCTTGGGTATGACGCTACAAGCTTGGCACACCTGTATTTGGGGAGTTTCTCCCATTTTTCTCTGCAGATAATCTCTAGCTCTGTCAGGTTGGATGGAGAGTGTCACTGCACAGCTCTTTTCAGGTCTCTCCAGAGATGTTCGATCGGGTTCAATCCGGGCTCTGGCTGGCCCACTCAAGGTAATTCAGAGACTTGTCCCGAAGCCACTCCTGCGTTGTCTCGGCTGTGTGCTTAAGGTAGTTGTCCTGTTGGAAGGTGAACCTTTGCACCAGTCTGAGGTCCTGAGCGCCACCACCATGCTTCACCGTAGGGATGGTGCCAGGTTTCCTCCAGACATGACGCTTGGCATTCAGGTCAAATAGTTCAATCTTGGTTTCATCAGACCGGAGAATCTTGTTTCTCATGGTCTGAGAGTCCTTTAGGTGCCTTTTAGGAAACTCCAAGCGGGCTTTCATGTGCCTTTTACTGAGGAGTGGCTTCCGTCTGGCCACTCTACCATTAAGGTGGAGTGCTGCAGAGATGGTTGTCCTTCTGGAAGATTCTCCCATCTCCACAGAGGAACTCTGGAGCTCTGTCAGAGTGACCATCAGGTTCTTGGTCACCTCCCTGTCTAAGGCCAGCTCTAGGAAGAGTCTTGGTGGTTCCAAACTTCTATTTCAGAATGATGGAGGCCACTGTGTTCTTGGGGACCTTCAATGCTGCAGAAATTTTTTGGTTCCCTTCCCCAGATCTGCGCCTCGACACAATCCTGTCTAGGAGCTCTACGGACAATTCCTTCAACCTCATGGCTTGGTTTTTGCTCTGACATGCACTGTCAACTGTGGGACCTTATATAGACAGGTGTGTGCCTTTCCAAATCATGTCCAATCAATTGAATTTACCACAGGTGGACTCGGATCAAGTTGTAGAAACATCTCAAGGATGATCAGTGGAAACAGGATGCACCTGAGCTCAATTTTGAGTCTCATAGCAAAGAGTCTAAATACTTATGTAAATAAGGTATCTGTTTTTATTAATACATTTGCAAACATTTCTAAAAACCAGTTTTCGCTTTGTCATTATGGGGTATTGTTTGTAGATTGATGAGGGAAAAAATTATGTAATCGATTTTAGAATGAGGCTGTAACGTAACAAAATGTGGAAAAAGTCAAGGGGTCTGAATACTTTCCGAATGCACTGTACAGTGGGGGAAAAAAGTATTTAGTCAGCCACCAATTGTGCAAGTTCTCCCACTTAAAAAGATGAGAGAGGCCTGTAATTTTCATCATATGTACACGTCAACTATGACAGACAAATTGAGATTTTTTTTCTCCAGAAAATCACATTGTAGGATTTTTTATGAATCTATTTGCAAATTATGGTGGAAAATAAGTATTTGGTCACCTACAAACAAGCAAGATTTCTGGCTCTCACAGACCTGTAACTTCTTCTTTAAGAGGCTCCTCTGTCCTCCACTCGTTACCTGTATTAATGGCACCTGTTTGAACATGTTATCAGTATAAAAGACACCTGTCCACAACCTCAAACAGTCACACTCCAAACTCCACTATGGCCAAGACCAAAGAGCTGTCAAAGGACACCAGAAACAACATTGTAGACCTGCACCAGGCTGGGAAGACTGAATCTGCAATAGGTAAGCAGCTTGGTTTGAAGAAATCAACTGTGGGAGCAATTATTAGGAAATGGAAGACATACAAGACCACTGATAATCTCCCTCGATCTGGGGCTCCACGCAAGATCTCACCCCGTGGGGGTCAAAATGATCACAAGAACGGTGAGCAAAAATCCCAGAACCACACGGGGGGGACCTAGTGAATGACCTGCAGAGAGCTGGGACCAAAGTAACAAAGCCTACCATCAGTAACACACTATGCCGCCAGGGACTCAAATCCTGCAGTGCCAGACGTGTCCCCCTGCTTAAGCCAGTACATGTTCAGGCCCGTCTGAAGTTTGCTAGAGTGCATTTGGATGATCCAGAAGAGGATTGGGAGAATGTTATATGGTCAGATGAAACCAAAATATAACTTTTTGGTAAAAACTCAACTCGTCGTGTTTGGAGGACAAAGAATGCTGAGTTGCATCCAAAGAACACCATACCTACTGTGAAGCATGGGGGTGGAAACATCATGCTTTGGGGCTGTTTTTCTGCAAAGGGACCAGGACGACTGATCCGTGTAAAGGAAAGAATGAATGGGGCCATGTATCGTGAGATTTTGAGTGAAAACCTCCTTCCATCAGCAAGGGCATTGAAGGTGAAACGTGGCTGGGTCTTTCAGCATGACAATGATCCCAAACACACCGCCCGGGCAACGAAGGAGTGGCTTCGTAAGAAGCATTTCAAGGTCCTGGAGTGACCTAGCCAGTCTCCAGATCTCAACCCCATAGAAAATCTTTGGAGGGAGTTGAAAGTCTGTGTTGCCCAGCGACAGCCCCAAAACATCACTGCTCTAGAGGAGATCTGCATGGAGGAATGGGCCAAAATACCAGCAACAGTGTGAAGCTTGTGAAGACTTACAGAAAACGTTTGACCTGTGTCATTGCCAACAAAGGGTATATAACAAAGTATTGAGAAACTTTTGTTATTGACCAAATACTTATTTTCCACCATAATTTGCAAATAAATTCATTACAAATCCTACAATGTGTTTTTCTGGATTTTTTTGCTTCTCATTTTGTCTGTCATAGTTGACGTGTACCTATGATGAAATTTACAGGCCTCTCTCATCTTTTTAAGTGGGAGAACTTGCACAATTGGTGGCTGACTAAATACTTTTTTCCCCCACAGTATCTTGTAATCATCATTCAGTACACTCATGGCTGCAGTATTATATATTTGTGCCAGAGTTCTGATGTATTTAATTAATTCTTAGGAACATAATCTAAGATTACATATCATTCTTACCTGTTGAGGAGCTGCTGCATGAAG